>NC_061511.1:127859494-128086431 GCF_022539505.1 Lolium rigidum
TTGGACGTATCACTCCTCTCGCTAGCTCCCACATGCTCTGATCAGTGTAGCACTTCATTGAAGTCACCAATACATAGCCACGGTAGGTCATTAGCAGAACGTATGAACTTTAACATGTCCCACGTCTTATGACGCTCCTGAACTTGTGCTTCTCCATAAATCGCCGTCAAACACCACAGTTCTTGCCCCTGCTCCGTAACAATAGTGTCAATATGATACTGCGAGTAGGGTAAAACTTCAATCTTTATTTCATTATTCCAGAAAAGGCCTAGACCACCACTTCAACCTAAACTACTAACAGCAAAAAAATTATGGAAACCTAAAGAACGGGATAAACCCTCCACTCTTTTCTTGGGCAGCTGAGTCTCCAGGATGCACAGAATCGAGGGGGAGTAACGCTTCGTCAGATCACGAAGCTCACGAACTGTCGCGTCCCCGCCAACAGCGCGACAGTTCAGGCTTAACACACTCATTGCATCGGGCGGTCCTCCACCCCGGAGGCCGCGGAAGAGTTTTCTGGTTTGTTACGCTTCAGCTCCCTGGAGGACGGCGACGGGGGAGGAGTGCCCTCCCTACTAGAATAGTTCTTCCCCGCCTTCTCATCAGTGAAATCCAGTTGTTTCTTCGCCGCACTTTCCTGCTCCGTCACTATCACTCCCGGCTCTTTCCACTGGAGCATTAGAACCTCATTGACAACCTTGGTTCCTTCCCCAGCCTCCTTCGCCGGGCTTTCTAAGCGTGCAACAGCTGATGTTCTCTTGCGAGTCTCAGAGGACCCGTCTCCACGCCCTCTTCCGCCTTGAGGGCTACGGCCCCCTCCACGGCCGGCACGTCCAGCACCCCGGCCGGACATATTTCCTTTTTCTCGCGGCCCGTCGCTCCCCACTGGGCGACCAGAGGATCTCCCATACAGCTGCGATCTGTTCCAGGGTGTATCGGCTAAGAGCCACTTCCCAAACACCACCTTCTCCGGTGTATGTTCGCCTGTACCACATTCTTCCTGCACATGCCCAAGCAGGCCACACACCCCACAGAAACGCGGTATCTTCTCGTATTTCACTCTCATGATAACCGGAGCTCCTCCTTCTGGCTTAAGAGAAACAAAGCGCGTTAGACATCGCCTTACATCGAGCCAAACCCGCACCCTCACATAATCTCCAGAGTCTTGCCCAGGTCCATTCATATCAACCTGCACCACATTGCCAATATTCCCAGCCAAATCCGTGATCAGCTTCTTCTGATGGTACAGCTCTGGGATGTCGTGGATGCGAACCCATGCATGGATCCTGTTAAGTTACACTGCCGCTGCGCTACAGCTTCCATCAAACTTCTCAATCGGCAGGCCATAATCCCGGAAGATCCAAGGACCTTGCTCCGTGATCCGCTTCCAGTCTCCAAGGCAGTTTGCCTGAACCATGAATCTATTCTCCTCCACATCCCTGAAATTCACCTCCTGTGCCGGCGCCCATGCAAACCGCAGCGTCTGCTTCAGAGATGCAGCACTAAACGGCTTCACCGTCAACATGCGTATCACTGCCATCCACTTCTTCTCCTCCTTCAAACTCTCCACCTCACTCTTTGCTATGAACAGACCCTCAATGTCCTCCCCTCGCAGGTTGAGACTACGTAGCAGTTCATCTAGTGATGGTTCCTTGCCAGCGTCGTACCCTGTCTCGCTCGGTCCTCCTCCATCTTTTTCCGCCACCATGATCCGATCTCCAAACCTGGCCCAAAACCGCAGACCACTACCAAGGCCGGGAAGCCGAACCAGGTCGGCCCCTTGGTCAGCCCAAGTAGGGAACGCGCAGGGAAGGAGGTAGATCGGCTAATGGCCAGAAACTGACTCCCCTCTCGCCGGAGATCGTGAGATCGCCGGAGTGGTAGGAGCAACCCTAATCGCCTGAGAGCACGTTAGGTATTTTTTTTTTGCATACTAGATATCTGGTATGATTTCACAACACGATGGCCTTAAATTACTTTCATTGTGCGTCAAGCAGACTTGGTGAAACATTCTAACACATATCTCAAAGCCCCAAATCAACATATAAAACATGCATGATATATCGGTTGAAACGTGTGGTGACTGCACCTAAAGTTGTGCATGAGGTCTATTGGAAGAAGCATGAAGGGTTTGTTTTTAAAATTGATTATGAGAAAGTGAGATTCTGGAGCTCAGAGGTTTTAGTCCTTTCCACATTAGATTGATAAAGCAATTAGGCCTCGTTCGTTCGTCCTGCCCCGGCCGGGACCGGGCCCAAAACCCCGTGGGTCGGCTGGGATCAAACACGCGGTGGATTAATCCCGTTCCGAACATAAAGTGTGTTCGGTTAAAACCGGTCGGGTTTCCATCCGCCCGATTCCCCTGGTTTCACCGGTTTTTAGAAACTCTCCGTCACTCCCGTGGATAGCATCCCGAATAGAAGCGAGCAAAACGGCACAAGCGAGTGAGGCCTTCATTCCTCTCGCGGCAACGGCGGAGGCGATGCGAACGGAGGGGACAACGGTGGCGCCGGTGGCCGGGCAACCAACTAGAGGCCGGATCTTCTTCGACGCTGACTCTTATGGGTATACTTCATGGGTATGCGAATGACATGGTCTAGATCCGGCAAGATTGGGTGGCCCACAGATGGTGGTGGTGGCATATGGCCCACCGGGCGGTCCAGTTGTTGTTGATAGAAGATGGAGGAAGTCCAGCCCAGGAGCAGGAGCCAGATCCTTACCGGCCTACGCCAGGAGTCGGATCCATGGAGACCCATGAAGTGTCCGGATCCATGTCAGCAAGTTAGATCTAGGTGGATTCTTGACGTGCACGGCAATGTATATTCCGTACTTAGGCATCTTGTATTCCGGTTAGGACTCTCCCGTAGAAATCCTAGATCTTGGCGCCTTTATAAGCTGGATCCCGGGAGCCCTAGAGCACAACCATAACTCATTGTAACAACGCAAAAGCGCCCTGATAATTCCAGACAAGCAGTAGTAGGCCCTGTCCTTGAGTAGGTGTTCCGAAGCTGGGTAAATCGCATACCACCGTCCCTAAAGCTCTCTGCCCAATGGCCCCTACTTCTTCCCCCCTCGTGAGGATCCCTCCTCCGGGGTACCGTCGAATAGGCAACGACATCTGGCGCCTGATGTCTACGCACACTTCTATTCTTGTAGACAGTGTTGGGCCTCCAAGTGCAGAGGTTTGTAGAACAGCAGCAAGTTTCCCTCAAGTGGATCACCCAAGGTTTATCAAACTCAGGGAGGTAGAGGTCAAAGATATCCCTCTCAAGCAACCCTGCAATTACGATACAATAAGTCTCTTATGTCCCCAACACACCCAATACACTTGTCCGGTGTATAGGTGCACTAGTTCGGGGAAGAGATAGTAAAATGCAAGTGATATGGATGAATATGAGTGGTAATAACAATCTAAAATAAATATGGAAACAAGTAAATATGCAGTAAAAGAGTAAATAAACGGTGATTCGATGTTTGGAAACAAGGCCTATGGATCATATTTTCAATAGTGGTCACTCTCGACAATGATATCATAAAGGAATATAAATATAAGCACTTCACTATGCTACTCTGAACTACTCTCCGGTTGGATAACGAACACTAATTTATCGCGTAGGGATGCAAAAGCAAACCTTAAAGATGTATTCCCAAGTACTAATGAACACCCCACTCCGTCACTTTGAGCATTCATAGGAGGTACTAACACACCACAATTTCATAGAGACATCCAACTCAAATCATAATTTAGTGATCAAGTATTCTATGAAATATAGCCTAAGAGACCCACACGGATCTTGTCTACGACGGCGGCGGAGCTACGGAACTTTTCGTGGACGGAGGCTGATTGATTTAGGTTTTTGCGTCGAAGGCATTATATAGGCGGAAGTGCGAGATCGGTGGAGGACTGGTGGCCCCAGACCACCCCTAGGCGCGGGCCAGGGCTAGGCCGCGCCTAGGCATGGTCTGGCCACCCTATGGCCCCCCTTTGTCTCTCCTCTAGACTCTGTCTTCGTTTCAAAAAAATAGGAACTTCGGCTTTTGTTTCGTCCAATTCCGAGAATATTTCCTGTACAGCTTTTCTGAAATACAAAACAACAGAAAACAGGGAACTTGCATTGTGGCATCTTTTTAATAGGTTAGTGTCGGAAAATGCATAAAAGTTCCACGAAGTGTACAGAAAACATATAACAATTGGTGCAAAACAAGCATGGAGCATCAAAAATTATAGATACGTTTGCAACGTATCAGCATCCCCAAGCTTAACTCCTGCTCGTCCTCGAGTAGGTAAGTGATAACAAAATAATTTTGAAGGTGACATGAAGCCACCACAATCTTGATGAAGTTATTGTAAAAGCAGTGTGAGTTCGGATCAAAGTAATCTAAACATAGGCATGATAGATGTAATTCTAACAATAGAACTTAGCAACTATGTTATAACATGAAGAGTAACTCAAACAAATGATCATGAATAATAGTGCATTGAAAACAACTGTTTGTTTACGAGCATAGAAAAAACATAGCAAAGTGGTACTCAACATGTCCTTTATGGAATAGAAAAACATAAATGCAAGGACACCTTTAAAGTTCAAAGGGTGACTAGATACAAGTAATTTGAGAGCAAGCAATAGCACAATCATGAATAAATTAGTAATAATTTTGGGACTATGCACATTGCACTAAGAATGAAAACTATGCTCTCTTAATTGGTGCATAAAGTAGAAGAAGAATATTCAACATAAAAGTAAAAGAGAGACTCTTTACAGAGTAAGCAAGATAAACAAGTTTTATAAACCTTCCAAAAAAGTATGGTACTCATTAGCTTTGAGCTCTCATTGCCCCTATCATAAGCATCTTGAATGGTTAAAGTTAATGTGAATCAAATATGAGCTATATGCTTGCAAATCACAAGTTGAAAATCGCATGCCCCTTGAATGCGAGTACCTAAACCTCATGCTACTCAACTTAGGTCCCAAATAAATTCTTGTCATTGTAAGTATACATGTATCATTAAGAACCGCCAACGGGGTACCTCTTTCCCGATGATATGGAGGTACTCTTGTAAGAGCAATACCATGCCAAAATGATGAGACAAACAGACAATGAGCATCTCACCAAAATTTTTATTTACTATGGGTATAGCTTTTTATTGCAAATGCTTCATAGAATGCTCACTATGGCTTAGCTGTAAATTTCCACCATGAATGATGCATGACTTAGATTAGCGGCCCAGGCGTTTCCCTAACTCATATACAAACTCCATGGACTTACAAGTTTTCATTTTATTTTGCACGTTAGGCATCCAAAAACAAAAGAACATGACAACAACTAAATATAAGTGCAATATCGAAAGTGTTCCCCATGAAAGCATGGTTATACTAACTCCCAACTTGCAATTTGTAAACATATAAACTTCATAAGATAGGCACAATGATAAGTTTATTAAAAGCAAGAAAGTAAGTGTGCTATCAAATTTGTGAGAGCTTTACTGACTAATTTTCTCATGCCAAAATTTAATTTGAAAGATAAATAAAAACATGATGAGCATACTTGGAATAGCAATAATGCTACTAGGTAGATATGATGGACACAATTGCAAACTTTGGTTTATGGTGGTTGGATGCACGAGTAGAGTTTATACTCAGCACAGGCGAAGGCTAAAAAAAGACTGGGAGCGACCAACTAAGAGAGCAATAATGGCCATAATCATGCATAGCGACAAGACATTATCAATTAAAGCATAAAGTGATATTACAAGTCAAAAACAAAATGATCATAGAGGTTTTAGTTGACTGGTTATAGTCATAACAGGTTATAAGCATGCGCCAAGTTAACCCAATAAAGCATCAAAGGAGAATACCATAATATTATGCTTTTATGATAGAAACAACACATGATTCTTTCAATGGCACATTATGCACTCTCAGCCATTTGAAACAAGTCATGCTACAATAATAAATACTAAGCATATTACAAGAATAACATTAACATGGCATGCCAAAGTCTATGCCACTGTTTAGACAAGCTTCCTTTTGCATCACTATAGTCATGAAATATTTTACTCGTATGTAACACCAATCAACTTATTTGAAAGAACTCTCAGAGATGAAAATAAATATGGACCAAAGAGTTAATCATATATAAATAATGAATACTAATGAGCTCTGAACAAAATAAGAGTGGAAAACCAAGAGCTAAACGCAGTACTAGCAAAGTAGAACACTCGCAGAACAATAAGAGAGAAAATTAGAGCGTTCTATGCAATTAAAACGGAGTGTGTCTCTCTCCCACACAAGAATGATAGGATCCAACCATATGCTACAACAAACAAAACAAAACTAAACTAAAAATAAAGATAAAGACGCTCCAAAAACAACACATAATGTATAAAGCAATAAAAATATAGCGCATGGAGAGATGACCTGTTGCTTTGTTGATGAAGAGGGGATATCTTGGGCATCCCCAAAGTTTGACGCTTGTACCTATTGGATATTTCTTGGAGTGCAGGGGCATCCCCAAGATTGAGATTTTGTCCATTCTTCATCGCATCACATCATTCTTATCTCCCTACACTTGAAAACTTCCTTCATACAAAACTTCACACAATTCTCTATTAGCAGCATTAGTACAATCAAAATAAAAAAATCCACTTGGGTTCAGTTCTAACATATATAAAACATCTATTAAAGCATTAGCTATTGTAGCAACATTTCAAAAATCTCGATTTTTTTTGAAAACCCTATGTTGCTCATCTAGAAAAGTGGTAAACTAACGAAAGTTAGATAATAACCCGGAGCATATGCATGAAAAATGGCAGCTCCAAATTCCTCTTTGGCTATTTATAACAATTTTTATAGTGACAACACAGAATCTATTTTCAGGACAACAACTTCGCCAAATCTTACTTTCTTCCTATTAGAGGCTATTCTTGGCACAAAATCGAAATAAAAATTATAAGGAAAAGTTATTACAGAGGTAATAACTTCCAAGACTCAACACAAAGAAAAATTACAAAAAATAAAACATGGGTTATCTCCCAAGATTGCTTTTTTTTCAACGCCTTTCAGCTAGGCAGTAGTTTGAGAAGACGCTGACATAAAAAATATGAATTGAAGCAAAAGAGAGCATCAAGAAGCAAATATGAAACGCATTTAATTCTAACCCATCTCTTATGCATAGGAATCTTGTACACAAATAAATTCACAAAGAACAAAGTGATAAGCATAGGAAGATAAAACAAGAGTAACTTCAAAAATTTCAGCATATAGAGAGGTGTTTTAGTACATTGAAAACTTCTACAACCATATTTTCCTCTCTTATAATAACTTTCAGTAGCATCATGAATAAACTCAACAATATAACTATCACGTAAAACATTTTTATCATGATCCACATGCATAAAATAATTATTACTCCCCACATAATCATAGCCATTCTTACTAATTTTAGTGGGAGCAAATTCAACAAAATAGCTATCATTATTATTCTCATCACCATAATCATCAAATATAGGAGACATATTGTAATCATAATTAATTTTCTCCTCAATAGTAGGTGGACTGAAAATAACATAATCATCATTGTAATCATCATATATTGGAGGCATAGTATCATCATAGCAAATTTCCTCCTCAAAAGCTGGGAAACTAAAAAGATCATTTTCATAAAAACTAGCTTCCCCAAGTTTAGACTTTGCCATATCATTAGCAATAATGGTCGCTCCCTCAATATTAGGTTTCTCGGGGGGTTGAAATACGCGAGAAGGCGACGTCAGAGGTGGGCTAGGGCGCCCAGACCATGCCTAGGCGTGGGCAAGGCCTGGGCCGCACCTAGGGGTGGTCTGGCCCCCCTCCTGGCCTATCTCGACCTCCCCTTCTGGCTTCCTTCGTCATCTGGTAAAATAGGATTTTCTGTATATTTTCTAGAAATTATTGTTCTTCGGAAATATGGTGTTTTGACGGTCCTTTTTCCAGCAGAATACTGACTCCGGCGGTTAATTCTCCAATAATCATCAAACATGAAAAAATAGATGGAATGACATAAGTATTACCTACAAATATGAAATATATCAATGAATAACAGTAAATTATGATATAAAATAGTGATGCAAATTGGGCGTATCAATGCTTTGCATAGCTGTCACTCTCGTGCCACCCATCAGTTTCACTGTTTCCTAATAATCAACTAGCCAATCTTCTGGATCTTGAAGCCCGTCGAAATTTTTATAGCTATTGAGTAGTTTAAAGCTAGTGAGTACTCGAGTTTTGCGAATCGTTCGGGTAAAGCAAGGGAGTCCACACAATTCTTCATCACTATCATTTGTTGTCTGGCGATTTTCTCAGGTTCTATTCTCCCGACCTCTTTCTTCTCGTGCTCTGTCGACCCGAGCTTGAGCTGTGGTGTTTCTCGAGTTGCCGCCACTGTGCGTCAAGGAATATTTTGTCTTGGACTATTTCGTCGTGGAGTACTTGCGGGTTGCTGTACTATCTCTCTTCCCTCTATTGTTGCGCCCATGACGCCGATTCCTGCCATAGCCGTTTGATACAACGATGCTCGAGGATCTCCTTGGGGTGGTCTGGTTGCCATCAATTATGCGTGTGTTGCCATGTATCTTGCCTCTGGCGTTTTCGGAATTATATGCCCTCTCGTATCTATCGACATGAAGGACAGGTCGAGATTGGACCAGATTTTCTCGCTCGGCTTCAGGTATGCTTGACATTCGAGATCTTGCTCTTCCGCGGCTATCTCTGTGGTCATGTGCTAAATTCCTCGAGTGTGCACTCAGGTTGGCTCTACGTCTGCTGCAGCTCTTCTTTCGTCAAGTTTCTGTTGTAACTTTTCCAACTCGCGTCTTGAACGACTGAGTTTTTATTGATATGCTTGTAGCGCTGCTGCTGAAGCTTGTGTAGTCATCGGCTCTGTGCCGTTTATAGCTCTAGTAGCTCTGTCCCATGCTTCTTGCGGGAAATGCACTTTTTCTCGTGGTTCAGCTCCAATATACTTGCCTCATGTTCCACGTGTGACATCTGCGGATCGACATAGGGGTTGCCTAAATCATCGAAAGCCTCAGATTCTTCGTCGACCTCACGACCTGATCCCGTGATTACGCAAACCTGATGGTAGGTTGTGCTTGCGCTCTCATTGAGCTCAGAATAGGTGACGTCGTCGTACATATCGTCGAAGATCTCCCTGCTGGCAGTGGAGTTAGTTGTGTTGGTGAAGTCGAAGTTGATGAAGCTTTCCGATGCACTATCTTGAGACAGATCGGTTTCTGTGATCGACCTAAAAGTCATCTCACCGAACAGATCGGCGAGTTTTCCGCTATCAGCGGGCTTGGTGAAGCGTGGCAGCGAAATTTCCTCGTCGCCTGACTCAACAGATGACGCTGATGATCCCGAGTAATCGGACTCGGCCGCTAACGGTCCCAAAAAATTCGGTGCCGAAAAATGGTGCGATCCCACTTTCCCGACGAGGAAGCGGAAGCTCCCGAACGTCATCTTCATTGACTCCTCTAGATTGGCATATGCATGCAAACGGGAGGGAGGGTGATGAACAAAATCGACGAGGTCAGGTTGGACTCGTTTACCTCCTTCCATCGTGTTGCTCGCTGCCGATGATGATGTTGACACTACAAGAGAATTGGCATGTAGAGACACTATTTTGGTCCCGTAGAGACACTTAAATTGCTCCTACATAGTTATAGAGGCTCTTTCCATATTGTCTCAAAACTGTCACTACGGGCGGTGTCTCTACGTGGTAAGGACAATAGTAATAATGTCTCTACATTTTAGAAGACATAAAAGAGGCATTATATTGTGTCTCTAGAGTAAATAAATGAAAAGAAACCATGTGAAAAGTGATACTCAAACTCATGACCTTAGTGATTAAGACTTATTCCATTAACCATCTCACCCTTTCACAAGTATATGTTGATACTTGGAACAAATTTCTAATTAGTATTATCCACCATGACCCAAACATAGAACAAATGTCTCTAGAGAACAAGCAAAATGCCTCAAACATTGTCTCTAGATAAAAATTAAAGACATAGAACGAAATGTCTCACGGGTTGCCTCTTGATAACTTATTTGTGACACTTTGGAGTGTCTCATTAGTTGTCTATAGAATGAAAACTGCAACCCCTTACAGAAATGCCTCAACTAACATCTCTACATATGAGACTATTTCTGAAGTGTCTCAAAAAGTGCCACTACAACATGGAAAGTGTCTTAATGTGATTTCTAAAGAGGCAAAGTAGGAAGTGTCTCTAGTAAAATGTATCTATGGAAGTTTTTTCTTGTAGTGTGAGGATGCCATCGAGATCAGGACCTTGCTACCTCAAATCCCCACAGATGGCGCCAATTGACGAGGGATTAACTCGTCAATGCCTATGGATTGTAGACTTAGGGTTTCCTAGAAAGTAGAGGGCAAGTAGATCTCGAAGGTTTTAGCCGAACAAAGGTGCTCAACTCAATATTACGGTGGCTAGGATTATAATGATTCGGCCCTTCTTTCACCCTAGGCTTCCCCTTTATATAGGAGGTGAAGCCGAGGCTTTTTAGTGTCGTACAAGTACAAATTATAGGGCCGCCTTGGGCCTTTCCCTATATTGATACAAGTTTTCTATAATAACTCTATCTTCCTAATCCGAGCATCTTCAATCTTCTGGGTCTCCAAAGGTTCGAGTCCATGGGCTTTCTTGATCAACTATGGACCAGGGGTATTCACACGACATGCGCGTAGGCATACCTATGTTAGACGGGCCTACGTCGACTCACGATGCGCCGTCGCCGTCGCCAAATCCCTTCTAATTTATATTCAATTTGCACCACCGGTCTGTAATATGATTGCGCATTCAACATTTTGATCGTGGCTACTTCGATCGCGATGATTCCGGCAGGAACGATCTCTTTTAAATGTGAGCTATTTGAATTTATGTTTGAAATCGCGTTTGAGAGACGCGGCTGGAGAGCAATATCCCCCAAACATGTTCGATTCGGCGTTGTTTGGGAGACACTTTGGAGGAAGCGGCTGGAGATGCTTAGTGGTGGGGGGATAGAATGGTTTGGCAGCTGATGGCGTCGCCATTGGCCGCTCGTTGCTGCCGGAGGGAATAGTGGATCTCACCTAGCACTAGCAGCCGGGTGAAATTAAGGCGGCAAGCGCATCGTGTCGATTCCGCCACCAATAATGCACATTCATCGGAACGCGTAGTAGCATATCGGCAGTTTCGCCATGAATCGCGGAGGGCAAAATAAAAGACTGACAGCTACTCCATGGATCGCGGAGTTACCTCCGTTTCAAGGAATAATACGTCCTCGTTTTACGTGTTTTTTGTTTGATCAAGAATTATTTCAAATAGATAAATATTGTTTGTATGAAATTAGTATCCTTAAAAAGTGTTTTTCAATACGAATCCAACAATACTAATTACATATAATATAATCAAGATTTTGTTGCTCAACTTTTATGGTCAAAGTTCGTCTTGAAATACGTGTGCGCCTTATTCCTTGAAACAGAGGTAGTACAACACTGCGAGTTGAATACTGTCAGTGCACACCTTATCATCCTACACTCATGTCATGTCAATCCATCAGTAAACATTCACGGTCGCTGTATTAATGCTTTATTATTGATCATCCTGATGAGATGATGAGATGGATTGCTCTCTTCACTTCAGAAATGCAGCTCCTCCTCCCACGCACCTCTCGCACCTGCATTCAGTCAACAACCCAATATTAATACAGTAGTAGTAATAACATTAAGACTTGGGACAGATCAACCAATCAAGAATAACCATGTACTCCACTACGAATCATGATATAGTTCTGCTGCGCCGAATAATTAACCTTGGCGCGCAGCTCGGCCAGCAGCACGCCGTCGTCCGACGAGGCCTGGACGGCAGTGACCTCGAGCCGGAGCTGCTCCTGGAGCGCCTGCATGATCCTCACCAGCAGGCCGCGCCTGTCGGGGCACCTCAGCTCCAGCAGCGCGTCGCTCTCGATGATGGACACCTGAACGTCCGTGGAATGCTGCACAACGGTCACAGGATCAGTGCTGCTGCTGCTGCTGCTCCTTCCAGGGCCGCCAGCTTCCGCTTCTCGGACGACGCGGCGGCGCGCTGGTCGCTGCGACCACGAACGCTCTTCGTCTCTGGCGGCCTGACCATCGGCGGGTCACCCTGAACCTGCCTGCCTACCCACGATTCCAGGTCCTGGATGCGCTTCCTCAGCTGCTTCACGTACTCGATCGTGTCGCCCAGTATCGAAGCCTTGTCATTCTGCATCGTTACACAACCGTGCTAAGATAACTCAATTTTTGTTAACAATCCATACAAACATTATCATTACTGAAATTTCTTAAACAAAAAATAAGTCTGAAGATTGTACCTTGGTAACAAAGGGTACCAGGGATCTCAGGATAATGAACCTCTCGTTCAGCTTTTCTCTTCTTTTGCGCTCCTGCAGGACATGGTTGCCGCTGAAATCGACCTCTCTTCGCATCCCGACCGTGCCGACATTGTCGCACCTCGGATCATCATGTGGCTTGCAGTGGCTACTGCAGGCAGCACTGAGCAGGACACTCTTGAGCAACCTCTGTGGGGTGGCTCTTTCAGTGATCGTGCGTCCAAGAATGGTAGGATGCCACGCGGAGAATGATGATTGGTGTGAGACAGCTAGGTATGATCTGATGTTCGGCTCCGCGGCTTGTCGGCGTGTGTTGCCGTGCAGGATCGACAAGACTGTTTCAGTGTAGTGAGCATTTTCAGGTGAGACTATTGCTTGGTTTTCATCTGCATAAAGAAAAATGGGGAACACAGAGCTCAGATGGTGGCCACGTTTGTAGGGGTGTTTGTGGCATATGCATTTTCCTTCTCCTTTCCTCATGATACATATCTAGATGAAGATGAAATGCCAATATCTAGATGAAGATTGAACATTTTCCTTAGCATCGATTCTTTTTGCAGTACTAAACATCAAGCAGACCATAGTGTAGTAATTTTTCAGCCCGAGGTTAAGTATGAAGCCCTTAGCATAGACCGAGAAATCGAAACATGGAGATACCTGACGATTGAGGGTAGCCAGTGCATAACTCCTCATAGAGAAAATGCCAAGACTGGGAAGGCTCATCCGCTTGCATACTGGATTGATTATTAATGTTCTGGAAAACCATTAGCGTTTGGACTCCATCACCCGAGTTGCTTGAACAGCCATCTCTCACCCTTTCTGACATCTCAAGCTGCATCAGCTTACTGCTCCCTATATTGTGTGTTGCCTGCTCATCATTGCTCACGATGTTCAGTGGAGCATGCTGGCAGTAATCCCCTGCCGTGTTCGTTTCTGAACCCGATGCACATTCTTCGATCTCATCATCGCCATCTTCCATTTCATTGTCCTCATATTTTGGGCTGAACTTTTTGGGCTCCTCCTTTGCCTGACCAGCATGTATCTTCATCTGTATTTGGAATGGCTGTAGATCAATGCGACTGGTTTGGTTGGACGTTGAATGCTCTGACATGGTAGGGATCATGTGGTTGTCTTGTTGATCCATGAAGATGCTCATTGCATACTGAATTAGGCCTATGTCTTCCTCCACCTGATATATGCATACAGTAGTTTATCCTCAATGTAATTAATTAAGGCATAGTACAATGTCAGTTTACCTTTTCTGTGGTCCCCATTTCCAGGACACCGTCGACAATGGGAATGCATAAGACTGTCTGCAATACATTTGAAGTGCGATGAATGGATATTACTGAAGTTTCAAGGTAAAAATTAATATAGGTAGTAGCTTTTCTTATAGGAAATACCTGAATTCCTGCACTCTGCAAATTATTGCCGCCAAATTTTGTTAAGCACCACATGAAAAGAGAGCCAAAAACGGAAAACTTAATATTCTACGGAGTATATTTATGAAAGAAGGAAAGGAAATATGAATGTTAGATATTTGCATGGGCTCGGCGATTAGGTTTTCAGTGTTTCTCCTTTTTTTTGTGGAGCAGCAGTGTTTCTCCTTTTGTCAGTATGTATTTGTTGTTACAGGTAAAGTCTTGGATGGAGGGAGTATGTTTTTCCACTGTTTCTACCTTCTTCATCAAGGTTTTGTCATGCTGAATTGAATATTTGAAACTGCAGATTATGCACCGACTAACCAAAAAATTATGGGAACATAAGAAAAGGGATATGCCCTGGCAAGTATATTGCTCTTGAGGAGACCTTGCTGTCAACTTCATTTGTATCGGCTTAGCTATTAGGTTCTCAACGTTGCTCCGATCCTAAGTACGCATTTTTTGTTACAAGCAAACGGTTGTGTTCTTTAACTGTTTCTACTTTTCTCCGTCAAGTTTTTTTGTCATGATGAATTGACTGTTTGAACACACAGAGATTATGCACCGACTAACCAATAATTCATGGGAAAATAAGAGAAGAGAAGTGCCTTGGCAAGTATTGCTCTTGAGAAGACCTTGCTGTCAACTTCATTTGCTCTACTGAGCCATACATGCCCTCCCGTTGCAAATGCCTTTCCTGGTAACCTGAAAACAGAATACGTGTATCAGCCATAACAAGGTAATTAATCAGATATTTTCTCCTCATTTGTTGTCCTCGGTGCGCCCGTAATTAAACAGAATACTTGATCCTCAATGTTATCCGTATGGTTACACACTGGATCCACGAGTGGTCTTACCTTCTTCCGGAGGCGCGGGCACATATGGATTCGGGCTATCTACAACTAGGGTGACTGGCAGCTTTCTAAAAGAATTCAACATGCTTAGGCACTTCATTTTAATTTGCTTTCTCTAGTTAGTTTTTATGTACACCATTTGTGGTACTTAAGATGTAGAACTTCTTGAACTTTGAAACTTTGCAATAAAACGGTTGTGTGCCTTAATTGATGCAGAGGCTGGAAATAGGCTCCCCATTTCGAAGAAAAACCGGTGCACACGTATACCAGATTCATCCAGAACATGGTAGCTTGATTTTAAACATAAGACTCGGAGAGCCCAGCTTTAAATTAATAAATCTATCAACCAGCTAGGATACAAGGTACTAAAACACACTATAGAACAAGTTTAAAAGAAACTAGCAAAACGCTACAAAAACTATAGAGGTTTGGAGTCGCAAGCAGAGCTACAAAAGACGTCAAGCCACCAAGAAGACATCTTGACTAAGCCGACGATCGTTGTTGAAGAGAAGTGTCAAAGCCACGGACACAACACAACCCACGCAAGCCCCTAACTTCCCAAGGCAACGCCTCCAAAGAGGAAAACAGCGAGAGCCTAGGGTCTTCTCCATCGTGATAGAGAAAACAACCAAGGGTTTCCCTCGGCCCTCGAAACCCGTCGCCAAGCTACTCCCTTGCGACCAGAAGCCGATGAAGAGGAGCTGCACTCGCCAACCGCCACAACCATCGCTTACCTCTGCGTGACCCGAGCAGCCACATAGAGCAGGAGCAACACCAGTAGACGTCACCCGTCGGCAAGGTCGATGTCGCCCACCTTCCAGGGCCGCCCCCCAGCTTCCAAGCACCCCCACGGCAGAGGTAAGCGACCGTCACCTTCAAACAAACCAGGATCCCCAAAGCCTTCGAACCGGCCAAAAACCTCATGGGCAGCGCCACCCGTGAGCATCATCCCGCCGGTTGTGGAAACCACGAGCACCACGCAAGCAGAGCACAAGGGAGGGGACGTGGAGGATCCCTCTAGAAAAGCACCTGGAAGGAGCCATCATCCGTGCTTCGTCCTCCGAGCCGCAGCTCCCCGCTCCAGAGTTTCCAGGGCCATATCCACGCAGAGCCGCCAACCAAGAGGTCACCGAGCCATCCGTCGATACCTAGGCCGCCTCGTTGTCCAAGCTTCTGATGCTGGCGAGCAAGCCGAGCACACCTAGCCGCCACGCTCCGCGATCAGTGTCGTGCCCCCGCCAACCGCAGCAGCCCGCGCCGCCACCAGCGCGCTAGGGGGAGAAGAGGCCCCACTGCCGCCACCCCTGGAGCTTCTACCTACGGTGCCCTCTGGCGGTGGTGAGGAGGATGGGTAGAGGTGTGGAGGGACTGTCGACGACCTGATCTTGGGTTCGCCTTGTCACTTGCGGGGGCGGACAGAGCGAACCGGTTTTCCTTCTATCCAACCGTCCAAAGATTCAGGATTTTCACCCGAAGAACATGTTCCATTGATTCAAACACACGAGAGTGGCGTCTATATAGCATGCACGGGAGGTCCCATGCATCCATCGGCCCTTCCTTTGCACGTAGACTACCTGTCCTAGTACTCTCTCCCATTATTTAGTACTCCCTCCGTCCACTTAGCAGGATTTTCAAGGCAAATTAGTAAAAGAAGAGAAAAAATACATTGGGAAGATGCAACCAACATATCTCTCCTCTTTAATTATTTCACCTCCAATAGGCGAAGTGGATGTATAAAATTAAGATAACATGTGCTAGATATTATTGGGTTTGATTTCCGTGTAATGAGAGAGAAACAACTTTTGCTAATTTAAAATGCATTGGGAACATAGAAGTACACTCTTTCATGGATAAAGTTTAAAGCTAGATGTCCACTTATTTATGGACGGAGGGAGTACATTGATTTAATTTTTAAGATTTGATTTTAAATAGCCATATTTATTGAGTGAAGTATATATCAGATTAACATTTCGTTTGATTTTGTGTATTTCTTCACATGATATCTTTTAAGCAATGCGGAAGAGGTGGGGAAAGAAAACCTACATCTACTGGATTTTAAAGAGCACTGCATGGGAGATTTCATTTCTCTTCAAAGACACGCCTTCAAGAAGAACATATGTGTGCCTCGCCATAGATACAGCCAGCTAAGCGCAGGTCAAGGTTTTATTTTGCCTCGAAGGTCTAGTCTACTCTCTGGTCGTTAAACATGTTTACCTCGATAGCAGGTTCTAACGCTCATCGTGTTCTGGAGAATGTTCTAGTCTACTCTCGGAGCATTATTTAGGCTGGCCATAGTGCTAGTATCATAGGTAGTATCATGCATCCTAGGCCCACAAAAATGATGATGTGGCATCTAATTAATGAAGAGAGATAGGATTAGAGTAACATAGGTAGATACTGTATCATAGCGCACGTTGCGAGAAAAGTAAATGCCAAATAGATCTTGTACATAGATTTACATTGAGATTCTACAAAATAATAAATTTACAAGTTTATGATACTACACTATAATACCACCCACTATAGAGCTAGTATCATAGACAAGTATCATATGCATGATACTAGTATATGATACTATGCACTATGACCAGCCTTAACCTGTTTACCTCGATGGCAGGTTCTAACGCTCTTCGTGTTCTGGAGAATATTCAGCCCCGTGTCACACAACAAATGAATAAAGTGCTGGCTAGTGAATTTATTAGGGAGGAAGTGATAAAAAAAGCACTAGATGGCATTGGGGATCTCAAAGCCCCGTGAGCCGATGGAATGCCAACAGTGTTTTATAAGTAATTTGGGGAAAAGTTGGGTGATGTTGTGGTACAGGAGGTTCAAAACGTGCTCCGAGGCACCAGTATACCGGATAGATGGAATGAAATTATTGTTTTGCTCATCCCAAAGGCTAGAGAGTATGAAAGACTTACGTCTAATTAGTCTTTGCAATGTCATCTACAAGCTAATCTTCAAGGTGTTGGCAAACCATTTAAAATGTATTCTAGATGAAATCATTTCTCGAAATCAGAACGCATTTGTCCCGGGAAGGCTCATCTCACATAACACTATCCTTTCCTATGAGATGTCCCCTTTCATGAAGAGGAAGAGGCCGAGAAAGAAAACCTACATGGCACTTAAACTAGATATGAGCAGAGTGTGTATGCCAGTGTACAATGGTCATTCCTAGAAAAAGTGATGACTAGGGGGCACCTGCAATCAGTTTGTGGAAAATGTGATGAAGTGTCTTAGAAAAGTGACATATAGGTTCAACGTGAATGGAAATATTACATGTGCTATAACACCAGGAAGAGGCTTCCGAGATGGTGATCCAATATCAGCATACTTATTCCTGTTATATGCGATGGGTTTCTCGGCACACTTATCCATTATGCAGAAGAAAAAGGATTTGCTCTCTGGATTTAAACTGGCGCCGTCAGTGAACCATTGGTTATTCACTGATGATTCCCTGCTCCTCATGGAGGCCACTGGATCACGACTGCTAGTGCAAATATAGTTATTGCTATGAGGCAGCCTCTGGGCAAGTAATCAACAGAGACAAGTCCTCGATCCTTTTTTAGTAAGAACACACCGAGACAACTTAAGACTTCCAGTATGCAAATTATTGGTCCGAAAGGCGGAGAGCCATGGAGGTCAATACCTGGGATTGCCAACATACATTGAAGGGATATGTCCAAAGGCATTTTTTCGTATGCGAAGGAAAAGATATGGAAAAGGACCATTGGTGGGAAGGAACGGTTTTTGTCAAGAGCTGCCAAGTAAATTCTAATCAAAGAGATAGCGCAACTCATACCAACTTATGAAATGTCATGCTTTGATCTCGCCAAAAGCATGTGTGACGATACCGCCAAGTTGATTTGCCGGTACTGGTGGTCCCAGATGGAAGATGAACACAAAGCACATTGGGTAAAATGGAAAGATATAATGAAAGCGAAGTGCGAATGGGGTCTCGGAATCAGAGTGCTGGCTCTCTCTCCCACTCATTAGAACAACGATTTAAAAAGGGACCATATATGTTGGAAGTCACCATCATGATGGTTAGTTGTTTTGAAATTCATATTTTGAGCAAGTTTTGGGATTGTGAAACACAATGAACCAGTGTGTAGAGAACATTTCCATGATTATTTTTTTAATCTTTAGTACCAAAAGCAAGCATGACGTCTATGAACATAAAGGCCCAGGGTATGGAATCCTAGAAAGAGACTAGCCCAACTTAAATGAGATATGATAGCTTCTTTATGGTCTAACATTCTTGCCAATACATTATCCTCATTCTGTTCCCTATTGTTAAGAAAAGCGAATTACTATTCTCATTAACAGCATTCAACCATCCTGGCAACCATAGGTTTCTACCTGCATTGAAAGCGGGGCCATTCGTTGAAGATAAGAGTATATCGAACCCATATGTCGTCTTGCCATGAGCAGATTGTATCCATTGGGCAAATATAGGTTCGATCAAGATTTGCTTTTCTGGAGTACCAAAAGCAAGCATGACGTCGTTATGAACATAAAGGCCCAGGGTATGGAATCCTAGAAAGAGACTAGCCCAACTTAAATGAATGTAAATGAGAAGGCCTTATCTTCAAATATCAGGTTCTTTGGGACGAGTTTAGTTATGAGCCTGCTTGCAATTTGTATCTGCCACGTGTTTCGTAAATAAAGTACCACCGGGGTCTCCTAGACCCCTCCTTGTGCAAACAAAAAAGAAAGGTGTCGAGGTACTAAGATGTGGCATCATCTGGAGAGTAGGAGATGGGTCTCGCATCAGGATCTGGTCCGACCTCTCGATCCCAGCGTGATCTACAAGATGCCCGAGTACTCCGAAGGGTAACTCGAAGTTGAACCTGGTGGCGCGTCTACTAAACCTAGAGATAGCAAGCTGGATGAATGATCTTGTGTGACAATCGCTCTTACCAAATGACGCATAACAGATTCGGAAAATTCCTATATGTCACACCCTACATGATTGTGTTGCTAGTCACCCTGACTGTAGGGTGTTTTTTCAGTTAAATCAGCGTACAAAACTTATATGTCGGCAATGGCAGGCAGCTTAGTTAAATGTGTGTTTGGGTAGTGAATGTGAGAAACATATCTAGAACGGGTTATGGAAGCTAGATTGCCCTCCTAAAGTTCATCATTTTTATGGCGGTTTGCCCCTGAGCGCCTACCGTCGAGGATGAATATAGAGAAGACACATGTGACATGTTGAGCTGGATACGAGGTGTTTGCAAGGCTATGTTTGAGAGTGGGGGGCATTTCTTTGTGGCATGCAGTGATGCATCAAAAGTATGGTCAGTTCTATTATTGGACCAAGTGAGACGACGACTCCAAAACCATAATGAGCAGAACTAGGCGATACGTTATTTCTTGTATCTAGTGTTATA
This sequence comes from Lolium rigidum, assembly GCF_022539505.1. Lineage (NCBI taxonomy): Eukaryota > Viridiplantae > Streptophyta > Magnoliopsida > Poales > Poaceae > Lolium > Lolium rigidum. The sequence continues at coordinate 127,879,567 of NC_061511.1, forward strand.
GAGGTTTGTTATGCATCATCATGTTTGAATGTATTTGACCACACTTCAAACTTGTATTAGACGTGTTGGAAAAAAATTAGGAGAAACGGAAAGTTAAAGTTTTGTATCTATTTTTTAATACCAGGTTTCAATGGGTTTCACAATCCGTCGTGATGTTTCATTGTGTTTTGAAATTCAGATTTTGAATTTTACCGAAATAAAATCTATTTTGGACCTATTTAAAAGGTATCGTCGAAATAAATACACAGCTTCAAGCCGGATTATTAGTCTGATACTTATTCCAACATATATGGTCCATTTTTAAATCGGTGTTCTAATGAGTGGGAGAGAGAGTGCTAGGTATGTGTGGAGAGATTCTTGCATGTGTTTAATTGGGTTTCAGAATCCATCATGATGCTTAGTTGTGGTTCGAAATTCATATTTTGAATATTGTCAAAATCAAATCTATTTTGGGATTGTTTAAAAGATATTTTTGTAATAAATATGCAGATTCAAACGGGTTATTAATCTGATACTTATTCCAACATATATGGTTCTTTTTAAATTCGGTGTTCTAATGAGTGGTAGTGACCGCTAGGTATGTGTACAGATATTTTTGTTTGCCTTTAATTGGGTTTTACAATAGATCTTGGCGGTTCATTGTGTTTCAAAATTCAGATTTTGAATTTTGTCAAAGCAAAATCTAGTTTGGGCTTGTTTAAAACATATCACTGAAATAAATACACAGTTTCAAACGGGTTGTGAATCTTTTTTTTTTTAGAACCCGCAGAAGCTCCGTGCGTCATTCCATTAAGCATCAGGGGAACGGGTTGTGAATCTGATACTTATTCCAATATATATGGTCCTTTGGGATATAAGAAAAAAAAAGGCAAGCACATACTTGGGGTTTAGCCACACATCTTTGCATGTCTTGATTGCTGCAGCACAGCATGGAAATGTTCCGGTACGTAGTTTTTGTCATGGCTTTTTAGGTAGCTAGTGCTTGAATGTCTGGCCGTACATGTTCTGCATCAGCAGGTAAGGGAAAAGCTGCAAATGTACTGCGTAGCACTTACCCGACGCCGGGAGAGAAAGAGTAGGAGGCACACATGAGGTAAAACCACTCCGTCTCCGTGAGGTCCTCCGGCGCCAGGGCCGCGCTGGGCCGCCGCGCCGCCGCCTCGTGCGCGCCGGCACCGTGGACGTCCCTGAAGCTTGTCCCACCGGCCGCGGCTTCCCTGGCCAGGGAGTCGAAGAGCTCCCGCAGCTGCCGGCTGCGGTGGTGGTCGGCTGCCTCCGCCGGCGCCGGCGCCAGGGCGATGGCAGGCTGCACCGTCTTGCGCGTCTTGATTGCGCCGTTGTAGTGCCCCTCCGCCCACACCAGCGCGCTGCCATTCCGTAAGCTCCCATGTAAACCAAAGGAAATAAACGAGCTTTGTGTTGATGAGTGAAAAGTGAGAGACGGAGCTAGAAGTTGGCGGTGGTCTTGTAGAGCAGTACTAGTACCCTTGGTCGGGGCAGAGTTGCCAGAGGAGGACGTACGTCCACCGCAGCCCCTGCGCCACCGCCTGCAGCGACTCCTGCACCTCGCCGCTGCTAGCCATGGCCACCACCGGCCTACTGCTTGTTGGAAGAGAGAGAGAGAGAGATAGAGAGAGAGATTGGAGGCGTTTAATGTTTGACTGGTGGCTGCACCAGACGGCTCAGCGCGAGGTCGCTCACGTGGGGTAGGAGGAGGACCGGTTTTTCACTTCTTTTCTTCTTGCTTGTGCAGAGACATATTCACACAACACATAAATAGTTCAATACATATTACATTCACTTGTACGGATATTTTGTTCTTACAGAATAAGGCAAGGGCACTAACTACTTCTACTGCCTTAAGCAAGCACAGAGAGAGTAAGATGAGATTTCCAAATGTAGCGCTGCAGAAAGGAGTAAAAGGCTGAGCAGTGTCCTGCCTCCTCACCTTGCCAGATGGGGCTAAAGAGGATGTCACTAGATTCTAGCCCTTGGCAGATTCCTCAGCCTTCCACTCCTGTCGGGCACGCAACTGGTGCCTTCTGAGCCCAATCTTGTGCACAAACTGCAACAGGATTTTGGTTTCCTTTCTTTTTGCGTCGCGGCGCTGCTGCTTGTCCACCGGTGTGGGTGGGTGGAAACTCGCACCATGCTCTTGGGGTGCTAGATTCTGGCAAAAGTTGTCAAGTTATTGGTAGAAAATGGGTCTATTATTCCGGGTCTGAAGTGTCTTTAGTCCATGTTGCCCAACCTAAAGCTCCATCTTTAGTTTTGATTGGGTTACACATCGGGACTAAAGGTTACCCACGTGAACGCTGCGGAACGCTCGGGCTGAGAGACCTTTAGTCCTGGTTGGTAACACCAACCGGGACTAAAATCCGCGTCAGGGTTTAGGGTTCTGCTCCTGTATTTTGTGTTTTTCATTTTCATTTAATTCTTTTTTCATTTATACATATTCTACGCTAATACATATATATTGTACATGTTCATGCAGATTACTACATACTGCACACGTTGGTGAATATATATAACATATTTTCTCTTACGATCACACATATATACATACAATTGGTAGCCATGGAAGCTTGACGATCATACATGTTGATGCATCTATTTTATTACACGAAGATCATTAAATTACAAGGAGTTATAGGGGTAATAGTATTCTCCGTCTTCAGATATGACCTCCGTAACCAAAAAATTCCGACAATTCCTCTTGAATTTGTCGTAGGTGTGCCTGTGGTAGGATGTTCCCCCACCTGCCTCGGTTTATAAAGAATAAGATCAAATATAAATATATGAGTTATGTTTATAGCAAATCATCATAAAAAGAATTGTGAATATTTTTTACGTACTTGATTTTTTTTGTAATCTACGCGTCGCTCAATCACCATGTTGATGAACTCGAAAATGTAGTATGCACATAAATTGGTCCCCTGTGGCTGCCTCTCACACTTTACAAGAATAGAATTCAATCAAAAAATAATCAAGCATGATAATGGTATATATACTGAAACTAGTACTAGCTACGGTGCCCATTGAGCGGTCACCTTTGTGATGAACACTTTCCAAAATTTGTGATAATAATTTTATTAGGAAATGAACGAAAGAGACCGATATAGTGCGATAATGATTGAAATTACCTGTCGAGCATGTAAATCAGGTTGTTGTACTCCTCAGGGTCTTTATCTAATGGATCCATGATATAAATTTTTTGTTGGAGATATGTCCAAGAGGCAATAATAAAGTCATTATTATTATATCTTTGCGTTTATGATAAATGTTTGCATCTCATGCTATAATTGTATTAACCGGAAATATTAATACTTGTGTGTTTTGTAAACATAAAAGAGTCCCTAGTAAGCCGCTTGTTAAACTAGCTTGTTGATTAGTAGATGATCATAGTTTCCTGATCATGAACATTGGATGTTATTAATAACAAGATCATATCATTAGGAGAATGGTGTGATGGACAAACACCCATAGTAATCATAGCATAAGATCAATTCATTAAGTTTGTTTTGCTACAATATTTCGAATACATAGTAACCTAATCCTTCGACCATGAGATCATGTTAATCACCAACATCGGCTGGATGCTTTGATGACATCGAACGCCACTTCATAATTGGGTAGTTACAAAGGTGGCATTAAGTATTCTGAAAGTATGAGTTGAAGCGCATGGATCAAGAGTGGGATTTTGTCCATCCAAATGACGGATATATATACTCTGTGCCCTCTCGGGGAATGTCATTCAATTAGCTTGCAAGCATGTGACTAGGTCATAAGGGATGTCATATCACGGTACGAGTAAAGAGTACTTATCGGTAACGAGGTTGAACTAGGTATGGAGATACCGATGATCGAACCTTGGATAAGTAAAGTATCGCGCGACAAAGGAAATCGGTATCGTATGTTAATGGTTCTTTCGATCACGAAGTCATCATTGAATATGAGGGAGCAAGTATGGATCTCCAGGTCCCGCTATTGGTTATTGATCGGAGAGGTGTCTCGATCATGTCTCCATAGTTCGCAAACCGTATGGTGACACACTTAAGGTTCGATGTTGTTTAAGTAGATATGGAATATGAGATGGTGACCGAATATTGTTCGGAGTCTCGGATGGGATCCAGGACATCACGGGGAGGTCTGGAATGGTCCGGAGAATAAGATTCATATAAGGAAAGTTATTTTCCGGGGTTCCGAAAAGTTCGGGAATTTTCCGGTGGATGACCGAAGGATTTCTAGAAGGTTCCCAGGGGCCATTCGTGGGCCCACAATCCCGGGAGGGGCCACCTAAGCCGAGGTGGTGCAGCCTAGCCCTAATGGGCCAGGCGCACCAAGACTCAAGGCCCAGGCCGGCCAACTCCTTAGGGTTTAGGGGAAACCCTAAAAAGGGGGACTTAGGGGCAAGTTTGATCCGCCCCTCCTCCATTGTGCGTCGGCCCTAGATGGGTTTGGGACAAGAGGGGCAAACTGTGGTGACCCAGCGTACCACTGCATGGTGTAGTACACAAGTCGTTGACATAACACAAGTGAAACACCGTTCCACTCATATTACATCTCTCAGAGTGGTACAACAGAAACATATGCGAGTCCAAGGTATGTCTATAGAAGTACACACGAACCGTTTACATAAGATCAACACAACCTCCTACTTTACGGTGAGGTAAAACTTCAAATAAAGCTCCAGAAGAACGACTCGTAGTCTATCTGATTGCTAACTCAAGCTTAAGAGCTACTTGGCTTGCTATAGAAATCTAGCTACTTAGGTGCTAGGATTAGGGAAAGGTTCCCTTTTATTACTAGTCTAGGTTTCCACTCTAGCTGATGCAGAAGTTGGCTCCATTGACTTCTTTGATTGGATTCTTCATCTTGTTGCAGTTGACTCCTTTGTCTTTGAGTTCCACGGTAGTTTCTCCTTCGGTGCCTTGATCTAAGAAGGGGGTTCAAATGGGATAGAATGAGTACGAGCGTACTCGAGCAAGTTCATATTAGGAAATATGTGTATCATGCACTAGCTACAGCCATAGACCGGAAAGTCATAGGCCAATGCAAGTTTTCATAAACATTTCTTCAAAAGGTTTATTTTATTCTGAAAACTATGCCCGTCGGTCTTCACGGAGTTGACTAGAACTTCGTGGAGTTCCTTTCTGCCGCGTTCGCAGCTTCCCTTCCCGGAACGAGGAGTGACGGTCACAATTCTTGATACCCTCTGCAGAGGTGCGTTACTTTACCCCACAAGAGATCTTAACTTTGTTGCCGGCCAAGAGTATGTCCCCGTCCACACTTCCTTGGGTGTGAGGCCCGAGTATAAGATCCAAGCCAATCATCGCCTTCTCCGCGACCCTGCAAACCCACCCTTTTGTCCAACCGTACACCCCAAGTAGACTTCTCCCGATAATACGGCTTTACTCACGGTGTACTCCGGACAATCCATCATAGATCGTAGAGCTTATCATCACTAATGGATGGGGATTTAAAAGGCTATCCCAACCTATTGCGGCGGTGCCTCCAACACCCCACCGGCTCTACGAGATCCGTTGGCGTGCGAAGGGAAAAGATACAGCTGACTTCCCCGGAGCCATTATAGATCTTATGGATAACGCGATATGTACGGCGCTAGAATCATCTGGACGACATTGGTACTTAGTCCTAGATGAGTAGTACCCATGCAATGGAACCTCCACCATATCAACACATACCATGGTTCCATTGCCCACCACATAGTCATATTCATAATTGTAAAATAATACTTTGCTTTTCAATGCATGAGTGATAAGTATAGTACTTTGCATATAGTTTGATACAAATAATCAAATGACATGAGCAAGCGATGAACTTTCCTTTCTTGACTACAAGATTATGCAGGCAAAAGCTTCGATACGTGATAACTCCAAATGCTGAAATACCATCATCGTCCGGTAAGGACAATGTTTAAAGAACTGACAAAGATGCTATAACGCATAATATGAGATGCAATCGTCCCGAGCGTAACCTAATCTCGATGATTTAGGATGTATGAGTTGTAAAGATTTCTTTAGGGTTGGTTGCACTTTTAGAATGGTTCTCAAACAAGGTTCTTATTAGGGTTTGGTTATATTAGCATCATAATCAAGTGATATAAGACATCATAACAATCATACATATAAAGAGTAGTGGTGGAATAATATATAAAGAACAGTTGTCAATTTTAGGTTCTGTAGAACATGATTGATGAGTACTTATACTATACTTCAAAAGAATAACTTTTGAAGAACATGTTAATTAAGAATTAATGAGTATTTCAAAGAAGGATAGGGCTTCTAAGGTTTGATTGACATTTGTACTTCAAAAGAATAACTTTTGAAGAACAGGTTAAAATAAGAATATGAACTACTATACATAGGAGTTATGGCTTTCTAGTATTTACTACTGGAGTCATTTAGTTTCACTAATAGGGACTAGTTGGGTTCTTAAGTTGAATGGGTTCTATATACAACAAGTATTAGCAGGTTTATTACTATGGTTGATTATGGTATCATATCAAAGGATGATGGTCAAGATGGTTCTATAAATTAGCTATTAGGGTTTACTATGGTTTCACAATTGCTTTACTAAGTAATCTTTAATGGTTTCTAAGTTAAGTGGCTTATCATTTCCTAAGTAGGGTTTAGTTGGATAGGAGCATGTAATGTGAATTACTACACAAGGTTGATACTAGGGTTCATCATTATAGTTCTACTAGGTTTTGATGGTTGAGATTGATCCTAATGGTATGGTATATAGGAGTGGTGATTAATGGTACTAATCCAATTAACAAGTTAGGGTTTATACCTAGGTGATATTAGAGAATCATATAGGTTTTTAATTGAAATAGAAACATGGAATGATAATCTCATGTGACTTGGTTTATGCTAGTGGATCATAAGCATTCATTCATTGGTCACATAATATGGTTCTGTTATCACCAGAATTTGACCGAGTCAGAGGTGGGCCGCGATCAAGATGGACTTAAAGTATATATAGAAGAAATACGTGAATCGGCCTTTTATACCAAGTTGGGCTTGTTTGCCCATGTATCTGTAACATATTAGATCGCATCTTAGTTTAGAAGTTAGAATCTTACTCGTGCACGGTTGGTGCACGCCCACATTAGAAAGTCCGCTGGACTATAAATATGTATCTAGGGTTTATGGAATAAACAACAACCAACGTTCAACCACAAACAAATCTCGGCGCATCGCCAACCCCTTCGTCTCGAGGGTTTCTACCGGTAAGCACCATGCTGCCTAGATCGCATCTTGCGATCTAGGCAGCACAAGCCTGCCCACGTTGTTCATGCGTTGCTCGTACTGAAGCCCTTTTGATGGCGAGCAACGTAGTTATCTTAGATATGTTAGGGTTAGCATTGTTCTTCATATTACATGTTGTCGTAGTGCAACCCTTGCATGTCTAGCCGCCCTTACACCTATCTTAGGTGTAGGGGCGGCACCCCGCTTGATCATAGTTTAGTAGATCTGATCCGTTACGGTTGCTCCTTGTTTCATCAAGGATTAGTTTAACATCCGCAATAGTTAGGCCTTACAAAGGGTTGGAGGATCCAGCGGCGTGTAGGGTGGCGTTTGCTAGCCCTAGAAAGGATGTTCCGGGGATCAACCTCGTGTTGGTTTTTAGGCCCTGTCTAGGATCGGCTTACGGTCACCGTGCGCGAGCGCGAGGCCCAATCGTGAGTAGGATGATCCGATTATGCGGTGAAAACCCCAAATCGTCGTGGATCTAATTAGCTTTACCTTGATCAAGCAGGACCACCATATATTCGGACACCCCGTCCGGATCATGGGTGGATCGGCTCTTTGAGCCGATTCACAGGATAACCTGAGAGCCGATCGAGGCTCGTATTTAATGTTTACATGTATGCCATGCAGGAAACTAAGCGAGGCATCATCCACACCTTCCTGACCAGGTATAGGTCAGGTGGCACGCCCTTGTGATAAACATCGGACGTGCGACCAGGAGGCTTTGCGGGCCGTCGCTCTGAGGGACTGGGGCCAGCCGCAGCCCTAGTTGTTCCCGGCTCTACCGTGTTGCCCGTCTCCGCCCGCCGGGGGTTTCGACGTCAACACATTCTGGCACGCCCGGTGGGACAACCTTCGACATCCACAACATCGCCATCTACATCCGAGATGGCGGAAGGCACTCCGGTCAAGTACGAGGATCTGCCTGATGAGCTCAAGAAGAAGCATGACGAAATCAAGGCAGTCCTCGAAGCCGAACTCATCGGCTCTTTCCACCGAACCCGCTCCCATGGCGTCCGGTGGAAGGGTTTCACACCTGAAGGCGCACTCGATGGAGTGGACCTGTCCGCCCGTCGGAAGAACGCACCAGGTCACCGCGGCAGGAGATCAACTACATGGTGGCTCATTCGCCGCACCGCCACTCTGAGAGCCTGGTGAACACTTTGGAGCGTGTCGCTCTGCGCGTCGTCCAGGAAATCATGAGCCACCGGTATTCTCCATCGGGACCAGCTCTGGGGACTTTCAAGGGAGAGATGCCGCTCCAGCCCCGGCCGTTCGCATGGGCAGCACCGGAACTGCCGAACTCATCGGCATACGTCGTCTACAAGATTGGTGGTGATCCTAGTGACTACCAATTCCTACCCGAGGCACCCAAGGAGATCCCGCACGGATACGCGTGCGCGTACGTACCGGACCGCAACACCCGGGCACTCTCGAACCAGGCTGCAATATCGGGGGCCTCCGGAACGGCAGGAGGAACGTCGGGAGCCGATCCCGAGAAGCAATCGTGGCTAGCTAAGTACGCCACTCCGACAAACCTCCGAGCCCAGCTCCTGCGGTTGGCTCAGAACCGGAAAAGCAAGCATGGCTGGTTAAGTATGCCACCCCGGCGAATCTTCGGGGTTCGACACCTTCAGCCATCACGAGCGGATCAGATTTGTGCAATTCGAAAGATCGGTTTGGCATGATGCCGAAAAGGAAGACGTTCGGCTACACCAAGCCGTACCCCAACGACTACGAACTGATCCCGCTACCACCCAAATATCGGCTCCCGGACTTCACAAAGTTTAGTGGATCGGATGGTTCCAGCTCCATCGAGCATGTGAGCCGATATTTGGCACAGCTGGGCACGATCTCAGCGTCAGACGAGTTGCGTGTGAGGTTCTTCGCACGGTCCCTCACAGGATCGGCTTTCGGGTGGTACACATCGCTGCCACCGAACTCCATTCGGACTTGGAAGCGGTTGGAAGAACAGTTCCATGAGCAGTATCACTCAGAGGCTTCCGACGTTGGTATTGCCGATCTAGCGCAAGTACGACAGAAGCGCGGGGAAACAGTGTCAGAATACGTCCAGCGCTTCAGGACCATTAGGAACCGATGCTTTTCGGCTCATATAAGTGAAAAGGAAGCAGTCGAGTTGGCGGTGGTGGGTCTCTCATCATCGATTAAGGACGTGGCCTCCCAAGCAGACTACCCTTCATTGGCGCACATGGTGCAGAAGCTGTCAGCACATGAGCGGCGCCACCCGGATGTTTACCGGGACAAATTCAAGCGTGCGGTGACCCTGGTTGAGGCAGACGAGGATGAAGGTGCTGCGGGAGATCGAGAGGTAGCAGTGGCTGAATGGACTCGAGCGACGAGCCCCGTGACCTGCAAATGGGTGAAGCCACAAGGCCCTCCAAAAGGGTTCGACTTCGACGTGACCAAAACTGAGCAGATTTTTGATCTCTTACTCACGGAGAAGAATATAAAGGTACCCGAAGGCCACAAGATCCCCACGGTGAAAGAGCTGAACGGAAAGCCATACTGCAAGTGGCATAACACGTTCACCCACACCACCAACGACTGCAGGGTGTGGTGGCAGCAGATCCAAATGGCGATAGAAAACGGACGGTTGATTTTCAACCAATACGCCATGAAGGTCGACACACACCCCTTCCCCGCCGTAAACATGGTGGAGTATGCTTACCATGGAGGGTGCCAGCCGGATTTCCCGTGCAATATCAACATGGTAGATCTTGGGCACCACTCTGGTGAGGACGGAGATGAGGGAAGCTGCTCTCATAGCAAAGATACAGAGGAAGCCGCTTCACGCGATCGGCTCCGCCAAGACGGCAAGCGCTACGTCACAGAGGGAGAGGTGAAAAACATAAGGTATCAACGACCTCTCTCTGATCACCTCCTCAGCAAGTATGTGAGTCAGTATGACCAACGCCGACGATACAACGGCGATGATGAAGAAGATCATCTGGCTAGGGACGACAGGAGACGTCGTCGGCATGATCATGATGAGGAGGAGCACGAGCGCCGTGCCAAGGAAAAGCTGGGGGAGCAAGTCTACAAGGATAGGCATTGGGACTGTCCCTTCTTCAGACACTGCTGGGATTCAGGAATGAGCCGATTGCCCACAATCGGCAATTGCCCGAATGCAACCAGAAGAAGAAGGAGGCAGCCAACGTGTCCGTATTCAAGCGCCTAGGGCCTCTCCCGCCACAGAGCAAACGAGCTGAGTCCCCTCGGTTGAAAGATCTCGAAGATTCAGAAGGCGAGGGGGAAGAAGAAGACAGGTATCACCGGCCAAGGTGGTGCCCTGATGGACTTAGCCGTTCTCAGAAACGCAGGGTTCAGCGATTGCGCGGCCTGGAGGAAGCCGAGAGGTTATACTTGCATACGTTGAGGAAGGCAAGGCCTGATCTGGCCGCGAAGGTTCAGCGAACCCTGGATGAAGAGGGTCGTCCACGGAAAATGGAGTGGCGCCCCAAGCAAAGGAAAGCCGATGATGAAACATCGGCTGGCACAAACATGGTGCTCGTTCTTCCGTCGAAGCTTAGTGTTCCACGATTATATGATGCACTCAAGGTGGACGACAGCAAGCGCACCAACATGATAAAGTCAGAGATTGGGCTGGTTTTATCTACCGGCCTGAACGTGTAGCAAGAGCACGTCAATGAGCAAACATGGCGAGGCTGATCCTTGTGATCGGCCCCAAAAAATTTATGAAGGGACATCACAAAACCTTCACCGGGCAAGCAACATGGAGGCCGATTCCAGCAATCGGCCAAAATTATCCTCACCATCCATTCTGCCTGGGTTCAACATGTTATCCAACAGAGCCGATACCATCAATTCTCTTGACAGAATCGGCTCGGGGGGGCACCCAGGTGGATAAAACACGAGGATATGCAGTAGAAGTAGCTCATCCTTTGGTGATGGGTATTGGAGTGTGGGGGCCGATGCATAAGTCGGCCGTAAAAAAATGAATTTTCAAAAAATTCGAAAAATTTTGAGCACAGCAGTTGCAGCAGACATCGACTTAAGGATATGAAAGCCGATGCATGGCCACGAAGGGAGATTTTAATGGAAGAACTCCTCAACGGAGTAGCTTAAGGGCTCGGATCTTCTCTTCAAGAACAACGCCAAGAGCAACCTGGATGTGCAAATCAGGGTACGGAAGGAACTGATCTGATCTGCAAGGCGCAAGAAGTAGATTGAAGAAGCTCGGGGGGCAGCTCACCCTGAAGGTTCTCTGCTTGGGGCTACGTCATGAGTTAAGGCTAATGTCGGCACATGTGGCTGATTCGCCTTGATTAAGGCTCGGGGGGCAGCTCGCTCTAAAGGTCTTCGCTCTGGGGAGCCGATTTGGTTGGAATCGGCTAGCCCTACGACACAACTGGTCTGGAGAGTGGTGTTCTGTTACAGAGTCATCAGTTTGAGCATCCAAGACAGTTCCAGGGCTCTTTTAAAGTCGCCTGCTCAAAGATCAAGTCGCCAGCTTACTAAGATCGGCTGTGCCATCGTCATCAGCAGAGCTGGCTAGCTTGGAGGGATGGCTAAATTGGCCTGTCTCGCAGATTATTGGGAAACTGATGCGTTGCCATTAGTCACTAAGCATGGATTAGGCCAACAGTCGACAAACTCAGCATGAAAGAAATCGGCGAAATCAAGTTAAGGGAATTCTTCATTATTATTGGGATTTCTTACAATGGGGAGCCGATTGCTCAAGGAAGGAAGAACAAAAGAAGGGTCTATTGACCAATCTACTACTGCTAGGCCTATACTAGTAGATCCTAATCTACGGGCCATCACTGCCCTCACCGTCATCCTCAGAACTCTCATCGGCACTGCTGCCGATGGGCTCCTCGTCGCTACTCCCGTAGCCCTCCACGGGGGCTTCATCCCCGTCTTCATCGTCGCTGCTGTCGTCGTCCCACCACATGCGGAGGCATTTCGCCGGCGGGTAGCCCTCGAGGGAGTCGTCGTCGTCATCGTCTTCTTCTCCCTCTTCTTCAGAGGTGGGGCAGCCGTCCCAGGAGAACTGGTCGTCCTCGCTTTTTGACTCCGGCTTCCCGTCGGCGAGGAACCGAAGATCTTCATCCCCGCCGGTCAAGGACTTGTCGTCCTCAGACCAAATGGAGGAGGCATGGCTCTCCTCGTCCCAGTCTTCCGGGGCACGAATTTCCGGCGGCGTCTCGCGGGAGGAGTCGGACCCGTAGGAAAGCTCGGAGGAGGAGGAAGAAGACATGGCGGCACAGAGGGTTTTTTGGTGCTAATGCAAGGAGACGCAAGATGTTTAGAACGGTTAAATAAAGGGGATATGAGAGAGATTCAATGCCACAGCAGTTTCCGAGGAGATGTTGCCCAACAGGAGAGTTTTGCGGCTACGTGGAGAAGTGGAAGGGGCAAGGCATCATGATGAGGATTCTCGCGGCGCTTTGCTCTGCCACGACGTGACCCGACGAAAGAAGAGCATAATGATTTTGGAAATGTCATTTCCAAAACCAGGGGGGCATGTGTTATCACCAGAATTTGACCGAGTCAGAGGTGGGCCGCGATCAAGATGGACTTAAAGTATATATAGAAGAAATACGTGAATCGGCCTTTTATACCAAGTTGGGCTTGTTTGCCCATGTATCTGTAACATATTAGATCGCATCTTAGTTTAGAAGTTAGAATCTTACTCGTGCACGGTTGGTGCACGCCCACATTAGAAAGTCCGCTGGACTATAAATATGTATCTAGGGTTTATGGAATAAACAACAACCAACGTTCAACCACAAACAAATCTCGGCGCATCGCCAACCCCTTCGTCTCGAGGGTTTCTACCGGTAAGCACCATGCTGCCTAGATCGCATCTTGCGATCTAGGCAGCACAAGCCTGCCCACGTTGTTCATGCGTTGCTCGTATCGAAGCCCTTTTGATGGCGAGCAACGTAGTTATCTTAGATATGTTAGGGTTAGCATTGTTCTTCATATTACATGCTCGTCGTAGTGCAACCCTTGCATGTCTAGCCGCCCTTACACCTATCTTAGGTGTAGGGGCGGCACCCCGCTTGATCATAGTTTAGTAGATCTGACCCGTTACGGTTGCTCCTTGTTTCATCAAGGATTAGTTTAACATCCGCAATAGTTAGGCCTTACAAAGGGTTGGAGGATCCAGCGGCGTGTAGGGTGGCGTTTGCTAGCCCTAGAAAGGATGTTCCGGGGATCAACCTCGTGTTGGTTTTTAGGCCCTGTCTAGGATCGGCTTACGGTCACCGTGCGCGAGCGCGAGGCCCAATCGTGAGTAGGATGATCCGATTATACGGTGAAAACCCCAAATCGTCGTGGATCTAATTAGCTTTACCTTGATCAAGCAGGACCACCATATATTCGGACACCCCGTCCGGATCATGGGTGGATCGGCTCTTTGAGCCGATTCACAGGATAACCTGAGAGCCGATCGAGGCTCGTATTTAATGTTTACGTGTATGCCATGCAGGAAACTAAGCGAGGCATCATCCACACCTTCCTGACCAGGTATAGGTCAGGTGGCACGCCCTTGTGATAAACATCGGACGTGCGACCAGGAGGCTTTGCGGGCCGTCGCTCTGAGGGACTGGGGCCAGCCCTAGTTGTTCCCGGCTCTACTGTGTTGCCCGTCTCTGCCCGCCAGGGGGTTTCTGACGTCAACAGGTTCTCTATGTAAAGGAAATTCACATGATCACATGTGCTAAGCAACTAAGGTTTTAGGGTTTAACATTTTGACATGATCACATAAAATAATGGGATCAAGGTCTTACTCCAATTGAAACTAGGGTTTCTAAATTATGGTACAACTCCTAAAATGATGATTTGGCAATATAGGTGTGGTTACTAATTACTTTGAAACAATATTAGTAATGGTTTGACATTTTATTAATTTTCACAAAACTTAATAATTAGAGTAACTCTTATTTAGGTTTAATTTGGAAATTAGGGTTTAATAATGGTTATTAGGTTTAAAGTATTTAACTTGTTGACTTAAGATGTTTAAGTAAACAATTATTAGGCTACCAAAATAATATTGGCTTTTAATATTTTCTTGGGTTATTACTATTTAAAGAAAATAGAAAATAGTAATTTTGCAAATTAAGGTTTATGAATTATCACTAATACTTAAGTGAATGCAATTATGGTAAATAAAATTAATCTTAACATTTTACTTAGTTACTAAATAGTTAAAATTTAATTTTGGAATTTCACTAATTATGGATTTCAAATCGTACTTTAAATAATTGAAATGACATAATTAATAAGGTTAAAAATAAATGGATTTTTATTTTGTCACACATTTTTGTTTTATATTTTATTTGAATAGAGTTTATTTTTGTGAACATTTTGATATATTATTTATATTTTTCTGAGTTGAAATGAATTTTATATGAGTTTTCAAAGTTTCAACATTTTTCTGTAATTTGAAATAAAGCAAAATGCTAAATGTACCGATTCACTTATACTCGCAGAGACTAACTGGTGGGGCCTGCGTGTCCATCTCAGCAGCCACACGACAAGGTCCAGTCAACCTTGACCACGGGTTTGACCTCACCGGCGTTTAACCGCCGGCGGTCTGCTGAGGACGGCGCCGCCGTTTTATGGCCCCCCAGGACGGCTACTAGGTGTTTTCGGCTCCCCTCGAGCTACTGAATACAGTGGTGGTGTTGGTTTTGTCAGGGGATCACCGGAGCTACGCCGGCGACCATGTCCCGCGGCGGTGCTCTCCGGCGAAGATGCAAATCTAGGCTACAGAGGGTTCCAGGAAGCGAAAGTAGATTCTATCGATGCGCAAGCTCACCGTGAACTTGCTGGTGTGGTCGGCGACGATGATGACCGCCGGAGGCGACGGCGATTGATGCTTTCCCGGCGAACCCGAGAGAAAGGGAACGGCGAAATTCTTCCTCAACTTGGCTTCCCTCGATGCTAGACTCCTCCAGGATGCTCTACGCGGCCAGGCGCGTCGACTGAGCCACGCCATGGACTCCGGGATGGCTTGTACCGTCGGGTTCGTCATCGACGCCGGCGACAGTACATGGAAGAATACGAGAGATAGAGAGGTTCTGGGAAGGAATGGATGGGCGGCGAGGTACTAGGGTTTCCTGGAGAAGCTCTTGACCTATTTATAGAGCTCAGCAAGGTCAAATTAGGAAGTTCACCGCCGGCGACGGCCGAGATGTGGCGGTGCCATTGTTACTGCAAATGAGCACGAATCGGGACACAATTAGATAGGCTCAGACGCGAGAGGATTTGGGCGCGGTTCTGAGATTTCTGACGACGTCCAGGGCGTCCTTATCGCCGTCGTGGTCGTGGCCTACTGGCGCAGGCGTGCTATCGACGCCGTAGAGGAAGACGACGACGATACATCCTCGCACGATTTTTAAAGCAGCCGAAACGGTATTTGGTTCGGGCTGGGCTGCACCTGGGCTGTGGTGGTGGGTTGGTCCTGGGCTCAGTTGCTGGGCTGCACGGCCAGGTAAGCCAGGTAAGCCCCCTTTTCTTTTTCTCTCTTTACTATTTTCTGTTTTGAATTTGCTATTTGAATTCAAATTTGAATTCTGTTTTGTTCGCGGAGTTCTAAATGATTTGAATATCAATACAATTCGACAATAATGCTCACTGTGTAGTTTTATTGTTTAAATAAACATCATTTTTTTAATTAGATTGGTAACTTGCGGGGTTTAATTAAAATATAAATGGGTTTAGATTTTTATCCCACTTCTTTTCATTTGAGAACCAAATCTATTTAAGGGGTTTGAAATATATGCATGAGGAACATGTTATTAGGTCTTGCTAGTACTTAAGAATATGGATTGCTTACATACTTTAATTATGGCTAGAGTTTAGGATAGATGGTAATGAGAATGGAATTGTGTTATGATTTTATGTGGACAGTTATTTCCAAGGGTTTAGAGATTTGCGTACTCTTTATTAAGTTGCAATATGAGTAGGCATAAGGCAAGGCAGGGTTATGCTTATAGTCTAAGGTGATACTTGGATTGAAATGCAAGGATGGTCTAGGGTGTTAATAGTGATTACTTATTATTTTATGTGATAGATGAGATCTAATAATCATATGATTTAACTTATCAGCTATATCTACAAGTTATGATCATGCATTAGACAAGATATACTCATTCCTCACTAATCTCTCTTTAATATTCCTCTCATCACACTCATCCTAGATTCTTAGGGTTTATAACTAATACCAAGTTGTGATGATTATGGAATTGGTTTCCTAAGGTATTGCTATTGGAATAGGGTTCTCACTTCTAAGATCAAATATTGACTTGCAAAACTAGGATTAGTACTTCTCTAATATTCTTGTATGAACATGGATATGATTAGTATTATAACTTCTCTCACTTCTCAATATCTTGGAATATCCTAAGGTCCTACTTAAGAGATGATGATATGATCCTCTAAATATATGGTTTTCCTAGGAATTCTACCTTGTAATCTTTTGTAGCTTGTTCTTCATGAAATCTGATACACCTTCATCTTGTGGTATGCCTCCACCTCCTAGCTTCTTCATCTTGATCCTAGCTAATGTATGGAGTGGCTCTATGTGTGTGTTTCCTTACATCATGCTACAAGATGACTAAATGGATGGAGGGTGTGGCTCTATTTATAGGCTTGGGCAAGCTCTAGTATCATGACACATAGGTGGTGACTCTTGTGTTGGTTTGATGAGTAAGGTGCTTGGTTGTCATGCCCTCATCCATAGCAATCCTTTGAGCATGAGGTGGCAAAGCTTGGGATGCAAGTCATGTAGATATTTTCATCCCATGTGGCATAGAGATTATCCTCTCATATGATTTATTTTTGGATAGCCAAGTGTCATTTGCTACTAAATATCATGTGGATGGTTTTATTATTGTGGATGAGTCATCATACCATGTATGATTGGATTTATGTTATAATATTATTCAAAAGGTCAAGTTTGAGGGTTATTTCTCCATTTTGGATAGTTGGTGTTTGATTTCACCAAGGCATGATCATATGAGTTTCAAAATACTCATAGTTAGTTTTATTCAATTAGTTTGAACTATAATTTGTAATGTAAATGGATTTAGTTTTATGATATTCCATGTATTTAATAAGTTATGATTTAAATAAGAATGTGTGGCTTTTATGCACTTTAGACCCTGTGGTTTACCTTATTTATAAGTGAATTAAATTACACACAAAGGTAGTTGCTAACTTTTAAGTGTTAATAAGTTAGGGTTTGATTCTTAAAGAATGTGTTGTTGTAAATCTAATTCCATTTGATCTAATCCATAGATCAAATCATCTCTACCCAAAACAAGGTTTAGCAAAGATCACAGTGAAGTTTATAGCGCTTGACTTGATGATCTACTTCAATTCCAGCAAGTCAAGTGAAACTTCAGTTACAGTGGTAAGTTTTATTTGAAAGCGCAAAAATTCCCCGGATTTTCTATGCATGAATGCAATGCACACTTTGGTGTTCTCTCATTTTATTGCCTCTAAACCTGGGATATTACACAAACCTAGCCGACCCCCCCCCCACTATATAAAGAGGGAAGGGGTGGCCGTCCACTTGCCCCTTTCCCTAACCCTAGCCGCCACACCTCTCCTCCCTTCTCCTTCTTCCTGCTCCGGCTTAGGCGAAGCCCTGCATGAATTCTCCTCCATCACCACCACCACGCCGTCATGCTGCTGGGATTTCGAGGGGATCTACTACCTCCGCTGGCCGCTGGAACGGGGATAGAAAGGTCTTCATCGACTCCGTACTATTGGAGATATATCCAATAGGCAATAATAAAATGGTTATTATTATATCTTTATGTTTATGATAAATGTTTGCATCCCATGCATGGTATAATTGTATTAACCGGAAACATTAATACTTGTGTGTTTTGTAAACATAAAAGAGTCCTAGTAAGCCTATTGTTAAACTAGCTTGTTGATTAACAGATGATCATAGTTTCATGATCATTGTGCTTCAATGCAGAAGAGGGTGGAGGCTTGCCATGAAACATGATCATCAGTTGAATTTATGGATTATATGTGTTACGGTAGTCTGCAAAAAATTGTCGGTATGAAGTCAGAAATAGAGCTCAATTTACTCTCAGGCTCACAATAAGGAAATAATGGTGATATGTTACATAGTACTAAAACAACATATAAAAAATAATTTCTATCTGATTAGAGTCTATGCAAGCATTCACTAATATAAGACCACTGCACAATAAATTAGCAATTAGTATGATTATATGCTTCACAGCAGCAGTTAGCAAATGCAATATAGATAATCAATACAACAAAATCCACTGCAATAAAGTTAGCTGAATGCAAAAAGATCTACTGTCTACCCGCTGACATTTGACTGTATTACCAATCAACCAATTCCAAACCAAAAAAATCCCAAGCTAAGAATACATGGGCCAGTAAAGCGACAAAGAGATGAAGTCTGAACAAAAAACAAACACGTGTTATGCATAAGAGTGTGTTTAGCATATCACCGGCTAGTTGTACCTCCTAGGTGTGTTTTATGCGTAAGAATGTGCATAGAGCTTCTTTAGCGGATACCGCAAAACAAGTAAAAATGTAAAATTTACGGATTTGATCAAAAAAATTCTACAAACAAATTGAGTACATTTTAACCATAAATAACGGTCTGGCTGTAAATATTTTTGCAGCAAACCTAAAAAAATCCTCTCACTCCGTACTCTATACATGCAAAATTTTAGCCAAAATATAAGATGAACGACAAACATTTGGTGTACCCAAAATTTTGGTCAACGCTCGTGGGAATGGTAGAGATTCTGCAGGAAAAATATATGCAAAAGCTGTTAGGTTGACTACTGAAAACACACATGAATTTTCTTAGAACGCATACGTCACTAGTATAAAGGAGAATCTCAAGTTTAGCATACTGCAAATCTGCATGTTGCTTTGTTTTCCTCATGTTCCCATGAACGGGCATCATCCCTAGCAGCTTCAAACGGATTATCGGAACCATTTACATCCTTGTCAACATCTCAACTCATCGGGTACCATAGAAAAATACCGACCTTCTCAAAAACCTGATCTGTCCGCGAACGTTGTTGTGCGTACGACGGCTGGCGCTACGACCGAGCGATGCAAGCGTGGCGCGTGGCCTGTGCGGGTGTACCTCCCGAAACAAGCGGAGAGATTTGGGCAAGTACAGTACGTAACTACGTATCACGGGCGCGGGCGGGAGGACGTGTGCGGCGAGCGCTCTCCATGCATGTCAGCTAAGCTAGGGGCGCGTTTGGTAAGTTGTGCGGTCCTTGGCTCGTATCAACCCAGCAAAAATTGATCCGTTTGGTTGTGGGCTGAGTGGCGTTGTTGCATGAACCGGTTCTCAAAGCACCCTCGGGCCAGTCCTGGAGGAACATCCGGTTCGGCAGTTCCTAGCGGTGCAGGCAAATCTCCAACGCGGCTGATGCAAAACCGAATCTTTAGCGAACGCGCGGAGACGAGGAAGGAGATGGCGGGTGCTGCGGCGCGCATCGGTGAAAAGCGAAAAGGGGGCGGGAAGGATTCTGTCACCTCCCGCCGTGCCCCATGGCCTATTTCTACCCCTCCTCCACTCTCCCCCCAAATTTCGAGCTCCTCCTCCCGTCGGCAAGCAGGTAAGAGGTGCACGCATCTCCGGTCAGCGACTGTGGCAGCGGCGGCGGCGACTACATCTGGGCTGCTTCATCTACTTCCTGGTGCAGCACATCTTCACCTCTGGCGATGACTATAAGGAATCACTTTTCCCGGTACCGCGGTAATGTTTAGATCTAGGTTAGGAGTTGTCAGATCTTGTCTAGGGTTTGGTCTTGTAGCAGGGGTTAGTTCGGATTGTGCTGAGCTATCATGATCTTGCCAGGGTTCGGTATTTTCGGTTGCTTGTTTGTCCCAAATGTGCTGACCTACCATGATCTTGGTAGGGTTTGTGCTGTTCACAGTTGCAATGAACTACTTGTCTGATTTAGGATGATTGTTGGTATGGTTTGTGTTGTCCACTTTAGACATGTCTTTACTTCCAAGTAGATTCACGTTATATGTACTACGATGTGTGTAGGACTCCTTCTGTGATGACTTTAGCCGGGCGCTTGTCTGCGTTGGGGACTCTCAGATCCCTTCGCAAGTTCCCAATTCACAGCCCCTCTATGACTCCAAGGTGGCGGTCACCCCTCTGCCGGCCGTCAATGGGCCTGTGGATAACCTAGTAGCTTAGGTAGCGGTAGAGGTCGCGGCTAGGTTGGCCGCCACAAAAAGAACAAGAACCGCAGGGAAGCGGACAAGGCCTTGAAGGCCTCACAGAAAGGGACTGGCGCCACGAAATGGCTTCCATTCATGTCCAGCTTCGTCTTGGAGAAGATGTGTTGCTTGATTAAGACCGGAGTGAGAACTGACGAAGGATTCAAGGAAGTCCGTCTGACTGCTGTGGCGAAGGGCCTGTCTGAACATTGTGGTGTCCCCGCGTGCTCCACTCAGGTGTACAACCACCTGAGGGAGTGGAGGCAGAGGTGGCTCACCATTACCAGGCTCCGCGATCTAAGAGGGGCTCAGTGGTGCGAGGATACCAAATACATCATCCTTGAGGGTGAGCTCTACTGTGGGCACGTCGCGGTGAGCATGCTCAGTCCACCTCACTAACTCTTTTGAATAGCCACTAGCAGAACTAACATCATTGTCCCTTCGTATCGTAGGATCACCCAAAGGGCGCGGAGTTCCTGAATGTGCCCATTGCCAACTACGACAATATGCATACCATCATCTCTTTCGGCCTCGCCACCGGTAAGTACGCCATGGGATCCAGTGAGCCCCTGGGCTCGGCTGCAGCAAATCCTTCACCTGAGGATGCTGAAACCCAGGAGTCCGACACGATCAACCTCGATGGGTCACCTGAGAAGCCTGGCGACGCGCTTGAGAAGGTGACCGCCGGCAAGAGGAAGAGAGGCGCCTTCGCCGACGACGAGCTGGTGGCCTTCACCAACATGACTTTTGATTTGAAGGACATCGCACATGCCATAAGGGACAACAAGCCCACGGACATGCACCCTGACCTGTACAATTAGGTCATGGACATGCTTGGCCTCGCCGAGGATGATCTCATGGCCGCTCTGATCCACCTCGTCGACCACAAGGCCCAGGGTTGCAGCTTTGTGGGCATGATCGAGCCACACCGCATCCTCTGGCTAAGGAACTACCTTGCCAAGTACCACTGCAAGGTGTAGTGGTGCCCTTGAGGGGGTGGTTTTGGGGATGCATGCATGGAGGTGATGAACTTGATGATGATGCTGATGATGTACATTTTGGCAGTATCTAGGGTTGGAAAACATTTGATGACCCCCTTTTGTAACTATGATGAGGTGGTATATACTAACCCCTCAGGTGATGGTGAACTTGCGGTTGTTAGGATGACACCCACTTTTGTTGTGTGGTAGGATGACACCATGGTAGTGTAGGATGAACTTGTGATCCACATTTGTTGTCAACACTTGTGTGGTTCTATTGCTCTGTTATGAATTGGTTCATGGTTGTGATCGATTACTTGTTCTTCTTATACCGTGCTAGTGGTATGTGGTGTTCCGCGGAAGGGTTCGATGAATCTAGATCTCATGGAGGGTCTGTCAAGACCAGGTCAATGGCTACTCCAACAAAAACTATCGAGGGTATGAAACATTGGAGGAGGCACAACAAGAGTACCTCACCTTCCTGGAAGAGGAGTTCCTGGAAGATCAGGCCATCGATGATGCAGTGCCATTAGCATAGCTACCGCCGGAGGAAGTACATGCTCTACAAGGAGCACCACCGATGGTACGTCCCATCGGGTCAAAGATTAC
The DNA here is from genome assembly GCF_022539505.1 of Lolium rigidum. NCBI lineage: Eukaryota > Viridiplantae > Streptophyta > Magnoliopsida > Poales > Poaceae > Lolium > Lolium rigidum. Next base: position 127,901,681 of record NC_061511.1, read on the forward strand.
ATCATCACCTTCTCATCGTGGTGATCGTGAGGATCTTGTTCTTCTGAATGGTGTTTGATCGTATGTAACATGCTATTGCATGGTAATCTCACCATACTTGAATTGTAGTAAGGATATGGAACTGTGATTTGAGCAACCAAACAGTTGATTCATGTTTTCCTACGTGCAACTTAGGCTGGAAACGGGCAACCAAACGATGGGGCATGAGTTCCTTCTCCGGCGCAGAAAAGGCCGCCTAGGATACCAAACGACCTGCGTTTCATGGCTCATGGCCCGTTCGCAATACGCATGGAGACCCATCTCGCTGCAGCTTCCTATATGAGCGATTACAGTTAGGCACTACACACGAGTATAATTACTTACAACACACGAGTACAATTACGTACAACATACGAGTACAGATGTGTACAATACACGAGTATAATTACGTACAACACACGAGTATAGTTACACACGCGAGCGAGTACAAGTACAAGTATAAAAGAGCACACGAGTAGGTACAGTCGCGTACACAATCAGCAGTGGTGGAGCTAGAGAAGTGATGATCAGGGTGCACAATGGTGCCACAACCACCAAATAACACTTTTTAGGGGTAGCAATTAAGGTAAAATCCTACTATTTTACAAAGAAAAAAAAATTACCTAGTATCCAGTGCAACCCCTTGGATGCACTTGGACCACGTATAGTCGCGCACATGAGCAGGTACATTTGCGCACACCAGCAAGTACAAGAACAGAAATATAGTCGTGCACACGAGCAAGAACGATCGCGCACACGAGCGAGTACATTTACCGAGTAAAGGGAAAAAACTGTAGCAAATATACTAAAGACAATAATACTTATATCAGTTTAGCCACGAATACAGTTAGGTACACAGCACGAGTACAATCATACTAGTGTTGAAAGTACGGAAAAAAAATATCTCGAAACCTATCAACATGGGATCTAGTTTTGAAGATCTCAACCCGAGGATCTCAAAAAAAAGGTTCATAATTTGAACTTACGATTCTCAAGATATTTTATTTTGCAAAACGAATCTAGAATAAAAAAGGAAAAGCTAACACAACCTAGCCTCCGGTCTCTTCTCTCTCCTCCCTCGTCCTCAGCTTGCGACACGTGGCGAGTAGGGAGACCACTTCCTAGGAATTTTCTAGCACCACAGCGTGCCACTTGTCGCTTGCGGAGCGAGTTGATTTTTCTTCGCGAAGGTCGGTTTTTTTCTAACGATTTCGCAACTCATCATGCTATGTTTGGCTACCCGGTTTCTAAGTGGATACCGGTGTATCATACCAGCCCATCCATTTTACTAGAAAATACACCTATTTGGCAGCCCGGTTTTTAGTCACGTAAACCCAAGTAAACTCCTGAAAACACGTTGGGCTGATCTGATTTTCAGAGGCGAGGTGGGTGCCGCGCTTTTTACACTCGCGTTTCATGGCTGGAGAAGGGAATCGGGTGTCCACTCAAAACACCGCGAAAAATACACTACCATACACTGAAATCCACTGTTTCCAAACAAGGGATTCAGACTTCTCCACATCGCAAAGGTTGCCCAGTTCTGACTTCTGAACGCGAGAGCACATCAGAGGATTCAGTATGCCATCCACACCTCTAGGTCATAGAACGCCATGGCCGCAAGTGGCCTTCATCCCTTAACAAACACACACTGTCGTTGGCAACGCCAAGGTTCAGCCCCACGATAAAGGATTAACCAAAAGGTATAGGGCAGCTCTATCTCTAATAGAGTCAGAACAAACATGAGCTTGAGAAAAATAAATCTCAGGAGCTCCATATTTACATTGTCAGAGTTTGATTTCATTGTAATCAACAAGCTTTGAATTTGAGCTCGTCTTCGTGGAGCAATGTTACGTGTAAGAGCTACCAGCTACCCAAAAGGAGAATCCAAGCACTGACGCAAACTTAGTGCCTCTACACTATTTACAGGCCTAACTATACCCCTGGGTGGTACCCGCTGGGTGCCATGTTTTCCATCCTTGGCATGCTTCTCCGTGAGCCAAACTCCTGGCAGCATTCGAGAGCTAGTCGAAGGGCAGTGCCCAAGCCGAGAACAATAAGAACGCCTGAAAATATCAGCTAGTTAAGTCAATGAACATCGCATGTGTGGTACCTTCTATAAGTGAACCAATGCAGACTGTACGCACTAACACTGATAAACAAACTAATCTTAAGTATAAGGAACATATTAATAAAGTAGCCTACCACTACAATCATATTGACAGCAGATGAAGGGGGAGTTTCAGTTGAGAAGGCCACACAATCTGGTGTTCTTATTTCAAATAATTAATACAAGTTTTGCCAACAGCATCTTTCATTTGATTTATCTGCTACATGCATCGATAGTTTGCAAGAATACCTATCTACTAGTTACTTCGGTTCTTCATTTGTATTTAGATTTTCCATCTGTGCATGTGATGACCCTAAGCCATCAGATTACAAAAGGCACACAAAATCAAAATAATTGGTCTTAACACTCTTTGAGCATAAACATCAGTTGTGGACTGTGGTTCAATTTCCATGTACAACTTGTTGCAATACTGCTCCATTGACTAGTTGTATTGCTTATCAGGGACCAAGTGTTGCTGGAACACAAACTTAGAGGGCACACAGCCTTAGAATGGATGTTGCGATAATTGCTTCTCAACGAAATAGGCCAATAGTAATTTGTATTTTGCCACAGAACAAACTGAGTTAAAAGGTAACTCCTCCTTTTCCATGTATTTCCAAGTCAACAAAAGGCAAGTGGTAACAGAACATAAAGGGTAATTAGGATCTGGTACACCAAAATATTGTTCCATACCAATTATTATGTTCACTGGAAGGGTAGAAACGCCAAGAGAAACAGATATCAGCACATCCAATAAGAGACCACCAATCAGAATTGCAAATGCAACCCAGAGTGGGCTAAACCAACCCTACATACAAAGAGAAAGAGTGTCAAATATGAAGCAGAAAACTGCACAAGTTCTGTACAACTGAAGACTTGCACATGATGATTTAATTAGTAATCCATTTCTGGAGCCAGATAGTAAAATCAGTGAATTTGTTTCTTTTCTTTTCTTATCCAGTCATAAAAATACCCTTTCACGTCCTCCTCGGCCCCTTCCATAAGCTGAATCAACCCTCCAAACCCAATAACTTGTCTGCTCAATGAAAACAAGTAAAATTCACTACCAGAAAGAGGAATTTGATTAAATGTTTTGCAGCATAGTGCCCACTACAATTTCGGGACGTCTTGAGTTATTTAAATATATTAGGGAGATACTTGAGCGTGTGCGGTCAACAGAAGATGATATATATAGTCATATATTCTTCAAACTTCAGACCTTTTAAGTATATATTTTGTAAATACACCTTGAAAATATAAGGTATAAATTGGAAGACTTACACTTGCTTGCGTCTCTGGAGGGGGTATATTAACAGCAACCTGCCTGTGAAGAGAACAATTTCAATAAATCAAAGTAATTAACAACAGGCAAAACTGTCTAAGAAGAGGACTTACTGGCAAATCTCACACTTGTTTGAACCTCTAGTACGGAACCAAACATCAATACATGTGCGGTGAGCTTTTGAAAGATCACCTCGACATCTGCATCCAAGGTCTACCAAAGGTTCTTCCGACTTTTGCTGACAAACTCTGCAGTGGAAGTATCACATATTAGATCTTCGGAAAACATAAAAAAAGGTAAACAACAGCAAACAGGTAACAAGAAATGTAATCTTTTAGAGTCTTCTATGGTACATATGTTAGCAAAGAATGGCCTATTGCTGTTCAAAAAGAAAAACAAAGAACGGCCTATTGATGAACAACTTCACAAGGGCTAGACGTTGCTTATAAGGAATAAGCCAACCCCATAACTGGGTGGCACTGAAATGTCTACTGGTTCGAACCTACTCTAGACCAAGCTGATGCTATTGTGGCTATCCATTAACTTCATATCACTCGAGAAAACAATTCACTATTATCAGTTTGATAGACCAGTAGTTTTATCTCCGAAGCACTGTGTAATGCTTCTACTATACCAATTACTAAGGTAGGCTTGCTCCTGTTGCACATGCAACTATCAATCCTTGTCAAACTGGTTTCATTAAAGGTAGGCAAATTCTTGATGGGGTAGTGGTTATTGAGGAGATTCTTCATGAGATCAAACTTAGAAGGAAGAAAGGGATTCTTTTGAAGTTGGACTTTGAGAACGCATATGATAGAGTGGATTGGGAGTTTTTAGAAGGAATTCTGAGGAAGAAAGGCTTTGACTCTGTTTGGATAAATTGGGTAATGCAAACAGTCAGGAATGGTTATTTGGCCATAAACATAAATGGTGTGCAGGGACCTTACTTTAATACTTCTAGGGGAGTGAGGCAAGGAGATCCATTATCCCCTTTGTTATTTGATTATGTGGTGGAAGCTTTAGCAGTTATGGTTGAAGCAGCTAAAGGGGCTGGACACTTATCAGGTTTGGTCCCTGATTTAGTTCCAGGGGGAGTGAATTTGCTGCAGTATGCAGATGATACTGTAATTGTTAGAGTACGTAATGGGCTTGGGCTGGCGGTATAGCCCCTTAGTCTTAGGGTTAATTAGAGATAAGGGTCGTTTGCTTAGGGAGTCAAGTAAACCTCTCTATATAAGGAGCGGAGATGTATCAATCTAATCAAGCAAGAATTAAGAAGGAAATCCCTTCCCTCTTGCCCGGTCGTGGGCAAAAGACCCCCGGCCGGCCTTCTCGCGCCCTCGCAGCCCTCTCTCTCCCTCCCAAACCCTAGCAGCCACATAACAGTAATTGTCCTGGAATTGACTGACTTGAATGTCCTTCACATGAAGTTTTTGTTTTACTGCTTTGAGAATATGTCTAGCATGAAGATCAATTACCATAAAAGTGAGGTTTTTGTGGTTGGTTGTGATGAGGAGGAGCAGAAGAGGGTGTCCAGGTGGCTGTACAGGTGCACGTCCGACAGGCGGATGGTGTCCACTTTATGTTCAGGGGTCAACAATAAAGCGTCCCAGTCCATTTCAGGTTGAGAGTAATAAAACAAGCTGAGATGTAAAAGGCTCGTTTTTAGGTGTTAGGTTTGTGTTGCGTCGAGTCACTTCTCGCGCCCTCGCAGCCCTCTCTCTCCCTCCCAAACCCTACCCTAGCAGCCACATAACAATTTGGTATCAACTTTCCAGGTTTATGTCCAGCCATCCCACCACCACTGGCCCAATGGCCACCACCACCGGCGCCCCGCCCAGGCCGGTGCCGGCCACCTCCACCGCGCCGCTTCCCGTCGCCCTCACCCCGGAGGAGATCGCCGGAGCAATCCACGATCTCACCACTGCTGTCCAGGAGATCCGCCTCTTCCTGGCCGGTCCCTACGGGCCGCCGCCGCCGACGGCGCTGCTGCCGTGGCAGCCGACGCATCATGCGGCCTCCGCCGCGATCGCCAGGCCGCTGCAGCCGACGCTGCTGCTGTCGTCGCCGCCACCCGACGCCGGGCTGCTGCAGTCCCCGCTGCCGCTGTCCACCATCTCCGGGCCAGGCCCTACCTCGGCGTAGGGTGTCCCTCTTCTCCAGCAGCCGGCCGCCTTCTTCCCCACCGGGACGCTGCAGCAGCAACAGCAGCTGTCGCCGCCGCAGCTCGCTGTCCTCACCGACGCTGTCCCCGCTGTTCGGTGGGCAGCGCAGCAACAGCAGCAGCAGCTGCCGTCGCCACCAACACCGCAGCGGCGGCTGCTGCCGCCACCGACGCCATCCCTGCCTTTCGGCGGTGTGGGAGCGACCTTGGCCCCAGGCTCTACATCGACACCGCCCGGGATGCCCATCCACCAGGTCCGTTTCCCTCCGTCGCCGTCACCGCTTCCGGCTTGGATCGCTACCCGCCACGTGTTGGCGGCGGTGAGGCTGCAGGCTGCTGCGCGCGGCCTCCTAGTGCGTCGGCGTGTGCGGGAGATGCGTGATCTGCAGCTGCAGCTCCTCCAAGTTGCGCTTCGTTGCGCAACGGACCTCGATCTAGTCCGCTGCGTCGGGGATCTTGGGCTGGTGGTTTCCCCCACGGGCGGCGGACATGCTGTTTTTCCCGCGGGCAGCGACCTCAAAGTCTGCGCCATCGATAGTCATCCGGCAGGGAGAAGGCATGGTGTCAACAACAGGAGCGCACCGCGTAGCACCACTGCATTCCGCCGCCGGCCACCGCGCGGGCTCCTTTTGTCCCGCTGGTTTCCATGGGATCCAGGTGGCTGTACAGGTGCACGTCCGACGGGCGGATGGTGTCCACTTTATGTTCAGGGGTCAACAATAAAACGTCCCAGTCCATTTCAGGTTGAGAGTAATAAAACAAGCTGAGATGTAAAAGGCTCGTTTTTAGGTGTTAGGTTTGTGTTGCGTTGAGTCATGGTTTGTTTAGGTTGCAGCTCGAGGACGAGCTGCATGTCCAGGTGGGGTGTAGTGTTAGAGCACGTAATGGGCTTGGGCCGGCGGTATAGCCCGTTAGTTTTAGGGTTAATTAGAGATAAGGGTCGTTTGCTTAGGGAGTCAAGTAAACCTCTCTATATAAGGAGCGAAGATGTATCAATCTAATCAAGCAAGAATTAAGAAGGAAATCCCTTCCCTCTTGCCCGGCCGTGGGCAAAAGGCCCCCGGCCGGCCTTCTCGCGCCCTCGCAGGCCTCTCTCTCCCTCCCAAACCCTAGCAGCCACATAACAGTAATTCTCCTGGAATTGACTGACTTGAATGTCCTTCCCATGAAGTTTTTGTTATACTGCTTTGAGAATATGTCTGGCATGAAGATCAATTACCATAAAAGTGAGGTTTTTGTGGTTGGTTGTGATGAGGAGGAGCAGAAGAGGGTGTCTAGGATGTTGAACTGCAAACTAGGCCACTTACCTATGTTGTACCTAGGCATGCCTATTGGGGAGTCTAAACTTTTCAATGCTCATTTTCTTCCTCTGGTAGGAAAGCTCACAAAGAGAATGGATCCTTGGCAGGGAAAGTTGATGTCCTCTGCAGCTAGACTTACTCTTTCTAATCCCGTCTAATCCCAAACCCCCACATATTTTCAAATACCTGTTCTGTTCTAGTGTGTTGGATTGGTTTATCTCCACTTTTCCCCAAAATTCCGCAAACGCTAGTGTATTTTCCTCAAGATCAAATACACTACCCCTCCCTAGTGGATTGGGGAAAAGTGGGGATTTCAAGGGATTGCGTGAAGACAGGGATTTCACCCAATCCCTGCGGGGAGCATCTCCACTAATCCTATAAAAACACTAGTACCAAACAAGGCCTTAAGGTTTTGATAGATAAGAACTAAGGTAGACGGATTTATTGAAGCCATATGCATGCAACAGTGCTTCCCTAGTCTATACTAATATATGCACTGACTATAATACATAAGAAGACTTCACATCCTGAATGTCGAACAACTGAACTTTGTGCTCAAAGTTGTTGTCGCTTTGGGCTAGTTTGATGAATCAACAATTAACCACATCCGTGGAATTTATTAGATGCTAGTTTGATGAATCAACAATTAACCACCTAAAACGGCTTTGTGTAGTCCCATTTTCACATGATAACATAAACTGAAGAGTACTGTACGAGCGTCCTAGAAATTACCAATGTCACACACACTAAAGCAGACCAGTACCAACAAACTAACAATTAACACCATCACGGGCTGGTACCAATGCATCACCCCACTATAGCCTCGCCACGTCAGCTTTTACCCCACTCTCACCCCACTTTCACCCCACGGTGCCAGTGCACGGGCTATAGTCCAGCTCTCACTTCTCTCTCCTCCCTACCGCCTCCCTACCGCCCCCACTAGCACCGCTATCGCCTCCCTCTCGCCCTGCTCTCGCCTCCAACGCGGGCTATAGGCGGGCGGTACCGCCCCCTACCGCCGGGCGGTGGATCCACCGCCCGCCGCTAGCGTCTCGCCCGCCTCTCGCCCCGACGCGGGCGGTACCGCCCCGCCTCCAGCCCGCGTTGGCACCAGCCTTAGGGCATCTCTAGCCGATCCCTTAAAATCGGTTAGAGGAGTAAAATTCTCGTTTTTTTTTGGGGGGGGGGGGGGGGGGGCTAAAAGCCAATCCCTCAAAGGCTTTAACGTTGTATAGTTTTTAGTCCTCGGGTCGGCCAACCCTCAAATATACTTGGCCGTGGCTTCTCTAGAGAAAAAATCGCCTAGTCTCCCACCTCCAATTTCGCGAGCCGCCTCGCTCCTATTCTGGATTTTTTCGTCTCGCCTCTACTTAGCTGTATTTAGCTGAACCATCCAGATATTAATTCACTGTGAATTTCTAGGCCTATTGTATGCTCACCATAATCATACAATTTTACTTCAATTGATCCCTTACTATTATTTAGGTACCACTTTTTTTTAGCGGACCATGTACAAGGAGTTAAAGGATAAGGGGCTGTTTGAGAGGCTAAATTATAAGGGATCAGCTAGAGATGCCCTTAGGTGCTCAGATGTGATAACTGATTCTCAGTGACCATTGCTCATGTAGAGAAGCAGGATAGTGACATATCCACTTGGCATTATCCATTTGCTAGAATATCCAGGAATCACATACGAGAATCGCATGAAAGAGGACCAGTACCATCTGTAGTACTCACAAATTTACATCACCTAAGTCCTCCTATTGCCTAAGTCCTTAGTGATAATTCAGCCGCGAAATGGCATGTCCTAAATCTAACGTAGCAACCACACAAATCGTGGAAAAGAATCAACCACAACCTTTCTTATCCCCTCTCCAGTTGGCAATTCACAAATCTCTTGACCAGGATCCAACCAAACATCCAACGTTTCACAGGAGCAGGTCCCGAAACTCGGAACCGACAGCATACCTGCATTGCTCGTCGAAGCTGTCGGACCTGGTCAGCTCCGCCTCCTTTGCAGCCGCCAAGGCGGCCATGGCTACGTCGTCCCCGACCTCTAAAGGAGCCCGGGAGGCCTGGGCGACGGCCTTGGGCTCGGGCGCCACCTCCTCCGGCTGCGAGATCACGATGGTGACCACCGAGACGGGCGCCGGCACCTCGGCCGCGGCCACGACCACCGAAGCCGGCGCTGGCGCCTGCAGCTCAGCCATGGCCAAGACCACCTCGTGCTGCTGCTGCTGCTGCGGCGGCGGCTGCTGCTGCATGGGCAGCTCATGATCCGTGCCCGGGCCGGTCTCCGATCCGGCGGCTGCGCTCGACATGGGCTGCGGCTTCTTCGTTGAGCAGGTCGCGTGCGAGGGGGTGTTTTTCCTTTGTGGAAAGAGAATGGGGGGTGGAGGGGCCGCACCTACTCGTGCGGCTACTGGCAGCGGCGAGGGACGGACGGGGAGTGGTGGTGGGGGGCCTACGCCGGCGGGCCGGAGATGGGGATGGTTGGGGTGGGGAAGCTGCGGTATGTGGGCACAAATCTGGATAAGTACGTGGGTTTGCGCGGAGAGGGAGTGACACTGACGGGTGGGGCGAGTGCGCCGCGGCGCGCGGGTGTCAGTGAGAGTAGCGAGTAGGGGGAGTGGCGCGGCCGGTTCGGATCTGGGGACGAGCAGAGAATGGTGTGCGGACCAGTGCAGAAGTGTGGTGATGGGATCAGACTGAGATCTACTCCCTACAGCTTGCCGGATCTGGGCTAAGATTACTTTGGTCCTGCGAGTTGATCGTGTCTACCTTCATTGGGGACCTAGGACTCCTGTCGAGTTTACTCATCAAGGAAATCGTGCCAGCCGTTTTCTAAATTGGCATTCTATTAGATTATGCACAGTTGCGCATACATTCCTTTCTTCAAAACTCCACCTAATGAGCTTGGCAACTCCAGCCACATACCCTAGGCTAAAAAAAGCTTACTCCCTTCGATTTATTTGCTTTGTATCCTCCCTTTAATCTTTTTTTTTTTTGAGAAACACAGTACAAACGCAGACGCTCACATACACGCGCATACACTCACCCCTATGAACGCACACACGCACACCCTACCCCTATGAGCACCTCCGGAAGACTGAGTCGGCGGATTGGATCTTGAAATTGACGAAGTCACCACGAGCGCCTCGTCGTCGACGGGAACGTCGCCTCCCACTGAATGAATATTCCGCCTTTATGAGACACACAGATGTCAAATCTGGGATTTGAACTCTGGTGGGCTGGGGGTACAACCACCCTCCTAACCACCCAACCTCAAGTTGGTTCTCAGTATCCTCCCTTTAATCGAAGTCAAACATTGCAAAATTTGACCAAAAGTACAAGAAAATATATTAATATTTATAATACCAAATACATATACTAGTATAAAAGGAGTATTATACTTTATAACAATTCTAATACTCAGTAGTTTTTGTATTGTAGACGTTGATAATTTTAGTAAAAATTTGGTCAAAGTTTACGAAGCTTGACTTTGGTCAGTCCTAGTACGCAAAGCAATTGTGAACAGAGAGTGTGGCCATTAATACCCTGGTCCATAAAAATTCGCTGATTCTAGAGGTAGGAGGCCAAAACACCACTCTAGGAGAACCCCTACTCTTTTTTAGCAACCGGCAGGAGCACTGTTTTTTCATTAAGAAGAGGGAAATATGGTCAGTTTATAAGAAAACTGACCGAAAACCGTACAACCCAAACGCCACATACCGGCCCCGAGGCCGCGCACCACACCCCTAGCAAGAAGTGGCAGCACTCGAAACAGAAATCTCCCAAAGCCGCCGCTTCGACGTCTACACCTGTCCCGAGACCGCGCACACTGGCGAGAACAGGAAAACACGCAAACACAACACACTGGCCCCGAGGCCGCGCACGCTACGAGCCGACGACACTTCAGCCCAAGCTAGAAGGGGCGACACTCAAAGAAAGGAGAGTTCCGGAGCCGCCGCTCCGGCGTCCACACCGGTCCCGAGACCGCGCACCAGCCTGGTCGGTGAGGCAGATATCACACAAAGCATGCCAAAACTTGCCTAGCGGAGTACCAGACCTCCAAGGCATCGCCCCCAAGGGGAAGATGACGATGGCGCCGTCGATGCCCGCTCTAGCGAAAGCCAAAGCTCAGGTTTTCACCCGGAGAGTCTGAGGCTTCACACGACAAGGGAGGTGAATGAGCTCCTCGACAATGCCTCCAACGAGGGGAGCGACGTCCAAGGACGCCGGCATCGCCGGCACAAACCGAAGTGGATGCAGTGCTTTCGCGCGGAGTTCACCCAAACCCAAGTCGTTGAAGCCTATCCACGAAGGCGAAGAAGACACGCACGCGTCGCAACACACCATCGCTGCCGCATGAAGCCAACCTTCAGGGCGCACCCCATGGCCGCCCACGCAGTCGTGCCCTACCGTCCGCACGACCAGGGCAGAGCAGCCAAAACGGGATCCGCCGCTCCGGCCTTCACGCGCAGCAGCATAGCCAACACCTCACGTCAACTCGCCGCCCGCTGCGGGGCGCCGACAACGCCCCGACCACCAGAAGAGCGGCGCCGCCGTGCCGCGTCCATGCGCCATGGCACACCTCTACCATGGGCTGCAGGTGCCAGCGATGGCAGCCTGCCACACACAGTGGCCCACCACAGCCGCCGGGTCGCGGACGAAACTGAGGGCGGCCACCACACGACCACCGTGCCGAGGCACCCCCGAGCTCCCTCAACCTCCGTGCAACTGATGCGTCGAGGCACCACCCGGCCGCTGACCATCCAAACGCCACTGCGTCCCCGGGACCGCCGTCCCGGCCTCCCCTCCGCCGCCTTGCAGAGCATAGCCCACCACAGAGCCTCCTACCGTGGTGCGCAACGCCCCACCCACCATCCCGGGGCCACCGCCCCGGCGTCCTCAACGTAGCGCCCGCAGCCTCCTGCCGTGCCGCCCAAGCGGCCATGGGAGAGAAGCCACGAGCCGCCAGCCCGGCAGCCCCACCTCACGAGCCCGAGCCCGGCCGCCGCCGCCGCGGAGACCGCGAGGCAGACGCCCCGGACGGCCGCCGCGGGAGATCGAGGGGACCGCCGTCGAACGGATCTGGGTAGGCCCAGATCTTGGAGCCGAAACACCACCTCGCGCACAGTCGGCCGCCGCCCGGCCGCTACCGATGCAGCAGCGACGCACCAGCCACCGCAGCCTCCCGGGGCCGCCGCCCCAGCGCCCAAGCGCCGGCGATCCGGACGACGCCGTCCCAGTCGGGTCGGCCTTCTGCCTGCGCCCCAACCGAAGGAGAAGAACCCCTGCCACCTTTGGGAGCAGGGCCCGCCGCCGCCGCGGCAAGGGCCGGCGACAGCGGCGGCGAGGGAGAAGGCTGGTGGAGAGGGTGGGGGGCAGCGGCGGGGAGCCCCCGGTGTCGCCTGGGTGCGACACGGGAGGGACTATCTGAGAACCCCTATTTCACCCAACCAACCTCTAAAAAAATTACGGCGACCCCTCTAAAACTGGTGTTTGGGCCTTTAAAATAAGGGCTCGGCCTTCGAATTTTTGGGAGGAGGCATATGTCTAATTCTATCCCAAATATTAGTTTATTTTAGGTTTTGCATATGGGTTGGAAGTTATTTATATATACCTAGCACGAATAGTTAAGTGGATGTAATGTCCCAGGTTTAGCGACGATCGAGGGGTAGATTTTAGAAACGGATGTGCATTGCATCGTAAAATCTGGGGAAATTTCGCGCTTTTAAAAGAAAACTACATCGAAGGGGGACAAGTTTCTCTCTCGACACCTTACAGGGTTAGGGTTTCGAGAGTGCGATAGACTAGGACCTAAATGACCTAAACTAGGGTTTTCGAGAAGAGAAGGAAACTTTGCATCTCAAATTAAGTTGCATGATTGAATTCAAATAAGATATGTTTGAATTTTAAAATTCAAACATTAAATGATTATAGAATAATTCAAATTCATTAACATAAATAGAAAAGCAAACATATAAAGGAATATCTCATATAACCAAAGCTCATTAGAGAAATTTGAGCTTTATTGATAATCACACAAGATACAATGTCAATTTACAATATCCCCAAATTGAATTATGAATATTACAACACTTTACGTAAATTAAAAAGAAATGAAAAGGAAAATGAAAAATTACAAAGATGATCACATGGCTAAACTATGAATTAGTTTCTTCATGAATTCTTGATCATCTTCATCATCTTCTTTAATCCCTGAAATCAAAGACAACAAAAAGAAAAGAAGGTTAGGCCAAGTGGCACTTGGCAGGTTAGCAAAACAAGTGAAAATTGAGATGATAATCTCAACACTGCCGGAGAGCCAAGCCAGGGACCAAGTCCCAACCTGTGAAACACACAGGCAGCACACAAGGAGAGCTGCATGCCCTCCACACACACACAGCCAGGGGAGAAGAACCCCAGGACTTGCACTGCTGTCGACCAAAGGAGCACAAGGAGGGCCAGTATAAAAGGTTTTCACCAGCAAACCCTAGCCATTCCATCGACAGTCTCCAAAGGGTAAGAAAAGCAAGAACCCCAAGAACAGGAAGAACAGCCAGAGCTGTTCAACCTCTTCCAGAAACCACCAGAATCAAACCAAGCATCACAAGCCAACAGGAGGAGCAGGGCAAGCAAACCAACCATTCAGAAGAAAATCCTCTACACCAACAACCTTTCTAGGAGCTAGAGTTAGGTATACCATAATCATGAACAAACTAGATGGTTTTGTTCAGCATATGCACAACCATGTATGCACAGATACACAAAAGGGTGGAATAACCAGTATTGATCATCACTTGGTCATAGACCAAGAGTAACCTGATATAAATGGCAAAAATCAGGGATCAATCAAAGCCTATGACCATGGTTATGCCAACCAGACAAGTGGTAGCATATTTCCAAATGGAAATAGGAAGGAAACTATCCCAGACTTGTACCTAGATACACACAGACTACTCTAGCCCTTGAAAACCATCAGATATGCAGAGATAAATGTTTTCTGCAAGTATTTTCAACATCAAAAGCTTCTGGTAATCCAATGGGATCACCAGCAAGCATTCACCCAACCACAGCAAGCCATAGAGAGGGGGAGCTACCCTTGGACATCATCAGGATGTTGTCAGGGCCACCTCAAAACCCCAAAACCATCTAGCAAAGCCATCACATCATCACCCAGTAGGGTTCAGTATGAGCTAGGGTACCCAACCAGTGGTTGGCATCCCTCTAGCTACCTCAAATCCATCCATAAGATCATCACTGCTTAGCAGTTCACATCATTTATCCACTAAAACAAATAAGGCAACACAGATAAATGATATACACAAGCTAACCATGCAATAGAGCCTTGCATTTGATCCAGTGGATCACTCGCAAGCATCGCAGATGCTTTATCAAACAAAAGCTTGCACCGGCACCAGATATGGAGCCACATATACACGAGAGATAAGCAACGATGAAGGCACGGACAACGAGTGAGCAATCCACCAACCAACGAGATGATGATCATATGATCATCGGAGCTTGCTAGAGCATGCCGGTGCATGCTAGAGCATCAACGAGCAGACAGAGCATGGACCAGTTAATGGAATAGCCACAGTAAGCAACAATTGTATCACAGATAATCATACAAATAATTTTATGATTGTATCCAGAAGCACATCATCAAGAAATTGATGCATATAGACAACAATTAAGCCAAGCAGAGCCTACCATGAGCCAGAGCCCAATAAGCATCACACAAACAACACTGGCTCTTGCTAAAAGCAAGGATTACTCACAGTAATCAAGCCAGGGGCAAGAACCAAGGCTACACATGGTTATCCAGTAACAGCAACAGCAGCTGGAGCAACATGGCAAGCCATGAGCATCACAACATGCTCATGAGCAAGTATAGAGGCATCACAGAAGAAGGAATAGCATGAACATGAGCATAGGATTAGCAGCACAAGCATAAGCTAGAGAGAGGAGAGCACCGGTACAAGCACAACACTAGAGCTAGGCCATGGCAAGCAGAGCACAGCAGCAGCACACCCAAGGGCAGGCGCAGTAACTAGGACGCAACACATAGCAACAGCAGCACGGCACACCATGGCATCTCCATGAGGAGAGACAGCCGCAGCTCAGCTAGGAGGAGGAGTAGAGAAAGAAGAAGGAGGGCAGCACTTACATGCGTAGCGGAGAGAAGCACAGCCATGGCGGCACGGCGGCACACGCCGGGCGAACGGCGGCGCCAGGCCAAGACGAGCCAGGCCACCGTCTCGCCGCAACACCAGCATCACCACGACGTCACCATCGCGCCAGGAACGCCGGCGAGCGACGGAGCGCCACGGTTCCGTGCGGCGGTGCGTGCAGATGCGTTGGGGATAAGCGAAGGAGGCGACGAGGGCCAGATGGACGCGGACCATCGTGTTCGCCGTCCAGCGGCGGTTCTTTTGCGACCAACCGCGCCGCCGGAGCTGGCCGGAGAAGGCCAGATTAATTCGGCGACGGCGGGGCGACGCGGGTCGCCAGAGAGACGAGGAGGGGTTAGGGTTTCTGCGCGAGGAAGAGAGGAAGGGGCGAGTGGGCCGACCGAGCCGAACGGGTGGCTCGGGTTCGACCTAACCCGCTGGGCCGCACCGACAGGTGGGTCCAGGGGCAAATTGGTCATTTCACATTTTTCAATAAACCAGAAACTTTGAAAATAAATAGAAAATGGTTAAGAGCTCTAAAAAAATAAATAAAAATATGAAAACCCCTAGCATAAAATTTTCTATCATAATAAAATATAAAAAGGAAGTTTTGGAGACAAATAAGAATAAGTCATAATTTGATGAATATTTAATTCATTAAAAATAACCCACTCTATTTTTAATAATAAAATAAGTCCATAAATCCTTTTGGACTTTAAAAAAACACCTTGACAATATTTCAAGGTAGTACTTTACCCTAAATAAAGTATCTCCAAATTATTCTTAGTAATTACCTCTCACATGAAATGATAAGACACCGGAAGGGGGGAAACAAACCCTAAAAGCTGAATCATGCATAATTGCTTCTTTAACCATTGCCCTTATCGGACAATGATGTTATTTTTTCAGCAACAGAGGAGAAGGGTCAGTCCACACCTTCGAACTACAACACTTTGCAGTCTTCAGGCAAGTTCATCGCTTGCTCATGTCATTTGAGTACTTTTACCAAATTACTTGCAAAGTACTATACTTATCACTCTTGCATAAAAATAAAAACCACTATTTTCATAATTATGAATATGACTATGTGGTTGGCAATGGAACCATGGAATGTGTTGACATGGTGGAGGTTCCATTGCAATGGGTTTATATCCATCTAGGATTAAACAACAAATGTCGTCCAGTGATTCTTGTGCCGTAAAACTCGTGTTAACCATAAGATCTGAAATGGGACGGACTAGTCAATTGTATTTCCACCTCTCGTACATCAACAGATGCGCTTACCGTAGCAGTTGTATCTTGCGGGGCAACTTGAGGGTGGGGATCCCACTCTAATTCCCCACGGTAATGCAATGCTTACCGTAGCAGTTGTGGCTTGCAGAGCAACTTGAGGGTGGGGATCCCACTCTAATTCCCCACGGTAATGCGGTCTATGATGGGTTGCATCTACCGGTGAAGGAGTATATGGTTAGATCCCAGAATTGTTGTCGTGGTCGGGGGCCATCCTTAATTGGTATAAGTACACCGGCGAGGACCCAGGGTCGGGGATACAACAAAGGGTGGGTGTGCGAGGTAGCGGAGGAATATAATTGGCTATGACCTTATACCGGGCCTCACACCAAAGGAAGTGTGGACGGGAAAGCTGCCCGGTTGGCACCAAGGTTAAGATCTCTTATGGGTAAAGCAACACACCTCTGCGAGAGTGTAATGAATCGTGACTCGTCACTCCCGTTCCGGGATTTGGAATCGCGAACGCTGCCGGAAAGGAACTCCATGAAGTTCTAGTAAACCGGTGAAGGCTGACGGACATAGTTCTTCTAAATAAAAGCAACCTCTTGAAGAAATGATTATCAAAACCTGCATTGGTATTAGACTTTCTGGTCTGATATCGTAGTTAGTGCATTAAACACCTCTTTTCTATAATGAACTTGTTGAGTACGCTCGTACTCATACCACTCTTAAATCCCCTGCTTAGATTGTCTGAATCGACTTGAGGAGGACAACGACAACCAAGAAGGAGCAGAGGACATCTGCTATGAAGAGCCAGACCTCTCTGGAGGTGTAGAAGGAGTGGATTACCTCATCGTCTACGGAACCGCGGAGGGTTCCGGAGGAGAACAAGCGTAGACGTGTCTGATCGTAGTAGTAGCCGAGCAGTACAAACACTTAGTACCTAACTGCTCGAGGGTAATAAATGTATAACTTTTTAAGACTTCTGTATTGTAAGTTGAGTCGGGTTCACCTCGAACCCAGGAGTATTCCTCTTAGGACCCAAGAGGAACTCCGAGATGGTATGTATATATGGCTTGTAATAATAAATGAATGAGTTATGGATCTGCTATGTTCTGTTGTACTACTCTGAGGGATGTAATATTTGCGGATTGGTACTTCGTGAATGTTATATCAACGACTGGCATACTACAACATGCGAGTGGTATGTAGGGTCACCACAGTTGGTATCGAGCAAAAGCTTTGACCTTAGGTTGGAACCTAGTAAATGGGACGAACGTTAGGAGTCAAATAGGATTAGTAAAGAATTCTCTAAAAATATGGTGTATATTCACTTGAGAATAAAACAATCATATCTTTTAGTGCGATAATTCTTTATTATCACTATTATGATGCATTATTACTAATATTATACTCTTTCTTATCTACAGCCAACTATGGCAAGTTCACGTTCTGGACGTAACGTGAAAGTGAAGGAATCAACTCTGAACGATTATGACGGAGGACTTGCTGATATTCTTCGTGCAATGTTACTCGAATTTGGGTGCGATCCCCAAATCCAAGTAATGAAATACATGTACTACGATGGTACAATATTGGCGAAGTGTAGGGTAGGATTACGACTTCCAGAATCCCTAGGAATGAGTGTAGTGATGCCAGCAGGAGAGGCTAGAACCATAAGAACAGCCTACCACATAGCCATAATGAAAGCCATCACAGATATTCGGGAACATAAGACCAAGGAGCTTATTGCTTCCGAATTCGCACATATTCCACACATGGAGGAGGAAGATGACCCTATGCTGAACCACTTTAAGTTCGCAAAGCGAAAACCTGCAGAAGCCACTAAGTACATGGATAACTGCCGAAACCTACTGACATTGTATTTTCAGTTGAACCGACATCTGTCGGGAGCAATTGACACAATGTTGGAAGAATTCACTGAGCCCAAGGAGGAGTCGAAGGGAAAGGAACCAATGGAGGGTGAGGTTCACACACCAGCTTATTCAGTTGGTGACTTTATTAGTATTGACCATCCAGAACAACAAACCACACCTATAACACCTAGGTACTTTCCTAGTAGTTCCCAAGGTGGATATGAGGGCGGAGAGGAATCCGGGAACCATCAGCGTTCCGAGACTCCTATTGAGAACTCCACAGGTTGGCGTTGGGGATCCTTCATGGGAACCTATAGTGACCCAGTTAGATGTAATCCTGAGATGGATGAGGACGCCACAACCCAGTTTCAGAACCATCAGTATAGTAGGGGAGATTATGAGGAGTATCTGATCATGATAGAGTCGGACACGGATGGTGGGAATGCTTACGGCGGAGTCACAGGGGAGCACACACCAGGGGAGGATTATGCTGCATTGAATAATCATTTCATGAACACAGATTTCTCCCTGGGATCGTCCTCTGATTCTGATTACCAGCCGACTGGGAGACCCTATGTCCCAGACTCTGTCAGGAGGACTACTCGTTCGACTGGATGGAAGCCTGGTATGTACCGGGAGTGAAGCCATGACTAGAGACCACCACGGGAGGCGAGACTACAATACAGTTGTACCACATGTATTGTAGTATGTAAGATTTGTATAAGTTCTAATTATACTTCAATAAGTGAGTTTGCATACTCACACTACTACTGAGTATTGTAATAAACCACTTAAGTATGTATATATTTGGTATATGTTTTGTATGATTTGGATTTGCTTCTTGATTTCCATTGTGTGACTAGTTCTATGCACAAAGTTGAGCTCAGAAAACTTGCGCATGGAGTAATTATGAGTACCACTTTGTGTTGCAGAACTAGCTAGGGGGAAATGTCTGGAGCGACGGGTGAGGTGAGTGAAGCACAGCGCCTCGAGCGCGAGGCAAAGCAAAAGGAGGAGGCAGATGAAGCCGCCAGAAATCAGTTTCCACCACCACCACCACCCATGACGCAGCAGAATTTCCTCCAATACATGCAAATGTTGGAGGAAAGGCAATGTGTGACCATGGAGCAGCAGAACAAGTTCTTTCGGGAGTTGCTGCCGCAGAACAAGGTGGAGAGGCCAGAAAATCAGGGAGTTACTTTGTCGGACTTCCAGAATACGAAGCCAATATCCTTCGCATACGCGCCAGAACCCATGGACGCGGAGGATTGGTTGATGGATACTGAGCGAAAGCTCAATACGGTTGGATGCAACGACCTGGAGAAGGTCAGATACGCAACACATCTGTTGTGTGGACCCGCCGCATCTTGGTGGGATAACATTGTAGCCGTTTATCCGGCTGAGAAAGTGTTCACTTGGGAGGAGTTCAAACGGAAGTTCAGGGAATCCAATGTTCCTGAGAGTATTGTGGAATTGAAGCGTCGAGTGTTTGAGAGTCTCGAGCAAAAGGATAAGGCTATCCTGACTTACGTCAGGGAGTTTTCAGGATTGTCCCGGTACGCAATTGAGGAGGTCAACACCGAGGACAAGAAAAAGAAGAGGTTCATGAGAGGATTGAATCCTCAGTTCAAGGTACAGCTCCGAATGTTGAGAGCCACGGAGTTTCAGGATTTGGTGGATGCCGCTATCACTCTTGAAGATGACTTCAAATAGCTTCAGGAAGAAAAGAGAAAGAAGGCCAGATTTGAGCCAAAGAAATTCGTCAGCAACAAGCCCAACACCAGCTTGAGTTTCAAGCCAAGGTACAACAACAACAGCAACAACAACAACAACAGCAACAACAACAACAACAACAACAACAACAACAACAACAACAACAACAACAACAACAACAACAACAGAAGGAACCAAGGGTTTCAGGCTGCAAACCAGATCGTTTGCCGCAATTGTGGGTTTAGAGGACACGTCTCGAAGGATTGTCGTAAGCCCAAAATCATATGTTTTGGGTGTCGTCAGGAGGGGCACATGTTGAAAGATTGCCCCAAGAGAAACAGTGGAGGAGGACAGTCAGGAGGAGGAAGAAACCGAAGCGGAAATTCTGGAGGGAATTGGAAGAACAAGAAACCCTTCGGAAAGCTAAACTGCACCAGTCTGGAGGAGGTGGTGAACTCCGATCAAGCAATGATAGGTACGCTTCATATACTCACTCATCCTGGCAAAGTACTTTTTGATACTGGTGCAACTACATCATTCATTTCTCAGCAATTCATCATCAAACATGGGATTAGTTGCACTAAGTTAGATACACCTATCACCATACTATCTGCGGGGGGAACGATAGTAGTAACCCATATTAAACAAGGATAGGTCATTATGATCAATGAGTGTGCGTTTCACGCAGACCTGTTCGTTCTACCTATGAAGGACATAGATGTCATTCTCGGTATGAACAGGTTAGAGGGAAATGGAGCCCTGATAGAATGTGCCAACAAGATAGTGTCTTTGAAAAGCCCAGATGGAGGCCGGATGATTTATCAATGAGATAAGCATACCCAGATTGAGGTTGAGTTACAGTTGAATAGCATGAAATAAGTAAAACTTGAGGACATACCCGTAGTTAATGAGTTCCAGGATGTCTTTCCAAAGGAATTACATGGAATGCCACCAGATAGGGAGATAGAGTTTACTATCGACCTAATTCCTGGAACAGCTCCGATTGCCAAGGCACCATACAAAATGGGGCCTACGGAGTTGAAAGAACTCAAAGAACAATTGGATGACCTAGAACAGAAAGGATTCATTCAGGAAAGTATTTCACCATGGGGATCACCAATGATATTCGTGGATAAAAGGGATGGAGGCCGAAGGATGTGCGGAGACTACCGAAACCTGAACAATGTTACTATCAAGAACAAGTATCCACTTCCTAGAATACAAGATCTGTTTGATCAAGTTAGAGGAGCAGGAGTCTTTTCCAAGATTGATCTGAGATCAGGATACCATCAGATAAAGATCAAGAAGGAAGATGTTCCGAAAACTGCCTTTGTCTCAAGGTACGAACATCATGAGTACCTAGTAGTACCTTTTGGATTAACCAATGCCCCGGCAATATTCATGAATCTCATGAATAAGATCTTCATGCCATGTCTAGACAAGTTTGCCATCGTATTCATCGATGATATCTTGATATACTCCAAGGATAAAGCTGAACATGCTGAACATCTTAGGATACTGTTGCAAACACTAAGAGAACATCAACTCTATGCCAAATTCAGCAAGTGTGAGTTTTGGCTAGATCAAGTAGAATTTCTTGGTCATGTTATCAGTAAGGATGGAATAGCAGTAAACCCAAGCAAGGTAGCAGCAGTTTTAGAATGGGAAGCACCTAAGAATATCAAGGAAATCCGAGGATTCTTAGGAATGGTAGGATACTATCGGAGATTCATCGAAGGATTCTCCAAGATAGTAGGACCGATGACTAAGTTGCTAAGGAAGAACACACCATTCGTGTGGTCTGATGAGTGTGAGAAGAGTTTTCAGACTCTGAAGGAGAAACTCACCATAGCACCGGTGTTAGCAGTTCCGGAAGTTGGCAAGGATTACACCGTGTATTGTGACGCATCCAAATATGGATTGGGTTGCGTACTCATGCAAGATCAGAAAGTTATATCTTATGGATCAAGGCAACTCATACCTCATGAAGTAAACTATCGAACACATGACCTAGAGCTTGCAGCGGTCGTGTTTGCACTAAAAACTTGGAGGCATTTCCTTTATGGAGCCAAGTGTGAGCTTTATACAGATCATAAGAGTCTCAAGTACTTCTTCACTCAGAAGGAACTCAACATGAGACAGAAAAGATGGCTTGAATTAATCAAGGATTATGACCTGACCATCAACTATACTCCAGGAAAGGCCAACGTTGTAGCAGATGCCTTGAGTAGGAAGAGCACTGGAGGAGTGGAACAAGAAATAGCACCAGAGTTGAAGAAGGAAATAAGCCAAGCCCAGATACAACTTTGGGAGAAGGAAGCTCATGAAGGACTATCAGCTTTACAAGTAGCTGATGAACTAAGTGTAAACCTAAAGATTGAAATTATCATGGGTCAATTGGACGATCCATTCATCGTGGAGGAGATGAGAAGGATTGATGAGGGTAGACCATCAGAATTTCACCGAGGAGAGTTGGGATCATTATGGTTTCAGAAAAGGATTTGTGTTCCAGATAATGATGAGATCAAGGAAGTTATACTCAGGGAAGCACATCAAACACCGTACTCAATACATCCAGGAAGTACCAAGATGTACATGGATCTTAAGGAATTGTTCTGGTGGAATAACATGAAAAGAGAGATTGCACAATATGTGGCAGAATGCCATACTTGTCAAAGGGTGAAGGCTGAACATCAAAGTCCGGCAGGACAGTTGCAACCGTTACCAATCCCAGAATGGAAGTGGGAAGAGATAGGAATGGATTTCATCACCGGACTACCCATGACCAATAAAAAGAAGGACATGATATGGGTAATCGTGGACCGGTTGACGAAGAGTGCACATTTCTTAGCAGTAAACCAGCAGGACAAAGGAGAGAAACTCATCGATCTTTATATCAAAGAGATTGTGAGTAAACACGGAGTACCCAAAAAGATAGTGTCGGACCGAGGATCCGTGTTCACATCGACGTTCCGGAAACAACTACATGAAGCTTTAGGATCCAAGTTAGACTTTAGCACCGCTTATCATCCTCAGACGGGAGGACAAACAGAAAGAACAAATCAGATACTAGAAGATATTCGTAGGGCTTGTGCCCTAGACTTCGGAGGATCATGGGAGGAACACTTACCACTAGCAGAGTTTTCTTACAACAACAGCTATCAAAAGCATCAAGATGGCACCGTTTGAAGCTCTGTATGGAAGAAAGTGTAGATCACCTATTTGTTGGTTCGAGACAGGTTCAAGCAAGGAGTTTGATCCAGATTATGTTAAGGAAAAGTAGCAGATCATCGACGTCATAAGAGATAGACTCAAAATAGCCCAAAGCCGACAGAAGAGTTATGCAGACGAAAAGAGAAGGACTTGGGAGCCAAAAGTTGGAGACATGGTATACCTTAAAGTAAGTCCGATGAAAGGTCTCCAGAGATTCGGAGTGAAGGGGAAGCTTAGCCCTAGGTACATCGGACCTTTCAAAATACTGAGTCAGAATCGAGGGTTAGCCTTTGAATTGGATCTACCAGGGAGGTTAGCTCAAGTACACAATGTATTCCATGTATCACAACTCAGAAAATGTTTAAAGAACCCAGATGAGCCAGTATCTCATGATGAGCTAGAACTACAACCAAATTTGACCTATATCGAGAAGCCAGCTAAGATTCTCGAGGAAAATTGGAAGCAACTCAGGAACAGAGCTATTAAGTACTGCAAGATTCAGTGGAAGCATCATCCTGAGAGAGAAGCCACCTGGGAGAAGGAAGAAGACCTGAGAAAGTCCTACCCAGAACTGTACAGGTATTACAACCACAACTTCGGGACGAAGTTTTCTTTAAGAGGGAAAGGCTGTAATGTCCCAGGTTTAGCGACGATCGAGGGGTAGATTTTAGAAAGGGATGTGCATTGCATCGTAAAATCTGGGGAAATTTCGCGCTTTTAAAAGAAAACTACATCGAAGGGGGACAAGTTTCTCTCTCGACACCTTACAGGGTTAGAGTTTCGAGAGTGCGATAGACTAGGATCTAAATGACCTAAACTAGGGTTTTCGGGAAGAGAGGGAAACTTTGCATCTCAAATTAAGTTGCATGATTGAATTCAAATAAGATATGTTTGAATTTTAAAATTCAAACATTAAATGATTATAGAATAATTCAAATTCATTAACATAAATAGAAAAGCAAACATATAAAGGAATATCTCATATAACCAAAGCTCATTAGAGAAATTTGAGCTTTATTGATAATCACACAAGATACAATGTCAATTTACAATATCCCAAAATTGAATTATGAATATTACAACACTTTACAGAAATTAAAAAGAAATGAAAAGGAAAATGAAAAATTACAAAGATGATCACATGGCTAAACTATGAATTAGTTTCTTCATGAATTCTTGATCATCTTCATCATCTTCTTTAATCGCTGAAATCAAAGACAACAAAAAGAAAAGAAGGTTAGGCCAAGTGGCAAAGCCGCTTGGCAGGCTAGCAAAACAAGTGAAAATTGAGATGATAATCTCAACACTGCCGGAGAGCCAAGCCAGGGACCAAGTCCCAACCTGTGAAACACACAGGCAGCACACAAGGTGAGCTGCATGCCCTCCACACACACACATCCAGGGGAGAAGAACCCCAGGACTTGCACTGCTGTCGACCAAAGGAGCACAAGGAGGGCCAGTATAAAAGCTTTTCACCAGCAAACCCTAGCCATTCCATCGACAATCTCCAAAGGGTAAGAACAGCAAGAACCAAAGAACAGGAAGAACAGCCAGAGCTGTTCAACCTCTTCCAGAAACCACCAGAATCAAACCAAGCATCACAAGCCAACATGAGGAGCAGGGCAAGCAAACCAACCATTCAGAAGAAAATCCTCTACACCAACAACCTTTCTAGGAGCTGGAGTGAGGTATACCATAATCATGAACAAACCAGATGGTTTTGTTCAAGCATATGCACAACCATGTATGCACAGATACACAAAAGGGTGGAATAACCAGTATTGATCATCACTTGGTCATAGACCAAGAGTAACCTGATATAAATGGCAAAATCAGGGATCAATCAAAGCCTATGACCATGGTTATTGTGGTGACCCAGCGTACCACTGCATGGTGTAGTACACAAGTCGTTGACATAACACAAGTGAAACACCGTTCCACTCATATTACATCTCTCAGAGTGGTACAACAGAAACATATGCGAGTCCAAGGTATGTCTATAGAAGTACACACGAGCTGTTTACATAAGATCCACACAGCCTCCTACTTTACAGTGAGGTAAAACTTCAAATAAAGCTCCAGAAGAATGACTCGTAGTCTATCTTATTGCTAACTTAAGTTCAAGAGCTACTTGGCTTGCTATAGAAATCTAGCTACTTAGGTGCTAGGATTAGGGAAAGGTTCCCTTCTATTACTAATCTAGGTTTCCAGTATAGCTGATGTAGAAGTTGACTCCATTGACTTCTTTGATTGGATTCTTCATCTTGTTGCAGTTGACTCCTTTGTCTTCGAGTTCCACGGTAGTTTCTCCTTCAGTGCCTTGATCTAAGAAGGGGGTTCAAACGAGATAGAATGAGTACGAGCGTACTCAGCAAGTTCATATAAGGAAATATGTGTATCATGCACTAACTACAGCCATAGACCATAAAGTCATAGGCCAATGCAAGTTTTCATAATCATTTCTTCAAAAGGTTTATTTTATTCTGAAAACTATGCCCGTCAGTCTTCACAGGTTGACTAGAACTTCGTGGAGTTCCTTTCTGCCGCGTTCGCAGCTTCCTTCCCGAACGAGGGAGTGACAGTCACAATTCGGTATCCTCTGCAGAGGTGCGTTACTTTTCCCATAAGAGAACTTATCCTTGTTGCCAACCGAGTAGCATGCTCGTCCACACTTCCTTTGGTGTGAGGCCAGGTGTAAGATCCAAGCCCACACCGCCTTCTCCGCGATCGCAAACCCACCTTTTGTCCAACCGTACACCTCCGGTAGACTTCCCCGATAATACGGCTTTACTCATGGTGTACTCCGGACAATCCCTCATAGATCGTAGAGCTTATCATCACTAATGGATGGGGATTTAAAAGGATATCCCAACCTATTGCGGCAGTGCCTCCGGCACCCCACCGGCTCTCCGATCCGTTGGCGTGCGTAAGGGAAAAGATGCGGCTGGCTTCCCCGAGCCATTATAGATCTCATGGTCAACGCGGTTTGTACGGCGCTAGAATCACCTGGACGGCATTGGTAATTAATCCTAGGGTGATATAACCCATTGCAATGGAACCTCCACCATATCAACACATACCATGGTTCCATTGCCCACCACATAGTCATATTCATAATTGTAAAATAATACTTTGCTTTTCAATGCATGAGTGATAAGTATAGTACTTTGCATATAGTTTGATACAAATAATCAAATGACATGAGCAAGCGATGAACTTGCCTTTCTTGACTGCAAGATTATGCAGGCAAAAGCTTCGATACGTGAGAACTCCAAATGCTGAAATACCATCATCGTCCGGTAAGGACAATGTTTAAAGAACTAGCAAAGATGCTATAATGCATAGTATGAGATGCAATCATCCCGAGCGTAACCTAACCTCGATGATTTAGGATGATGAGTTGTAAAGATTTCTTTAGGGTTGGTTGCACTTTTAGAATGATTCTCAAACAAGGTTCTTATTAGGGTTTGGTTATATTAGCATCATAATCAAGTGATATAAAACATCATAACAATCATACACATAAAGAATAGTGATGGAATAATATGTAAAGAACAGTTGTCAATTTTAAGTTCTATAGAACATGGTTGATGATTACTTGTATTATACTTCAAAAGAATAACTTTTGAAGAACATGTTGTTTAAGAAATAATTAGTATTTCAAAGAAGGATTAGGGCTTCTAAGGTTTGATTGACATTTGTACTTCAAAAGAATAACTTTTGAAGAACAGGTTAAATAAGAACAAGAACTATTATAATTAGGGGCTATGGCTTCTAGGATTTATTTATTAGATTCATTTAGTTCTCTAATAGGAACTAGTTGGATTGTTAAATAGAATTAGTCTATATACATAGCAAGTATTAACAATTTATTACTATGGTTGATTATGGGTATCATATCAAAGAATGATGGTCAAAGTATTGCTATAAGTTAGGATTTACTATGGCTTCACATTTGTTTCACTAAGTAATGCTCAATAGCTTCTAAATTAGATGGTTTATCTCTTCCTGAATAGGGTTCAGTGGAATAGGAGCATGTGATGTGTATTACTACACAAGATATTGGTACTAGGATTGATCTCCATGGTTCTTCTAGGGTTTGATGGTTTAGGAGGATTCCAATGGTGTGGTATTTAGGATTGATGATCAATGGTGCTAACATATTATCAAGCTAGGGTTTGCTTCTAAGTGACACTAGTGAATCATATAGGTTTAATTAGAAAGCAAAAACATGAAATAATGATCACATGTGAATTGGTTTTATTTTAGTAGATCACAAACATGGATTCATTTGTTGTTAATTAGGGTTCTATGAGTATAGGTGAAATTCAGATAATTATATGAGATAAACAACTAGGATTTTAGAGTTGGTTCTAATATGGAATGATCACATAAAATAATGGGACCAAAGTTCTTACTTATATTAGAACTAGGTTTTTAATTTGTGTTACAATTCTTAAAATAAGAATTGGTAATAGATTTGCAATAATTAATAACTTTGAAATAGAAACAATAATGAGTTTAACATTATATTACTTTTTAGAAGACTTAATAAAATATGATAAATACTATTAGGGTTTAGGATTTTGATTAATAGTTGAAGTATTTATCAATTAGGATTTTCATATGATTAAACATAATCATCAAGAAATATTTGTTGTTTTATATGGCATTTTAAGGTGAAGTAATATTTAATGTTTTCTTCATGTGAAGAATTGAAACAAGAATTTATCTACTTAGTTTTTATGTTTTAATAGTTTAAAATTTAAAATTTGGTCTTCTAAAATTTTAGAGGAAATTCATATTGTTGTTCTTTTAAACTTTAAGTATTTGTTTTCTATTTTATTTATAGAGGTCATTTTATGATACTCAATTCTATTTATTGTTTTCTTTTTATTTTCTTAAATGTTTAAAAGATTTCTAAAAAAAAATAACCAATAAAAAATAAGATTAAAAATTGACCAAGTGGTCTGTTGGGCTGGCCCAATTGATTTGGTCCAAACCTGGCCCGGGTCGGTTGGGTCTAACCCAAACCAACCCCCACTCTCTACCTCACCCTCTCTCTCACTCACGCACACGGTCACGGCCCTCACCTTTCTTCTCTCTCGCGACCACCACGCTCCCGCGGCGGCGCCGCTCGCCCCCGGCCGCTCCTGACCAACCCAGGCACCGGTGTGATGGGGCTTTTGCTCTCCTCGACGAACTATACCACCTCCCCTAGGTTGATTTGGCCGCTGTTGTCTCTAGCGGTCGCCTCGACCCCGAAACCCTAGCTCCGCCTCATGCTCGTCCGGTCATCGCCGGCCGCTACCGCCTCCGACGTCTCCGGCTGATCACTGCGGCAAACAGGACCTCCTCTTGGAGCGCCACGAGCCCCGGCTCGGCTACCGCCCTACCCGGCTGCTACGGTTCCTCACGTGGTGGTGTCCTGGTGGTGTGTTGCGGTCGTCTGCTGTCTTCGGTGGATGACTCGACCTCGACCTCGACCTCGATGGACGGCGCCATAGACGCAACCTCGGTGTCGGTGTGCGGGTGGTGCTTGTCGGCTGTCCTTACGGCATCCTCGACCTCGACGCCGGCAGGATGGCGTCGCCGACGCAACCCCGGCGTCAACCGCTACAACTACTCCTCTATCACACTGTGAGCTACTCATACCCTCTTTCCCTCTCTCTCTGTCTCTCAGTATTCTATATGCCCATGGATTTGTTGGCCAAACATTTGGGTGTGCTTAACCCGATCGCTGCATGTTCATGGTGATTATCAAATGCTATTTCTGTTAAATTATCTAGTGTCTTGTGCTTGATCCAAGGCCTCAACTTGGATAAATGAATCATCCCGACTGTATAATTATGTCACCGATGATCTCGTGATTTCTATAGACAACACTATCTATGATTAAAGGATTATGCTGCTGGTATGATATTTGCTTGTAGCTGTTTAATAAGACAGTGAATTGATGCGAGCAATGATTCCTAGCTAGATTAACTAGGAAAATGATTTGAATTCATTTGGTATGAATTGCAAGTGTGTGTGGCTATTTGTTGGGTTGTACTGTCCACATGACGAGTGGTTAATTGGATGAATTCGGTTATGTTTTTGTGTAGACTCTGTTGAGTTCGGATGCAAGTACTTGATACATAAAGGTGGATTATTTACTTGATGATTTATGGTTGAGCTTGTATGCATATTTGTGATAGTTTTACTGGAGATTTGAGATGATCCATTAATTGTCTGTGATTCATTATGTGTGGAGCAAGGTTAACTATGTGGTCATCCCCTGATGGGTTTACTACTGCTGCTACTTGGGTTCTACTTGGTTGGCCTGGAACTTATTTTCTGGACCCCAAGTAATTCCTGGAGATTGTAGATTTGTTAAGGAAAACTGTGCTGTGTAAAGATTTATAAGAACAGATGCTGTTGCTTGATTCATTGACCACTGCCTGTGATGCAAAGGCTGAGGCACAACTTTTTGATAAGAACGGATATACTATTTATGGTTTTATAAAATTCTCTATGATGAACTGGGCATAGCACTTCTATGCCAGATCTG
This sequence comes from Lolium rigidum, assembly GCF_022539505.1. Classification (NCBI taxonomy): domain Eukaryota; kingdom Viridiplantae; phylum Streptophyta; class Magnoliopsida; order Poales; family Poaceae; genus Lolium; species Lolium rigidum. The sequence goes on from NC_061511.1 coordinate 127,931,316, forward strand.
AGAAGAATAAATCCTTCCAATCCTCCTTGATGAAAATCTAGTGGAAGGTTAGTTGGATTGGTTGTGTGTGTATTATTTCCCTTTTTCCCCTTCTTGATGTGCTCATGCAAAACTAAGAACAGATGCTACCTGATCTACTCATCCTATTATTGGTGTCTACCTGATGCACTTTGTAGCTTGTTAGCTGGTTCTTCTGGCTACTGAGATATGCTGCTTCTTGTAGCATGCCTTCTCCTTCTTGCTTCTTGATCTGCTTCATATGATCTATCTGATGATTTCAGTGGTTTATCTAGTGGATTTGTTCTTGCCGTTCTATAGCTACTGATGCTGTTCTATGGCTGGAATGAATTTGCTGGAGAGCTCAAATGGTTTGGCTTGTTGTGGTTGTGCTGTTTATATAGTGCTTGGGATGTTGGTCTGTGGGAGTGACAACACACGGTTGTATGTGTGCGTGAGCTGCTTACAGTGACATCATGTGATTGTACAAGTTCCTAGGTTGGCATGCTTTTCCTCTAGTGCAAGAGAACAAGTTCCCTTTCTTCTCCTCCTCCACAAGCTATGGCTGATTGATCTTTATCCATGCTTTGCCTTATTTTGGTACTGCCAAGTGTTAATTCTTATGGAACTGCTACATGTGAGCTTTGCATTATAACCTCGTGGGATTAAATTGGGTGGCTAATGATCATTCATCTTGACCATCTAATGTCAATGGTGAATTATTTTATTTAAATCATGTGGGCTTGTTTAAATAGGAACTTGGCTAGGTTAGAGGGATTAATTGGTTGCCTTTGTTGCCTAAAATAAGTGGATCAAATATTGTTGCCCTTTTCTCTTATTTGACATGGATCAAATATTGTCACTTGTCCCCGTTGCCTATTTTCTTACTGTTCATAATGATACAAAATGATCCATTGGTCCCTCTTATGATCCAGAGATGATATGTAATTCCCAAAGTTGCCGATAACTGAAATTGATCCCTCTAATCCACATCTTAGATATTAGGACAAGTTTCTAATATCTAGTAGTCGAGTTCCAATATCCAAAATGCCTCATATGTGATGATGGCGACATTTTAACCATAACACACTTTGTTTTCCTTTCGTCTTTGTTTTGTTTCTCTTATTGCAGTAAATGAAGACTAAGGATTGAGAAGATGAAGATTTAGTCTTAGGGTTTTCTTCTCATTATTTTGTAATTTTCCATTTTGCGTTCTCATATTTCTTTTGTAACTTGTAATATTATAATAAGTGTTGTAATAATATTTATGTGAACTGTTATTTGTAATATTTGTTTCTCATTTATATTTATTGTTACTTTGCATTTATATAATTGTTTAGAATTCAAATTCCAATTCAAGATCTTGTTTGAATTCTGTCTTCCATATTTGAATTTGAATTCAAACTGCTTCCCTTGAAAATATAATAAATCTACAAAGGTCATGTCGAAATTTATCGCACTTGTGTGGATGACACACATCAATTCCATCGACACAAGAGAAACCTCGATCACTTTGTGTTTTAGATGAACGCGCGAAAATCCCCGGATTTTCTATGCATGAATGCAGTGCACACTCTCGTGTTCTCTCTTTTTCTTGCCTCTAAACCTGGGATATTACAGCCTCTCCCCCTTAAACTGAACTTCGTCCCGAAGTTCGAACGCTCTCATGTTTCGGAATTGTTGAAATGTCTTGAACAGATCACCATCCTTCAACTCCATGGTGATCACACTAGATATAGTTGGATATATCCCCTATCCATATTCTTCCTATAGTCTTCTGATGTCTGGTACTGATACTTCCTTTTAATTCCAGGATTTCCTTCTAACATTTGAAACTTCTAGTCTTATTCTTTAAAGATCCTTGGATTAGGACAGTTTCTTATGTTGATGGACTTTACTAATAGTTGTGGTGACAATTTCCTATCTGATGTCCAAAGCTTGGTTCTATCAGCTACGGTATAATATGGCACTACGGTGTACCAGCTGCGGTGTAATATAGCACTACGATTACCAGCTGCGATACTCAAACCTTAATTCTAAAAGATTCATTTAAAGCAGGGTATTGTTTTCCCTTTACTACCATAACGAAAGTAATGGTACTTCGTAAGGTGTTTACAATAGGCATGGTCCTGGTTGTTTAGTCCTACGAATGGATTAGACTCATTTAGTCCATCCCATCATGGCTTCTAGTTTATACTAGTTATCTTCCTTTTGGTTTCTTTAGGTTCCATGAAAGGAATCTTTCTACTAATCATTAGTTTTGGTATGGTCAAACCCTTCTTCTTTAAGCCTTCTTAAGCCTTGATTGTCTTCCGGCATCTTCTTCATCCAACGTCATTATCTTAGACTTACTTGAGTTCTCTTGGTTTTTTTTTTTGGAGTAATTACAATTACCCACTCAAGTTCAGGTCTAACCCTTACTTCCTCGAGGTATGAACCTCGGCTTCTGGTCTGACAACCTCCTGAGAGTACTTTTATAGGGGTAGTTCCCAACAACCTTATCAAAATAAGATCGGACTTCCTCTCGGTTCGAGACCTTCTTCCTGGTCCATCATACTCCAAATATTATATCTTAATACTTCTCATTCAACCTTCCTCTCCCCCTTGGAGTTTACTAATGATCTTCCAACTTCCTTTCTTCTAATCATTAAACTCCAAGGTTAGGTAGTTGGTTTAAGTCTGGTTTATATTTTGTACCTTTCTAAAGTCTCACGAAGAATTCTTTGCGGTGTATCCACACAGTTGTGGGTATCCATTATGAATCCTCCGACTAAATATTTACCAACTACGAGATACCAGCTGTGGAATACTAGCTGCGGAATCCCCCTTTCTTTTAGGGTAAAGAAATGTTCAGGTTGTGGGCTATCTGGTACCAGCTGCAGACTACCTAATACCAGATGTGGCTTATTGGATACCAGCTATGGCTATGTTATGGTTCTAGTCAATATCTACCTACCAGCTGTGGCTACTTTTATAGTTTTAGTTAAGATATACCTCACTTCACATACTTTCTCTTCATGATTATCCTATATCAGTCAGCGGTCTTATTATACCGACTATGACTTCACTTGTCTATTTTCCTTCTTCCGGGGTTTGTTTTGCAAGAAAACCACTTGTTGACCCTATGAAAATAGTATTGTAAGTGACTTCACTTGCATTCCCTTCTTCCATAATGAATACGGCTCTACTTCTACTCGCTCCATATTCACTATTTTTCTCACTTTCATGGTACTTCCATGTTGAAGTACTCCTTAATTAAGGATAAAAGTGAGTTTGATTGGTCCTTCCTTTAGAGTATTGTGGTTGCTTCCCACAATTTTACTTCCTTGTTCACATGAACCTTCATCTTGTCTTCCAAAAATCTTCACAATTCGTCACTTCCTCACACGAATACCTTTACCCTCTAGACCTATAACATCAAGTAAGAGCTTGATATTGCAACATGCATTTGCATATCAAAGTCAAACTTTATGTATGGATCTAGTCAATCAATGAAGATTCAAGAAAATCCAATAAGATCCAGACTTTGTGCTTATAATACACATCCTTATATGCCCGAATATAGTAGTTGGGTAAGACATCCCTAAACATCAGGATCAGATGTGTAGTATATAACACCACATAAGATAGGTTTAGGTTGTGATACTTAGCACAATACGTGAATTTCTACTATTTGTCTCAACATTTATCTTAATTGCACAATTGCAATCAAGTAAACTCGAGAAAAATGGCCTGGAATAATTGAAGTTAACCTAGTTTTCTTTGGAAGTACTAACAAAATGGTATACCAGTATATATGTGCGATTGAGGACTACTTCCTATAATACAATTAGTTCTAACATGTCTACTCTAAACACATGATTGTTTAGAATATACCAACTATAACTCTAGGATTTCTCTATGTGATATGCTCTAAATAAGCCTTCTTTAAATTAAGGACTATGGATCTAACATACTTGGTACAGTTATTAGGATTTTAAGGCCTAAGCTTTCGAACTATTCCCTAAATCCTACTCCTTATCATCCTTTTGTTATCGTACTTATGATGTTCTACTCCATCATACCATGATTCTCAAGTGAATCATATATGAGTACCAATTTTTCCATGAAAAGTAAACTTGTATAATTCCTATCACTCTTCCTTACCTCCTATGATTGAATCATCATAGACATTTACTACCTTTTATAACTTATCTCCCTTACTTAACATCAGTCATTTGACATTTTAAATGACTCTTACTTAACCATAACTTGCATTGGTATACTTCTTCCAATAGGATATCTTCCTTGTGGTTGTATCCTCTCTTTGGACTACCATGTGTTGTATACCAACGGTGGTCTACTACCACCAATTATCTTAAGCTCCATTGGTGTTATAATTATTTGGAATGAAGCAAGATAACTAACTTACTTTACTTAAGAAAGATAGATAAGAAAGATTGACTCAAGTGTGTCAGGATTATTCTCAAGTGAATACCCATCTCAAGTCAAAAGAATAGTTGGTTTAGCATAGTTGGCTTAACCAAGATACTTCCTACAGACTCTACCAAACCTATAGGTCTCCTTTAAAGGGTTTTAATCCTAGGGTCAAAGCATTTGCTCTGATACCAGCTGTGGTGACCCAGCGTACCACTGCATGGTGTAGTACACAAGTCGTTGACATAACACAAGTGAAACACCGTTCCACTCATATTACATCTCTCGAGTGGTACAACAGAAACATATGCGAGTCCAAGGTATGTCTATAGAAGTACACACGAGCTGTTTACATAAGATCCACACGACCTCCTACTTTACAGTGAGGTAAAACTTCAAATAAAGCTCCAGAAGAATGACTCGTAGTCTATCTTATTGCTAACTTAAGTTCAAGAGCTACTTGGCTTGCTATAGAAATCTAGCTACTTAGGTGCTAGGATTAGGGAAAGGTTCCCTTCTATTACTAATCTAGGTTTCCAGTATAGCTGATGTGGAAGTTGACTCCATTGACTTCTTTGATTGGATTCTTCATCTTGTTGCAGTTGACTCCTTTGTCTTCGAGTTCCACGGTAGTTTCTCCTTCGGTGCCTTGATCTAAGAAGGGGGTTCAAACGAGATAGAATGAGTACGAGCGTACTCAGGCAAGTTCATATAAGGAAATATGTGTATCATGCACTAACTACAGCCATAGACCATAAAGTCATAGGCCAATGCAAGTTTTCATAATCATTTCTTCAAAAGGTTTATTTTATTCTGAAAACTATGCCCGTCAGTCTTCACAGGTTGACTAGAACTTCGTGGAGTTCCTTTCCTGCCGCGTTCGCAGTTCCCTTCCCGAACAGGGAGTGACAGTCACAATTCGGTATCCTCTGCAGAGGTGCGTTACTTTTCCCATAAGAGAACTTATCCTTGTTGCCAACCGAGTAGCATGCTCGTCCACACTTCCTTTGGTGTGAGGCCAGGTGTAAGATCCAAGCCCACACCGCCTTCTCCGCGACCGCAAACCCACCCTTTTGTCCAACCGTACACCTCCAGTAGACTTCCCCCGATAATACGGCTTTACTCATGGTGTACTCCGGACAATCCCTCATAGATCGTAGAGCTTATCATTACTAATGGATGGGGATTTAAAAGGATATCCCAACCTATTGCGGCAGTGCCTCCAGCACCCTACCGGCTCTCCGATCCGTTGGCGTGCAGAAGGGAAGAGATGCGGCTGGCTTCCCGCAGCCATTATAGATCTCATGGTCAACGCGGTTTGTACGGCGCTAGAATCACCTGGACGGCATTGGTAATTAATCCTAGGGTGATATAACCCATTGCAATGGAACCTCCACCATATCAACACATACCATGGTTCCATTGCCCACCACATAGTCATATTCATAATTGTAAAATAATACTTTGCTTTTCAATGCATGAGTGATAAGTATAGTACTTTGCATATAGTTTGATACAAATAATCAAATGACATGAGCAAGCGATGAACTTGCCTTTCTTGACTGCAAGATTATGCAGGCAAAAGCTTCGATACGTGAGAACTCCAAATGCTGAAATACCATCATCGTCCAGTAAGGACAATGTTTAAAGAACTGGCAAAGATGCTATAATGCATAGTATGAGATGCAATCGTCCCGAGCGTAACCTAACCTCGATGATTTAGGATGTTGAGTTGTAAAGATTTCTTTAGGGTTGGTTGCACTTTTAGAATGATTCTCAAACAAGGTTCTTATTAGGGTTTGGTTATATTAGCATCATAATCAAGTGATATAAGACATCATAACAATCATACACATAAAGAACAGGTGATGGAATAATATGTAAAGAACAGCTTGTCAATTTTAAGTTCTATAGAACATGGTTGATGATTACTTGTATTATACTTCAAAAGAATAACTTTTGAAGAACATGTTGTTTAAGAAATAATTAGTATTTCAAAGAAGGATTAGGGCTTCTAAGGTTTGATTGACATTTGTACTTCAAAAGAATAACTTTTGAAGAACAGGTTAAATAAGAACAAGAACTATTATAATTAGGGGCTATGGCTTCTAGGATTTATTTATTAGATTCATTTAGTTCTCTAATAGGAACTAGTTGGATTGTTAAATAGAATTAGTCTATATACATAGCAAGTATTAACAATTTATTACTATGGTTGATTATGGGTATCATATCAAAGAATGATGGTCAAAGTATTGCTATAAGTTAGGATTTACTATGGCTTCACATTTGTTTCACTAAGTAATGCTCAATAGCTTCTAAATTAGATGGTTTATCTCTTCCTGAATAGGGTTCGGTGGAATAGGAGCATGTGATGTGTATTACTACACAAGATATTGGTACTAGGATTGATCTCCATGGTTCTTCTAGGGTTTGATGGTTTAGGAGGATTCCAATGGTGTGGTATTTAGGATTGATGATCAATGGTGCTAACATATTATCAAGCTAGGGGTTGCTTCTAAGTGACACTAGTGAATCATATAGGTTTAATTAGAAAGCAAAAACATGAAATAATGATCACATGTGAATTGGTTTTATTTTAGTAGATCACAAACATGGATTCATTTGTTGTTAATTAGGGTTCTATGAGTATAGGTGAAATTCAGATAATTATATGAGATAAACAACTAGGATTTTAGAGTTGGTTCTAATATGGAATGATCACATAAAATAATGGGACCAAAGTTCTTACTTATATTAGAACTAGGTTTTTAATTTGTGTTACAATTCTTAAAATAAGAATTGGTAATAGATTTGCAATCATTAATAACTTTGAAATAGAAACAATAATGAGTTTAACATTATATTACTTTTTAAAAGACTTAATAAAATATGATAAATACTATTAGGGTTTAGGATTTTGATTAATAGCTGAAGTATTTATCAATTAGGATTTTCATATGATTAAACATAATCATCAAGAAATATTTGTTGTTTTATATGGCATTTTAAGGTGAAGTAATATTTAATGTTTTCTTCATGTGAAGAATTGAAACAAGAATTTATCTACTTAGTTTTTATGTTTTAATAGTTTAAAATTTAAAATTTGGTCTTCTAAAATTTTAGAGGAAATTCATATTGTTGTTCTTTTAAACTTTAAGTATTTGTTTTCTATTTTATTTATAGAGGTCATTTTATGATACTCAATTCTATTTATTGTTTTCTTTTTATTTTCTTAAATGTTTAAAAGATTTCTAAAAAAAAATAACCAATAAAAAATAAGATTAAAAATTGACCAAGTGGTCCGTTGGGCTGGCCCAATTGATTTGGTCCAAACCTGGCCCGGGTCGGTTGGGTCTAACCCAAACCAACCCCCACTCTCTACCTCACCCTCTCTCTCACTCACGCACACGGTCACGGCCCTCACCTTTCTTCTCTCTCGCGACCACCACGCTCCCGCGGCGGCGCCGCTCGCCCCCGGCCGCTCCTGACCAACCCAGGCACCGGTGTGATGGGGCTTTTGCTCTCCTCGACGAACTATACCACCTCCCCTAGGTTGATTTGGCCGCTGTTGTCTCTAGCGGTCGCCTCGACCCCGAAACCCTAGCTCTGCCTCATGCCTGTCTGGTCATCGCCGGCCGCTACCGCCTCCGACGTCTCCGGCTGATCACTCTGGCAAACAGGACCTCCTCTTGGAGCGCCACGAGCCCCAGCTCAGCTCTGCCCTACCCGGCTGCTCTGGTTCCTCACGTGGTGGTGTCCTGGTGGTGTGTTGCGGTGCTGCTGTACTGGTGGATGACTCGACCTCGACCTCGACCTCGATGGACGGCGCCATAGACGCAACCTCGGTGTCGGTGTACTGGTGGTGCTGTCGCTGTCCTTACGGCATCCTCGACCTCGACGCCGGCAGGATGGCGTCGCCGACGCAACCCCGGCGTCAACCGCTACGACTACTCCTCTATCACACTGTGAGCTACTCATACCCTCTTTCCCTCTCTCTCTCTGTCTCTCAGTATTCTATATGCCCATGGATTTGTTGGCCAAACATTTGGGTGTGCTTAACCCGATCGCTGCATGTTCATGGTGATTATCAAATGCTATTTCTGTTAAATTATCTAGTGTCTTGTGCTTTATCCAAGGCCTCAACTTGGATAAATGAATCATCCCAGCCTGTATAATTATGTCACTGATGATCTGTGATTTCTATAGACAACACTATCTATGATTAAAGGATTATGCTGCTGGTATGATATTTGCTTGTAGCTGTTTAATAAGACAGTTGAATTGATGCGAGCAATGATTCCTAGCTAGATTAACTAGGAAAATGATTTGAATTCATTTGGTATGAATTGCAAGTGTGTGTGGCTATTTGTTGGGTTGTACTGTCCACATGACAGTGGTTAATTGGATGAATTCAGTTATGTTTTTGTGTAGACTCCTGTTGAGTTCAGATGCAAGTACTAATACATAAAGGTGGATTATTTACTTGATGATTTATGGTTGAGCTTGTATGCATATTTGTGATAGTTTTACTGGAGATTTGAGATGATCCATTAATTGTCTGTGATTCATTATGTGTGGAGCAAGGTTAACTATGTGGTCATCCCCCGATGGGTTTACTACTGCTTGCTACTTGGGTTCTACTTGGTTGGCCCGGAACTTATTTTCCGGACCCCAAGTAATTCCTCGGAGATTGTAGATTTGTTAAGGAAAAGCTGTGCTTGTGTAAAGATTTATAAGAACAGATGTTGTTGCTTGATTCATTGACCATGCCTGTGATGCAAAGGCTGAGGCACAACTTTTTGATAAGAACAGATATACTATTTATGGTTTTATAAAATTCTCTATGATGAACTGGGCATAGCACTTCTATGCCAGATCTGAGAAGAATAAATCCTTCCAATCCTCCTTGATGAAAATCTAGTGGAAGGTTAGTTGGATTGGTTGTGTGTGTATTATTTCCCTTTTTCCCCTTCTTGATGTGCTCATGCAAAACTAAGAACAGATGCTACCTCGATCTACTCATCCTATTATTGGTGTCTACCGATGCACTTTGTAGCTTGTTAGCCGGTTCTTCCGGCTACTGAGATATGTCTGCTTCTTGTAGCATGCCTTCTCCTTCTTGCTTCTTGATCTGCTTCATATGATCTATCCGATGATTTCAGTGGTTTATCTAGTGGATTTGTTCTTGCTTGTTCTATAGCTACCGATGCTCGTTCTATGGCTGGAATGAATTTGCTTCGGAGAGCTCAAATGGTTTGGCTTGTTGTGGCTGTGCTTGTTTATATAGTGCTGGGATGTTGGTCGTGGGAGTGACAACACACAGTTGTATGTGTGCGTGAGCTGCTTACAGTGACATCATGTGATTGTACAAGTTCCTAGGTTGGCATGCTTTTCCTCTAGTGCAAGAGAACAAGTTCCCTTTCTTCTCCTCCTCCACAAGCTATGGCTGATTGATCTTTATCCATGCTTTGCCTTATTTTGGTACTGCCAAGTGTTAATTCTTATGGAACTGCTACATGTGAGCTTTGCATTATAACCTGTGGGATTAAATTGGGTGGCTAATGATCATTCATCTTGACCATCTAATGTCAATGGTGAATTATTTTATTTAAATCATGTGGGCTTGTTTAAATAGGAACTTGGCTAGGTTAGAGGGATTAATTGGTTGCCTTTGTTGCCTAAAATAAGTGGATCAAATATTGTTGCCCTTTTCTCTTATTTGACATGGATCAAATATTGTCACTTGTCCTCGTTGCCTATTTTCTTACTCGTTCATAATGATACAAAATGATCCATTGGTCCCTCTTATGATCCGAGAGATGATATGTAATTCCCAAAGTTGCCGATAACTCGAAATTGATCCCTCTAATCCACATCTTAGATATTAGGACAAGTTTCTAATATCTAGTAGTCGAGTTCCAATATCCAAAATGCCTCATCTGTGATGATGGCGACATTTTAACCATAACACACTTTGTTTTCCTTTCGTCTTTGTTTTGTTTCTCTTATTGCAGTAAATGAAAACTAAGGATTGAGAAGATGAAGATTTAGTCTTAGGGTTTTCTTCTCATTTTTTGTAATTTTCCATTTTGCATTCTCATATTTCTTTTGTAACTTGTAATATTATAATAAGTGTTGTAATAATATTTATGTGAACTGTTATTTGTAATATTTGTTTCTCATTTATATTTATTGTTACTTTGCATTTATATAATTGTTTAGAATTCAAATTCCAATTCAAGATCTTGTTTGAATTCTGTCTTCCATATTTGAATTTGAATTCAAACTGCTTCCCTTGAAAATATAATAAATCTACAAAGGTCATGTCGAAATTTATCGCACTTGTGTGGATGACACACATCAATTCCATCGACACAAGAGAAACCTCGATCACTTTGTGTTTTAGATGAACGCGCGAAAATCCCCCGGATTTTCTATGCATGAATGCAGTGCACACTCTCGTGTTCTCTCTTTTTCTTGCCTCTAAACCTGGGATATTACAGTTATGCCAACCAGACAAGTGGTAGCATATTTCCAAATGGAAATAGGAAGGAAACTATCCCAGACTTGTACCTAGATACACACAGACTACTCTAGCCCTTGAAAACCATCAGATATGCAGAGATAAATGTTTTCTGCAAGTATTTTCAACATCAAAAGCTTCTGGTAATCCAATGGGATCACCAGCAAGCATTCACCCAACCACAGCAAGCCACAGAGAGGGGGAGCTACCCTTGGACAGCATCGGGATGTTGTCGGGGCCACCTCAAAACCCCAAAACCATCTAGCAAAGCCATCACATCATCACCCGAGTAGGGTTCAGTATGAGCTAGGGTACCCAACCAGTGGTTGGCATCCCTCTAGCTACCTCAAATCCATCCATAAGATCATCACTGCTTAGCAGTTCACATCATTTATCCACTAAAACAAATAAGGCAACACAGATAAATGATATACACAAGCTAACCATGCAATAGAGCCTTGCATTTGATCCAGTGGATCACTGCAAGCATCAATAGATGCTTTATCAAACAAAAGCTTGCACCAGCACCAGATATGGAGCCACATATACACAGAGATAAGCAACAGTAAGGCACAGACAACAGGTGAGCAATCCACCAACCAGCAGATGATGATCATATGATCATCAGAGCTTGCTAGAGCATGTTAGTGCATGCTAGAGCATCACTGAGCAGCAGAGCATGGACCAGTTAATGGAATAGCCACAGTAAGCAACAATTGTAAAACAGATAATCATACAAATAATTTTATGATTGTATCCAGAAGCACATCATCAAGAAATTGATGCATATAGACAACAATTAAGCCAAGCAGAGCCTACCATGAGCCAGAGCCCAATAAGCATCACACAAACAACACTGGCTCTTGCTAAAAGCAAGGATTACTCACAGTAATCAAGCCAGGGGCAAGAACCAAGGCTACACGTGGTTATCCAGTAACAGCAACAGCAGCTGGAGCAACATGGCAAGCCATGAACATCACAACATGCTCATGAGCAAGTATAGAGGCATCACAGAAGAAGGAATAGCATGAACATGAGCATAGGATTAGCAGCACAAGCATAAGCTAGAGAGAGGAGAGCACCAGTACAAGCACAACACTAGAGCTAGGCCATGGCAAGCAGAGCGCAGTAGCAGCACACCCAAGGGCAGGCGCAGTAACTAGGACGCAACACATAGCAACAACAATGATAACTCACAAGTATAGGGGATCGCAACAGTCTTCGAGGGAAGTAAAACCCAAATTTATTGATTCGACACAAGGGGAGGTAAAGAATACTTATAAGCCTTAACAACTGAGTTGTCAATTCAAGTTGCACACTGGAAAAGCACTAGTAACGAGGGTGATGTGAAAGTAGCGAGTAATATGAGAGCAATAGTAACAGTAACACATCGGCGATAATTGATAACACGAGAGGTAATGGCACCGGAAGATAGTTGATACTACTTCCAATGACATGTAGAACGAGTATATGATGATGAAAGATGGACCAGGGTTCCCAGCTATCTACACTAGTGGTAACTCTCCAATAACAAGTGTTGGGTGAACAAATTACAGTTGGGCAATTGATAGGATTGAAATAGCATTAAGGCAGAACATCAAGATCATTAATCATGTAGGCATGTTTTCCATATATAGTCATACGTGCTCGCAATGAGAAACTTGTACAACATCTTTTGTCCTACCAGCTGGTGGCAGCCGGGCCTCTAGGGAATCTACTGGAAATTAAGGTACTCCTTTTAATAGAGCACCGGAGCAAAGCATTAACACTCCGTGAAAACATGTGATCCTCATATCTAAGCCTTCCCCTCCAGTTGTCCCAATTTATGTCACTTTGGGGCCTTTGGTTCCGGACATAGACATGTGCATACAACTTGTAGATACAATCTAAGCAATAAGTATAGAGCTTAAATCTAAGATCATGCCACTCGGGCCCTAGTGACAAGCATTAAACACAACAAGATTGCAGCAACAATAACTTCACAAACTTTATAGATAGACTAATCATAATGTAACAATCCATCGGATCCCAACAAACACAACACCGATTACATCAGATGAATCTCAATCATGTAAGGCAGCTCATGAGATCATTGTATTGAAGTACATGGGAGAGATGATACCAACTAGCTACAGCCTAGAACCCGTAGTCCATGGGGGAACTACTCACGGAGCATGATGGAGGCGGTGGCGTTGATGGAGATGGCTTCCGGGGCACTTCCCCGTCCGGCAGGGTGCCGGAACGGAGACTTCGTCCCCGAAACGGAGTTTCACGATGGTGGCGGCGCCCCTGGAGTCTTTCTGGAGTTTCGTCAATTGGTCTCGCGTTTTTAGGTCGAAAGGGCTTATATAGGCGAAGAGGCGGCGCAGGAGGGCGCCTGGGGCCTCCTCCCCATAGGCCGGCGCGGACAGGGTGGAGCCCGCGCGGCCCTATTGTCTGGGGGCCCCAGGCCTCCTCTCTGATTCCCCTTCGGTGTCCTGGTCCGTCTCGGTGAATTATGATGTTTGGTCTTCGTTTCGTCGAATTCCGAGAATATTGCCCGAACAGCCTTTTCGGAACCAAAAAGCAGAAAACGAGAACCGGCACTCGTTGCATCTCGTTAATAGGTTAGTTCCGGAAAACGCATAAAAACATTATAAAGTGCAAGCAAAACATGTAAGTATTGTCATAAAAAAAGCATGGAGCATCAGAAATTATAGGTGCGTTGGAGACGTATCAGCATCCCCAAGCTTAGTTCCTGCTCGCCCTCGAGTAGGTAAACGATAAAAAGAGTAATTGCTGTAGTGACATGCTACTTACATAACCTTGATCATACTATTATAAAGCACATGAGATGAATGCAGTGACTCAAGGCAATGATCTATAGTTGCTAACAAATAGATAACATATAGCAAAACTTTTCATGAATAGTACTCTCAAGACAAGCATCAAATGTCTTGCATAAGAGTTAACTCATAAAGCAATAAATTCAAAGTAAAGGCATTGAAGCAACACATAGGAAGATTAAGTTTCAGCAGTTGCTTTACTTTCAACATGCATATCTCATGGATAATTGTCAATACAGAGTAATATGATGAATGCAAATAAGCAAGTATGTAAGAATCAATGCACAGTTGACACAAGTGTTTGCTTCTAAGATGGAAGGAAGTAGGTAAACTGACTCAACATAAAGTAAAATAATGGCCCTTCGCAGAGGGAAGCAGGGATTAAATCATGTGCTAGAGCTTTTTAAGTTTTGAAATCATATAGAGATCATAAAAGTAAAGTTTTGAGAGGTGTTTGTTGTTGTCAACGAATGGTAGTGGGCACTCTAACCCCCTTGCCAAACAGATTTTCAAAGAGCGGCTCCCATGAAGGACGTTATCTCTACCAGCAAGGTAGATCATCCCTCTTCTCTTTTGTTTACACATGTACTTTAGTTTTATTTATGGTTGACACTCCTCCCAACCTTTTGCTTACACAAGCCATGGCTAACCGAATCCTCGGGTGCCTTCCAACATTCACATACCATGAAGGAGTGTCTATTTGCAAAATTAAGTTGCTTACTGATGAATCAGAGCAAAACATGTGAAGAGAATTATTAATGAAGGTTGATTAATTGGGGCTGGGAACCCCGCTGCCAGCTCTTTTTGCAAAATTATTGGATAAGTGGATGAAGCCACTAGTCCATTGGTGAAAGCTGCCCAACAAGATTGAAAGATAAAACACCACATACTTCCTCATGAGCTATAAAACATTGACACAAATAAGAGATAGTAAAGTTTTGAATTGTTTAAAGGTAGCACATGAAGTATTTACTTGGAATGGCAGAAAATACCATATAGTAGGTAGGTATGGTGGACACACATGGCATAGGTTTTGGCTCAAGATTTTGGATGCACGAGAAGCATTTCCTCTCAGTACAAGGCTTTGGCTAGCAAGGTTGTTTGAAGCAAACACAAGTATGAACCGGTACAGCAAAACTTACATAAGAACATATTGCAAGCATTATAAAACTCTACACTGTCTTCCTTGTTGCTCAAACACTTTTACTAGAAAATATCTAGACCTTAGAGAGACCAATCATGCAAACCAATTTCAACAAGCTCTACGGTATTTCTCCACTAATAGATTTAAACTACATGATGCAAGAGGTTAATCATGATCTACTTGAGAGCTCAAAACAATTGCCAAGTATCAAATTATCCAAGACAATATGAGGCATTTTCTGTTTCCAACCAAATAGCAATAAATGCAATAGCTTCCAACTTTTGTCATTGAACATTAAAAGTAAAACGAAGAACACGAGTGTTCATATGAAAAAGCGGAGCGTGTCTCTCTCCCACACAAGGATTGCTAGGATCCGAAATTATTCAAACATAAATAAAAATAAAAACACACAAACGCTCCAAGTAAAGCACATAAGATGTGACCGAATAAAAATATAGTTTCAATAGAACAAACCTGATAAGTTGATGAAGAAGGGAATGCCTTGGGCATCCCCAAGCTTAGACGCTTGAGTCTTCTTGAAATATGCAGGGATGAACCATGGGGGCATCCCCAAGCTTAGACTTTTCACTCTTCTTGATCATATATCATCCTCCTCTCTTGACCCTTGAAAACTTCCTTCACACCGAACTTCTCATTAACTTCATTAGAGGGGTTAGTACTCAAAAAAACTTTAATCCACCTTGGCCTTGTAGTGACACATTGAAAGAACTCAATAAAACATTAGCTACAGCTCTCCACGTTTAGAAAGCCTCACTTAAAGTCCACAAGAGACAATGCAAAAAACAGAAGAATCTGTCAAAACAGAACAGCCAGTAAACACGAATTTTTAAGAGGTACTTCCGTTGCTCAAATCAGAAAACTCAAAACTAATGAAAGTTGCGTACATATCTGAGGATTATTCACGTAAATTGGCAGATTTTTCTGAGTTACCTACAGAGAATCATACCCAGATTCGTGACAGCAAGAAATCTGTTTCTGCGCAGAAATTCAAATGTAGCATCACCATTCTATTAGAGACTTCACTTGGCACAACATTGTAATAAAATAAAGATAAGGAGAGGTTGCTACAGTAGTAACAACTTCCGAAACACAACAAAACAGTAGCAAAATAAACACATGGGTTATCTTCCAAGAAGTGCTTTCTTTATAGCCATTAAGATGGGCTCAGCAGTTTTAATGATGCACTCGCAAGAAATAAGAGTTGAAGCAAAAGAGAGCATCAAAAAGCAAGTTCAAAACACATTTAAGTCTAACCCACTTCCTATGCATAGGAATCTTGTACACAAATAAATTCATGAAGAACCAAGTGACAAGCATAAGAAGATAAAACAAGAGTAACTTCAAAATTTTAAGCATATAGAGAGGTGTCTTGGTACCATGAAAATTTCTAGAACCATGTTTTCCTCTCTCATAATAATTTTTAGTAGCTTCATGAACAAACTCAACAACATAAGTATCACATACAGCATGCTTTTCATGATTTCCAAACACATAATTTTTATCAAGCTCGAAAATAATAGGATCAAAACTTTCAAACCCACTTTTATCAATAATGTAACAAGATGATTGATCATTCTCAAAAGATATGGGACTCATAGATAAAGTCAAGAACTCTCTAATCCCATTTTCATTAGTAGTACAATTAATATTATCAAGTAACATAGGACCATCATCTAGAGATTTATCATAAACATTTGCTAAACAAAACTCTTTAGTACCATGCATTTCGACATCAGGCACAAACAAAGCATTATCATAAGATTTATCAAAGTAGCATGGATTATCATGAATAACAGTAGCATAATTATTCTCACAAGTTTTACTCACAGGGAATATTTCAAGAGAATCCACAGGAACATAAAAATATCCTCCTTCGGTAAGCATGGAGGACAATCAAATAGTGTAAGAGATAAAGAGTTACTCTCATTAGAAGGTTGGCATGGGTAGCTAATCCATTCTTAATCCTTTTGTTCATCACTCTCCTCTTCTTTTTCATCCAATGAGCTTTCAGGTTCATCAATTTCCTCCTCTTTTTCATCCAATGAGCTTTCAGGTTTATCAATTTCTTCTTCCACTGGTTCCTGCAAATTGTGAGTGCATTCTTGTGCATTAATGAGTCTCTCTTTATAATCAATGATATAAGGATTATCACTGTAGCTTTCTATGCAAAAATTAAGGATAGAAGAGACATACACTTTAAGGTTCTTACAAACAACACAAGTTTCATAATTTTTAGCAATGAAGGATTCTGTCTCAGAGGCTCCCATAAATATGACAAATTGTTCTACCTCTTCGAACCCAAGATGAATATAGCTATTCCAATTATAGTTCTTAATTAAAACTTCCTCACTAAAGCCACATTGAAATTTAAGATGTTTAGTATCCTGTTTAGAGCAACAGTTTATATCATGGCGTTTAAGCAAGATTTTAGCAATTGTATTCAGTTTTTCTATCACAGCACTCACAACTTTTCCCGTTCTTGATTCTCTATAATTATTATATAATTCAATAAGCTCCAAATAGGTTGTAGGTTCTCCCATAATAGCAGTTTTTAATTTTTCGATTTTTCAAATTTTTATGGATTTTTGGGTATATGAGGAAAATAAAACAAGACAAAAAGAAACTAGACAAAAGCATGGGCGGGCACATGTGGTATCATGGGTATTCAGCTGAATACCCATAATTTTTGGTAAAAAATTTGAACCTAGTGCTAGATTCATAAATTCTAGTCTGTTTTCTTTGAAATATCATGCATGTGGTGACATGAGCGCTCAAATATTGTGTTGTTGGTTAGTGGACGGTAGCATCTGCTCATCGGGTCGAATACCAATACACATTCACTAATTTCGGCTGTGTTTTTTTTCATTTTTTAAGATTTTGAATACCCATTGTTAAATTTCTTGGCCCGCCCCTGGAAAAAAGTAAACTAAGCAAAATAATACTAGACAGAAATAAACTAAGCACAAATAAACTAGACAAAAGTAAACTAAGCAAAACAAAATGAAATAAAACAAAAACAGAGAGAGAGGTAGAGTGTACTCCCCAGGTGAACTTATGAGTAGAGCTATGCCTCCCCGGCAACGGCGCCGTGAAAATAGTCTTGATAACCCACAAGTATAGGGGATCGCAACGAGTCTTCGAGGGAAGTAAAACCCAAATTTATTGATTCGACACAAGGGGAGGTAAAGAATACTTATAAGCCTTAACAACTGAGTTGTCAATTCAGCTGCACCTGGAAAAGCACTAGTAACAGGGGTGATGTGAAAGTAGCAGTAATATGAGAGCAATAGTAACAGTAACACAGCAGCAGTAATAGTAACACAGAGGTAATGACACCAGAAGATAGTTGATACTACTTCCAATGACATGTAGAACGAGTATATGATGATGAAAGATGGACCAGGGTTCCCAGCTATCTACACTAGTGGTAACTCTCCAATAACAAGTGTTGGGTGAACAAATTACAGTTGGGCAATTGATAGGATTGAAATAGCATTAAGACAAAACATCAAGATCATTAATCATGTAGGCATGTTTTCCATATATAGTCATACGTGCTCGCAATGAGAAACTTGTACAACATCTTTTGTCCTACCAGCCGGTGGCAGCCGGGCCTCTAGGGAATTTACTGTAAATTAAGGTACTCCTTTTAATAGAGCACCGGAGCAAAGCATTAACACTCCGTGAAAACATGTGATCCTCATATCTAAGCCTTCCCCTCCGGTTGTCCCAATTTCGTCACTTTGGGGCCTTTGGTTCCGGACATAGACATGTGCATACAACTTGTAGATACAATCTAAGCAATAAGTATAGAGCTTAAATCTAAGATCATGCCACTCGGGCCCTAGTGACAAGCATTAAACACAACAAGATTGCAGCAACAATAACTTCACAAACTTTATAGATAGACTAATCATAATGTAACAATCCATCGGATCCCAACAAACACAACACCGATTACATCAGATGAATATCAATCATGTAAGGCAGCTCATGAGATCATTGTATTGAAGTACATGGGAGAGATGATACCAACTAGCTACAGCTAGAACCCGTAGTCCATGGGGGAACTACTCACGGAGCATGATGGAGGCGGTGGCGTTGATGGAGATGGCTTCCGGGGGCACTTCCCCGTCCCGACAGGGTGCCGGAACAGAGACTTCTGTCCCCCAAAACGGAGTTTCGCGATGGTGGCGGCGCCCCTGGAGTCTTTCTGGAGTTTCGTCAATTGGTCTCGCGTTTTTAGGTCGAAAGGGCTTATATACGCGAAGAGGCAGCGCAGGAGGGCGCCTGGGGCCTCCTCCCCATAGGCCGGCGCGGCCAGGGTGGAGCCCGCGCGACCCTATTGTCTGGGGGCCCCAGGCCTCCTCTCTGACTCCCCTTCGGTGTCCTGGTCCGTCTCGGTGAATTATGATGTTTGGTCTTCGTTTCGTCGAATTCCGAGAATATTGCCCGAACAGCCTTTCTGGAACCAAAAACAGCAGAAAACGAGAACCGGCACTGTGGCATCTCGTTAATAGGTTAGTTCCGGAAAACGCATAAAAACATTATAAAGTGCAAGCAAAACATGTAAGTATTGTCATAAAACAAGCATGGAACATCAGAAATTATAGGTACGTTGGAGACGTATCAAACATCACGACACACCATGGCATCTCCATGAGGAGAGACAGCCGCAGCTCAGCTAGGAGGAGGAGTAGAGAAAGAAGAAGGAGGGGAGCACTTACAGGCGTAGCGGAGAGAAGCACAGCCATGGCGGCACGGCGGCACACGCCGGGCGAACGGCGGCGCCAGGCCAAGCCGAGCCAGGCCACCGTCTCGCCTCAACACCAGCATCACCACGATGTCACCATCGCGCCAGGAACGCCGGCGAGCGACGGAGCGCCACGGTTCCGTGCGGCGGTGCGTGCAGATGCGTTGGGGATGAGCGAAGGAGGCGACGAGGGCTAGATCGACGCGGACTATCGTGTTCGCCGTCGAGCGGTGATACGTCCCAAACGTATCTATAATTTCTTATGTTCCATGCTACTTTTATGATGATACTCACATGTTTTATACACATTATATGTCATTATTACGCATTTTCCGGCACTAACCTATTGACGAGATGCCGAAGAGCCAGTTGCTGTTTTCTGCTGTTTTTGGTTTCAGAAATCCTAGTAAGGAAATATTCTCGGAATCGGACGAAATCAACGCCCAGGGGCTTATTTTCCCACGAAGCTTCCAGAAGACCGGAGGAGATACGAAGTGGGGCCACGAGTCGACGCCACACTAGGGCGGCGCGGCCCAAGCCCTGGCCGCGCGGCCCTAGCGTGTGGGTCCCTGTGATGCCTCCTGACCTGCCTTTCCGCCTACTTAAAGCCTTTGTCGCGAAACCCCCAGTACCGAGAGCCATGATACGGAAAACCTTCCAGAGACGCCGCCACCGCCAATCCCATCTCGGGGGATTCAGGAGATCACCTCCGGCACCCTGCCGGAGAGGGGAATCATCTCCCGGAGGTCTCTTCATCGCCATGATCGCCTCCGGATCGATGTGTGAGTAGTCCACCCCTGGACTATGGGTCCATAGCAGTAGCTAGATGGTTGTCTTCTCCTCATTGTGCTATCATGTTAGATCTTGTGAGCTGCCTATCATGATCAAGATCATCTATTTGTAATCCTACATGTTGTGTTTGTTGGGATCCGATGAATATTGAATACTATGTCAAGTTGATTATCAATCTATCATATATGTTGTTTATGTTCTTGCATGCTCTCCGTTGCTAGTAGAGGCTTTGGCCAAATTGATACTTGTGACTCCAAGAGGGAGTATTTATGCTCGATAGTGGGTTCATGCCTCCATTAAATCTGGGACGATGATGAAAAGTTCTAAGGTTGTGGATGTCTTGTTGCCACTAGGGATAAAACATCGATGCTTTGTCTAAGGATATTTGTGTTGATTACATTACGCACCATACTTAATGCAATTGTCTCGTTGTTTGCAACTTAATACTGGAGGGGTTCGGATGATAACTCTGAAGGTGGACTTTTTAGGCATAGATGCATGCTTGGATAGCGGTCTATGTACTTTGTCGTAATGCCCCGATTAAATCTCATAGTACTCATCATGATATATGTATGTGCATTGTTATGCCTTCTTTATTTGTCAATTTCCCAACTGTAATTTGTTCACCCAACATCTGTTTATCTTATGGGAGAGACACCACTAGTAAACTGTGGACCCCAGTCCAATTCTTTACATCTGAAATACAATCTACTGCAATTGTTCTTTACTGTTCTTTGCAAACAATCATCATCCTCCACACAATACGTTTAATCCTTTCTTTACAGCAAGCCGGTGAGATTGACAACCTCACTGTTACGTTGGGGCAAAGTACTTTGATTGTGTTGTGCAAGTTCCACGTTGGCGCCGGAATCCCTGGTGTTGCGCCGCACTACACTCCGCCACCAACAACCTTCACGTGCTTCCTTGACTCCTACTGGTTCGATAACCTTGGTTTCTTACTGAGGGAAAACTTACTGCTGTGCGCATCACACCTTCCTCTTGGGGTTCCCAACGGACGTGTGTTTCACGCGCCATCAAGCATATTTTCTGGCGCCGTTGCCGGGGAACTGAAGAAAAGCTACACCACAAAGATTTCTAACTCCCACGTCAACTACACGCCAGCATATTTTCTGGCGCCGTTGCCGGGGAACTGAAGAAAAGTTACACCACGAAGATTTCTAACTCCCACGTCAACTACACGCCAGCATATTTTCTGGCGCCGTTGCAGGGGAGATCAAGACACGCTGCAAGGGGAGTCTCCCACATCCAATCTCTTTACTTTGTTTTTGTCTTGCTTTGTTTTACTTTATTTTATTTACTGCTTTGTTTGCTCTTATATCAAAAACACAAAAAAATTAGTTGCTAGTTTTACTTTATTTACTGTCTTGTTCTCTATATTGAAAACACAAAAAAATTAGTTACTTGCATTTACTTTATTTACCATTTTGTTTATCCCATCATGTTTCCTCCTAAGTACACTCTAAAAGACATACCGGTAGGACGAGGGTCTATAATTGGAAGAGATAATATAGAAGATTTTTTCACTCATGTTAGTACAGCTGAAGATTTTGAAGATAGACACTTGGTAGAACTTGCTCCTACTTATGAAATTGCCGTTGCTTCTTTAGTACACATGTTGGAAACTAAATTTGTTAATCTCAATCCTATAATTCAACACATGTTTCTCACACTCGTGATATGGAGGAAGGGGAAAAGAAAGATTTTGTCTTAGAAACCCTTCTTAAAGAATTTGGTGGTGTAGCAAGAGAGGCTAGAAAGGTCTTTATTAAATATAAGATGCTTCGCTCTTATACCAACTTTGCTAGTACCCTTGAAAAGATGGACATGGATATAATAAGGTACACTAATAATGTTAATGATGGTGGGGATATTAAGACAACAATACCTTGTAAGCTTCTAGGAATGCATGACGCTCTAGAAAATAACTATGGTTGGCTTGTTCCTGAAAATTTGTTTGACGAGGATAGCAAGCCTAAGAATAATGAAAAAGGAGCCTCTGAAACTTACATAGATAAGATAAAATGCATAGTTGAGAAAACTCCAAATCCCTATGTTGATGCTTCATCTCTCGACAATACTTGATTCACACTTTCTGTGCCTAGCTGAAAGGCGTTAAAGAAAAGCGCTTATGGGAGACAACCCATTATTTTACTTATGCACTTTGTTTTATATTTGAGTCTTGGAAGTTGTTACTACTGTAGCAACCTCTCCTTATCTTTATTTTATTTCATTGTTGTGCCAAGTAAAGTCTTTGATAGTAAAGTCAATACTAGATTTGGATTACTGCGCAGGAACAGATTTCTTGCTGTCACGAATTTGAGCAGTAGTCTCTGTAGAAAATTTATAAAAATCTGCCAATTTATGTGTCTGATCCTCAGATATGTACGCAACTTTCATTCAATTTGGGCATTTTCATCTGAGCAAGTCTGGTGCCTCTAAAAAATTCGTCTTTACGGACTGTTCTGTTTTGACAGATTCTGCCTTTTATTTCGCATTGCCTGTTTTGCTATGTTTGATGGATTTCTTTATTCCATTAACTTTCAGTAGCTTTGTGCAATGTTCAGAAGTGTTAAGAATGATTATGTCACCTCTGAATATATGAATTTTCAATTATGCACTAACCCTCTAATGAGATTGTTTTGAGTTTGGTGTGGAGGAAGTTTTCAAGGGTCAAGAGAGGAGGATGATACAATATGATCAAGAAGAGTGAAAAGTCTAAGCTTGGGGATGCCCCCGTGGTTCATCCCTGCATATTTTAAGAAGACTCAAGCATCTAAGCTTGGGGATGCCTGATGTCTACGGGTGCTTCTTTTCTTGTAGACAGTGTTGGGCCTCCAAGAGCAGAGGTTTGTAGAACAGCAGCAAGTTTCCCTTAAGTGGATCACCCAAGGTTTATTGAACTCAGGGAGGAAGAGGTCAAAGATATCCCTCTCAAGCAACCCTGCAATTACGATACAAGAAGTCTCTTGTGTCCCCAACACACCTAATACACTTGTCAGATGTATAGGTGCACTAGTTCGGCGAAGAGATGATGAAATACAAGTAGTATGGATGTATATGAGTGGTAATAGCAATCTGAATAAAATATGGCAGCGAGTAAACATGCAACGAACGATAAATAAACGGAGTTTCGATGCTTAGAAACAAGGCCTAGGGATCATAGTTTCACTAGTGGACACTCTCAACATTGATCACATAATAAAACCACTCTACACTCTCTTGTTGGATGATGAACACCACTAATTGCGTAGGGCTACAAGAGCACCTCAATGCCGGAGTAACAAGCTCCACAACATTCGATGTTCATATTTAAATAACCTTAGAGTGCATGACGGACCAACGCAATTACACCAAGTACTAACATAGCATGCACACTTGTCACCATCACACTATGAAGGAGGAATAGATCACATCAATACTATCATAGCAATAATTAACTTCATAATCTACAAGAGATTACAATCATAACCTACGCCAAGTACTACACGATGCACACACTGTCACCATTACACCGTGGAGGAGGAATAGAGTACTTTAATAACATCACTAGAGTAACACATAGATGAATAGTGATACAAAACTCATATGAATCTCAATCATGTAACGCAGCTCATGAGATCATTGTATTGAAGTACATAGGAGAGAGATTAACCACATAGCTACCGGTACAGCCCCGAGCCTCGATGGAGAACTACTCCCTCCTCATGGGAGACAGCAGAGTTGATGGAGATGGCGGTGGTGTTGATGGAGGAGTCTTCTGGGGGCACTTCCCCGTCCCGGCGGCGTGCCGGAACAGAGACTCCTGTCCCCCAGATCTTGGCTTCGCGATGGAGGCGGCTCTGGAAGGTTTCTCGTACCGTGGCTTTTTCGTCTCGAAGTTTTAGGTCAGGGACCTTTAAATAGGCGAAGAGGCGGAGTCGGAGGGCTGACGAGGCGACGACACAGTAGGGGGGCGCGGCCCACCCCCTGGCCGCGCCAGCCTATCATCTGGGGCCCACAGGGCCCTCCTCTGGTGGCTCTCGGGTGTTCTGGAAGCTTCGTGTGATTCTAAGATGCTGGGCGTTGATTTCGTCCAATTCCGAGAATATTTCCTTACTAGGATTTCTGAAACCAAAAATAGCAGAAAACAGGAACTGGCTCTTCGGCATCTCGTCAATAGGTTAGTCGGAAAACGCATAATTATGACATATAATGTGTATAAAACATGTGAGTATCATCAATAAATTAGCATGGAACATAAGAAATTATAGATACGTTTGAGACGTATCAAGCATCCCCAAGCTTAGTTCCTACTCGCCCTCGAGTAGGTAAACGATAACAAAGATAATTTCTGAAGTGACATGCTATCATAATCTTGATCAATACTATTGTAAAGCATATGAGATGAATGCAGCGATTCGAAGCAATGATGAAGATAATGAGTAAACAAGTGAATCATATAGCAAAGACTTTTCATGAATAATACTTTCAAGACAAGCATCAATAGGACTTGCATAAGAGTTACTCATAAAGCAATAGATTCAAAGTAAAGGCATTGAAGCAACACAAAGGAAGATATAAGTTTCAGCGGTTGCTTTCAACTTCAACATATATATCTCATGGATAATTGTCAACACAAAGTAATATAACAAGTGCAATAGGTAAACATGTAAGAATCAATGTACACGGTTGACACAAGTGTTTGCTTCTAAGATAGAAAGAAGTAGGTAAACTGACTCAACAATAAAGTAAAAGAAAGGCCCTTCGCAGAGGGAAGCAGGGATTAAATCATGTGCTAGAGCTTTTTAAGTTTTGAAATCATATAGAGAGCATAAAAGTAAAGTTTTGAGAGGTGTTTGTTGTTGTCAACGAATGGTAGTGGGCACTCTAACCCCCTTGCCAAACAGACTTTCAAAGAGCGGCTCCCATGAAGGACGTTATCTCTACCAGCAAGGTAGATCATCCCTCTTCTCTTTTGTTTAGACATGTATTTTAGTTTTATTCTGGTTGACACTCCTCCCAACCTTTTGCTTACACAAGCCATGGCTAACCGAATCCTCGGGTGACTTTCAACATTCACATACCATGAAGGAGTGTCTATTTGCAAAATTAAGTTGCTTACTGATGAACCAGAGCAAAACATGTGAAGAGAATTATTAATGAAGGTTGATTAATTGGGGGCATGGAACCCCGCGCCAGCTCTTTTTGCAAAATTATTGGATAAGCGGATGAAGCCACTAGTCCATTGGTGAAAGCTGCCCAACAAGATTGAAAGATAAAACACCACATACTTCCTCATGAGCTATAAAACATTGACACAAATAAGGAGTAATAAAGTTTTGAATTGTTTAAAGGTAGCACATGAAGTAATTTACTTTGGAATGGCAGAGAAATACCATGTGGTAGGTAGGTATGGTGGACACAAATGGCATAGTTTTTGGCTCAAGGATTTGGATGCACGAGAAGAATTCCTCTCAATACAAGGCTAGGCTAGCAAGGTTGTTTGAAGCAAACTTAAGTATATAACGGTGCAGCAAGACTCACATATGAACATATTGTAAACATTATATAAGACTTTACATCGTCTCCTTGTTGTTCAAACACCTTAACCAGAAAATATCTAGACTCTAGAGATCAATCATGCAAACCAAATTTTAACAAGCTCTATGTAGTTATTCATTAATGAGTACAAGGTACATGATGCAAGAGCTTAAACATGATCTACATGAGCACAACAATTGCCAAGTATCAAATTATTCAAGACATTATACCAATTACCACATGCAGCATTTTCTGTTTCCAACCAAATAACAATTAACGAAGCAGTTTCAACCTTCGCCATGAATATTAAAAGTAAAGCTAAGAACACATGTGTTCATATGCAACAGCAGAGCGTGTCTCTCTCCCACACAAGCATGAATTTATTCAGAGAAAGAAAATAACAAAACGAAAATAAAAGCACACAGACGCTCCAAGTAAAGTACATAAGATGTGACCGAATAAAAATATAGTTTCAAGAGAAGAAACCTGATAAGTTGTCGATGAAGAAGGGGATGCCTTGGGCATCCCCAAGCTTAGATGCTTGAGTCTTCTTGAAATATGCGGGGATGAACCACGGGGGCATCCCCAAGCTTAGACTTTTCACTCTTCTTGATCATATTGTATCATTCTCCTCTCTTGGCCCTTGAAAACTTCCTCCACACCAAACTCGAAACAAACTCATTAGAGGGTTAGTGCATAATCAAAAATTCGCATGTTCAGAGGTGACACAATCATTCTTAACACTTCTGGACATTTCTCAAAGCTACTGGAAGGTAATGAAACAAAGAAATCCATCCAACACAGCAAAAGAGGCAATGCGAAATAAAAGGCAGAATCTATCAAAACAGAACAGTCCGTAAAGACGAATTTTAAAGAGGCACCAGACTTGCTCAGATGAAAATGCTCAAATTGAATGAAAGTTGCGTACATATCTGGGGATCACTCACGTAAATTGGCAGATTTTTCTGAGTTACCTACAGAGAATCATACCCAAATTCGTGACAGGAAGAAATCTGTTTCTGCGCAGTAATCCAAATCTAGTATCATCTTTACTATCAAAGACTTTACTTGGCACAAAAACTGCAATAAAATAAAGATAAGGAGAGGTTGCTACAGTAGTAACAACTTCCGAGACTCAAATATAAAACAAAAGTACTGTAGTAAAATAAACACATGGGTTATCTCCCAAGAAGTGCTTTCTTTATAGCCATTAAGATGGGCTCAGCAGTTTTAATGATGCACTCTCAAGAAATAGTAGTTGAAGCAAAAGAGAGCATCGAAAAGAAAATATGAAACAAATTTAAGCCTAACCCACTTCCTATAAAAAGGAATCTTGTAAATAAACAAGTCATGTAGGCATAATGCAACAAGCATAGAAAGATAAAACAAGTGTAACTTCAAAAATTTCAGCATATAGAGAGGTGTTTTAGTAACATGAAAATTTCTACAACCATATTTTCCTCTCTCATAATAACTTTCAGTAGCATCATGAGCAAACTCAACAATATAACTATCACATAAAGCATTCTTATCATGAGTCTCATGAATAAAATAATTACTACTCCCAACATAAGCATAGTCAGTTTTATTAGTTGTAGTGGGAGCAAATTCAACAAAGTAGCTATCCTTACTATTCTCATCATCAAATATAGGAGGCATATTGTAATCATAATTAAACTTATCCTCCATAGTAGGCGGCACCAAAAGACCACTATCATTATAATCATCATATATGGGAGGCATATCATAATCAACATAAACTTTCTCCTCAATACCCGGAGGGCTAAAGAGATCATTTTCATCAAAACCGACCTCCCCAAGCTTAGAATTTTCTATATTATTATCAACAATGGTGTTCAAAGCGTTCACACTAATATTACTACTAGCATGCAAATAAGGTTCCATAGGTTTTTTAGTTTTCGCATTAAACCATTCATGTCTTGACTCAGGAAATAGTACAAAAAGCTCACAGATGTTTTCCATTATGCCTTACTAGTGTTTAACAAGAAACAAAAAGATGCAATTGCAGGATCTAAAGGTAATAGCTTCGAGCACTCACACAATGGCAACGAGAAAAGTACTTTTACCCGGAACCGGAGTATGAGTGCCTTTTACCTTTCCTCCCCGGCAACGGCGCCGGAAAAGTGCTTGATGTCTACGGGTGCTTCTTTTCTTGTAGACGGTGTTGGGCCTCCAAGAGCGAGAGATTTGTAGAACAGCAGCAAGTTTCCCTTAAGTGGATCACCCAAGGTTTATCGAACCCGGGGAGGAAGAGGTCAAAGATATCCCTCTCAAGCAACCCTGCAATCACGATACAAGAAGTCTCTTGTGTCCCCAACACACCTAATACACTTGTCAGATGTATAGGTGCACTAGTTCGGCGAAGAGATGGTGAAATACAAGTAGTATGGATGTATATGAGTGGTAATAGCAATCTGAATAAAATATGGCAGCGAGTAAACATGCAACGAACGAGTAAATAAACGGAGTTTCGATGCTTAGAAACAAGGCCTAGGGATCATACTTTCACTAGTGGACACTCTCAACATTGATCACATAATAAAACCACTCTACACTCTCTTGTTGGATGATGAACACCACTAATTGCGTAGGGCTACAAGAGCACCTCAATGCCGGAGTTAACAAGCTCCACAACATTCGATTTTCATATTTAAATAACCTTAGAGTGCATGACAGGCCAACGCAATTACACCAAGTACTAACATAGCATGCACACTGTCACCATCACACTATGAAGGAGGAATAGATCACATCAATACTATCATAGCAATAATTAACTTCATAATCTACAAGAGATTACAATCATAACCTATGCCAAGTACTACACGATGCACACACTGTCACCATTACACCGTGGAGGAGGAATAGAGTACTTTAATAACATCACTAGAGTAACACATATATGAATAGTGATACAAAACTCATATGAATCTAAATCATGTAAGGCAGCTCATGAGATCATTGTATTGAAGTACATAGGAGAGAGATTAACCACATAGCTACCGGTACAGCCCCGAGCCTCGATGGAGAACTACTCCCTCCTCATGGGAGACAGCAGCGTTGATGGAGATGGCGGTGGTGTTGATGGAGGAGCCTTCCGGGGGCACTTCCCCGTCCCGGCGGCATGCCGGAGCAGAGACTCCTGTCCCCCAGATCTTGGCTTCGCGATGGCGGCGGCTCTGGAAGGTTTCTCGTACCGTGGTTTTTTCGTCTCGAAGTTTTAGGTCAGGGACCTTTAAATAGGCGAAGAGGCGGAGTCGGAGGGCTGACGAGGCGACGACATAGTAGGGGGGTGCGGCCCACCCCCTGGCCGCGCCAGCCTATCATCTGGGGCCCATAGGGCCCTCCTCTGGTGGCTCTCGGGTGTTCTGGAAGCTTCGTGTGATTCTAAGATGCTGGGCGTTGATTTCGTCCAATTCTGAGAATATTTCCTTACTAGGATTTCTGAAACCAAAAACAGCAGAAAACAGGAACTGGCCCTTCGGCATCTCGTCAATAGGTTAGTTCCGGAAAACGCATAATTATGACATATAATGTGTATAAAACATGTGAGTATCATCAATAAAGTAGCATGGAACATAAGAAATTATAGATACGTTTGAGATGTATCAATTCCCAAGGCATTCCTTCTTCATCGACAACATTATCAGGTTCCTCTAGTGAAACTATATTTTTATTCCGTCACATCTTATGTGCTTTACTTGGAGCGTCTATTTGTTTTTGTTTTTTGTTTGAATAAAATCGGATCCTAGCATTATTTGTTCGGGAGAGAGACACGCTCCGCTGTTTCGTATGAACACATATGTTCTTAGCTTTATTCTTAAATGTTCATTGCGAAATTTGAACTACTTCATTCATTGTTATATGGTTGGAAACGGAAAATGCCGCATGTGGTAAATGGTATAATGTCTTGAATAATTTGATACTTGGCAATTGTTGTGCTCATATAGATCATGTTTAAGCTCTTGCATCATGTACTTTGCACCCATTAATGAAGAACTACATAGAGCTTGTTAAAATTTGGTTTGCATGATTGGTCTCTAGAGTCTAGATATTTTCTGGTTAAGGTGTTTGAACAACAAGGAGACGATGTAAAGTCTTATAATACTTACAATATGTTCATATGTGAGTCTAGCTGCACCGTTTTATACTTGAGTTTGCTTCAAACAACCTTGCTAGCCTAGCCTTGTATTGAGAGGAATTCTTCTCGTGCATCAAAATCCTTGAGCCAACAACCATGCCATTTGTGTCCACCATACCTACCTACCACATGGTATTTCTCTGCCATTCCAAAGAAAATTACTTGAGTGCTACCTTTAAAAATTCTATTCCTTTGTCTTTGCAATATATAGCTCATGGGAAAAATAGCCTAAAAACTATTGTGGTGAAGAATATGTACTTATGTGTCTTATTTCTTAATAAGTTGCTTGTTGAGCGGTAACCATGTTTCTGGGGACGCCATCAACTTTTACCTTTGTTGAATATCATGTGAGTTGCTATGCATGTTCGTCTTGTCTGAAGTAAAGGCGATTTTCATGATCAATGGTTTGAGTATTCATATTGCTAGAGAAGAACATTGGGCCGCTAACTAAAGCCATGATTCATGGTGGAAGTTTCAGTTTGGACAATTAATCCTCAATCTCTTATGATAATTTTAACTGTTGTTGTATGCTTATGCATTAAAGAGGAGTCCATTATCTGTTGTCTATGTTGTCCCGGTATGGATGTCTAAGTTGAGAATAATCAAAAGCGAGAAATCCAATGCGAGCTTTCTCCTTAGACCTTTGTACAGGCGGCATAGAGGTACCCCTTTGTGACACTTGGTTGAGACATATGCCATGCTATGATAATCCATGTTAATCCAAGCTAATTAGGACAAGGTGCGAGCACTATTGGTATACTATGCATGAGGCTTGCAACTTATAGGATATCTTATACATAACACATATGCTTTATTACTACCGTTGACAAAATTGTTTCTTGTTTTCAAAATGAAAAGCTCTAGCACAAATATAGTAATCCATGCTTCCCTCTGCGAAGGGCCTTTCTTCTACTTTATTGTTGAGTCAGTTTACCTACTTCTTTCTATCTTAGAAGCAAACACTTGTATCAACTGTGTGCATTGATTCTTACATGTTTACCTATTGCACTTGTTATATTACTTTGTGTTGACAATTATCCATGAGATATATATGTTGAAGTTGAAAGCAATTACTGAAATTTATATCTTCCTTTGTGTTACTTCAATGCCTTTACTTTGAATCTATTGCTTTATGAGTAACTCTTATGCAAGTCTTATTGATGCTTGTCTTGAAAGTATTATTCATGAAAAGTCTTTGCTATATGATTCATTTGTTTACTCATTATCTTCATCATTGCTTCGAATCGCTGCATTCATCTCATATGCTTTACAATAGTATGATCAAGATTATGATAGCATGTCACTTCGAAATTATCTTTGTTATCGTTTACCTACTCGAGGGCGAGTAGGAACTAAGCTTGGGGATGCTTGATCAGTCCCAAACGTATCTATAATTTCTTATGTTCCATGCTACTTTTATGATGATACTCACATGTTTTATACACATTATATGTCATTATTATGCATTTTCCGGCACTAACCTATTGAGGAGATGCTGAAGAGCCAGTTGCTGTTTTCTGCTGTTTTTGGTTTCAGAAATCCTAGTAAGGAAATATTCTCGGAATTGGACGAAATCAACGCCCAGGGGCTTATTTTCCGATGAAGCTTCCAGAAGACCGGAGGAGATACGAAGTGGGGCCACGAGGCGACGCCACACTAGGGCGGCGTGGCCCAGGCCCTGGACGCGCGGCCCTAGCGTGTGGGTCCCCCGTGACGCCTCCTGACCTGACCTTCCGCCTACTTAAAGCCTTCGCCGCGAAACCCCCAGTACCGAGAGCCACGATACGGAAAACCTTCCAGAGACGCCGCCGCCGCCAATCCCATCTCGGGGGATTCAGGAGATCGCCTCCGGCACCCTGCCGGAGAGGGAATCATCTCCCGGAGGTCTCTTCATCGCCATGATCGCCTCCGGATCGATGTGTGAGTAGTCCACCCCTGGACTATGGGTCCATAGCAGTAGCTAGATGGTTGTCTTCTCCTCATTGTGCTATCATGTTAGATCTTGTGAGCTGCCTATCATGATCAAGATCATCTATTTGTAATCCTACATGTTGTGTTTGTTGGGATCCGATGAATATTGAATACTATGTCAATTTGATTATCAATCTATCATATATGTTGTTTATGTTCTTGCATGCTCTCCGTTGCTAGTAGAGGCTGCGGCCAAGTTGATACTTGTGACTCCAAGAGAGAGTATTTATGCTCGATAGTGGGTTCATGCCTCCATTAAATGCTGGGACGAGTGACGGAAAGTTCTAAGGTTGTGGATGTGCTTGTTTCCACTAGGGATAAAACATCGATGCTTTGTCTAAGGATATTTGTGTTGATTACATTACGCACCATACTTAATGCAATTGTCTCGTTGTTTGCAACTTAATACTGGAGGGGTCGGATGATAACCTAAAGGTGGACTTTTTAGGCATAGATGCATGCTTGGATAGCGGTCTATGTACTTTGTCGTAATGCCCTGATTAAATCTCATAGTACTCATCATGATATATGTATGTGCATTGTTATGCCTTCTTTATTTGTCAATTGCCCAACCGTAATTTGTTCACCCAACATCTCGTTTATCTTATGGGAGAGACACCACTAGTAAGCTGTGGACCCCGGTCCAATTCTTTACATCTGAAATACAATCTACTGCAATTGTTCTTTACTTGTTCTTCGCAAACAATCATCATCTTCCACACAATACGTTTAATCCTTTGTTTACGAGCAAGCCGGTGAGATTGACAACCTCACTGTTACGTTGGGGCAAAGTACTTTGATTGTGTTGTGCAGGTTCCACGTTGGCGCCGGAATCCCTGGTGTTGCGCCGCACTACACTCCGCCACCAACAACCTTCACGTGCTTCCTTGACTCCTACTGGTTCGATAACTTGGTTTCTTACTGAGGGAAAACTTACTGCTGTGCGCACACACCTTCCTCTTGGGGTTCCCAACGGACGTGTGTCTCACGCGCCATCAAGCATATTTTCTGGCGGCGTTGCCAGGGAACTGAAGAAAAGCTACACCACAAATATTTCTAACTCCCACGTCAACTACACGCCAAGCGGCGGTTCTTTTGCGACCAACCGCGCCGCCGGAGCTGGCCGGATTAATTCGGCGACGGCGGGGCTACGCGGGTCGCCAGAGAGACGAGGAGGGGTTAGGGTTTCTGCGCGAGGAAGAGAGGAAGGGGCGAGTGGGACGACCGAGCCGAACGGGTGGCTCGGGTTCGACCTAACCCGCTGGGCCGCACCGATAGGTGGGTCCAGGGGCAAATTGGTCATTTCACATTTTTCAATAAACCAGAAACTTTGAAAATAAATAGAAAATGGTTAAGAGCTCTAAAAAAATAAATAAAAATATGAAAAACCCTCAGCATAAAATTTTCTATCATAATAAAATATAAAAAGGAAGTTTTGGAGATAAATAAGAATAAGTCATAATTTGATGAATATTTAATTCATTAAAAATAACCCACTCTATTTTTAATAATAAAATAAGTCCATAAATCCTTTTGGACTTAAAAAAAACACCTTGACAATATTTCAAGGTAGTACTTTACCCTAAATAGAGTATCTCCAAATTATTCTTAGTAATTACCTCTCACATGAAATGATAAGACACCGGAAGGGGGGAAACAAACCCTAAAAGCTGAATCATGCATAATTGCTTCTTTAACCATTGCCATTATCGGACAATGATGCTATTTTTCAGCAACAGAGGACAAGAGTCAGTCGACACCTTCGAAATGCAACACTTTGCAGTCTTCAGGCAAGTTGATTGCTTGCTCATGTCATTTGAGTACTTTTACCAAATTACTTGCAAAGTACTATACTTATCACTCTTGCATAAAAAGCAAAACCACTATTTTCATAATTATGAATATGACTATGTGGTTGGCAATGGAACCTGGAATGTGTTGACATGGTAGAGGTTCCATTGCAATGGGTTTATATCCATCTAGGATTAAACAACAAATGTCGTCCAGTGATTCTTGTGCTGTAAAACTCGTGTTAACCATAAGATCTAAAATGGGACGGACTAGTCAATTGTATTTCCACCTCTCGTACATCAACGGATGCGCTTACCGTAGCAGTTGTATCTTGCGGGGCAACTTAAGGGTGGGGATCCCACTCTAATTCCCCACGGTAATGCAATGCATACCGTAGCAGTTGTGGCTTGCGGAGCAACTTGAGGGTGGGGATCCCACTCTAATTCCCCACGGTAATGCGGTCTATGATGGGTTGCATCTACCGGCGAAGGAGTATATGGTTACATCCCATAACTGTTGTCGTGGTCGGGGGCCATCCTTAACTGGTATAAGTACACCGACGAGGACCCAGGGTCGGGGATGCAACAAAGGGTGGGTGTGCGAGGTAGCGGAGGAATATAATTGGCTATGACCTTATACCGGGCCTCACACCAAAGGAAGTGTGGACGGGAAAGCTGCCCGGTTGGCACCAAGGTTAAGATCTCTTATGGGTAAAGCAACACACCTCTGCAGAGTGTAATGAATCGTGACCTGTCACTCCCCGTTCGGGATTTGGAACTGCGAACGCTGCCGGAAAGGAACTCCATGAAGTTCTAGTAAACCGGTGAAGGCTGACGGACATAGTTCTTCTAAATAAAAGCAACCTCTTGAAGAAATGATTATCAAAACCTGCATTGGTATTAGACTTTCTGGTCGGATATCGTAGTTAGTGCATTAAACACCTCTTTTCTATAATGAACTTGTTGAGTACGCTCGTACTCATACCACTCTTAAATCCCCTGCTTAGATTGTCTGAATCGACTTGAGGAGGACAACGACAACCAAGAAGGAGCAGAGGACATCTGCTATGAAGAACCAGACCTCTCCGGAGGTGTAGAAGGAGTGGATTACCTCATCGTCTACGGAACCGGGGAGGGTTCTGGAGGAGAACAAGCGTAGACATGTCTGATCGTAGTAGTAGCCGAGCAGTACAAACACTTAGTACCTAACTGCTCGAGGGTAATAAATGTATAACTTTTTAAGACTTCTATCTTGTAAGTTGAGTCGGGTTCACCTCAAACCCAGGAGTATTCCTCTTAGGACCCAAGAGGAACTCCGAGATGATATGTATATATGGCTTGTAATAATAAATGAATGAGTTATGGACCTGCTATGTTATGTTGTACTACTCTGAGGGATGTAATATTTGCGGATTGGTACTTCGTGAATGTTATATCAACGACTGGCATACTACAACATGCAGTGGTATGTAGGGTCACCACAGTGGACAAGGGAGTACATGGGCTTTGCGCCCCAAATGACCACTAGTAGGAGCACCGGAAACATGCTTTGGGGGGTGACGGCAAAACATGTCGCAGTTTGGGGGTCGCCTATCCCCGTTGGTCGCCCCTAAACTGAGCCCCAACGGTCAACCTTTTAAATTAAACTACAAATTCACTCAATAGTTTTAGGATTTACACAAAGTTTGGATGAAATTAAATTAAAACTAAGTATAAACTTGAAACTAGTCGAAGCGGTGGCGGCCAAACACGCTCCGGTCGAGGGTTGGGCCGCTATCCGCTTCATCAACGCCACCGTCATCCACGTCGCGGTCCTAGAAGGAGAACGAGAGGCCGAAGGAGCTCTCCTCGCCGCCTTGGTCGTGCCCGCCACCATTCACGTTTAGGTCGATGACGAACGCCATTATCTGCATGTCACTGACAGACCACGCCATGGGTTTCGCGAAGCCATGCGGGTCGTCAGGGCTGCGCAACACAACATGCAGGCGCCAGAGTTTCTCCGCCACCTTCTTCCCCTTATCGTTGTTGCTTGGTGGATGCGGTGGTGGGGTGTGGACGGGACAATGGAAGAATAGGCGTCTGTGAGGGAGCACCGTCTCCTCCTCCTTCTTCAGCACGTGGAAGCCCGACTCGGCCTTAGGGGACATGGGCCAAAACACAATTGAAAGAACATCTCTCTAACTTTATAGTTTTGTGTGTTTGATGACAACATGCGTGATACATTAATGTGCGTTGATATGGTGCAGAAATTGTTAGTGATCGAATTTGACTTGAGAAGCAAGAAAAAGGAAGCAGGAAAAAGCTCCAGGCCGGATAATCCGGGGCCAGATATTTACACAATATCCGGCCCCTGAAAATCGGCTAAGGACTTGGCGGCCGGGCTCTTAGTATACCCCCTAGATATTTGGCTGGATATTTTGGGATTATCCGGCCCTTAGTTAGGCCGGAATATCCGGCCTCAGATTCCTGCGACGGCTCGATTTGCTTGGGGGTATAAATACCCCCTTCTTCCTCAAGCTCAAGCTGCTCACTCTCTCATAAGTTCATCCACCATTGTTGAGCCACTTGAAAACATAAGATTCACTTGATCTCCTCCTCCAATCATCCAAAGCTCTTGATCTTTAGAGAATTTAAGGAGAAAATCTCGATCTACATCCTCACCGAAGCGATTTACATTTCCCCCTCATTTGCTTGAGAGCCCCTTTGCTAGTGTTCCATTTGGAAACCCAAGTTGCTTGTGGTTGATTTGTTCTTGTTGTTGTGTTGTTACAGTTATTGGGAGCCTCCAATTCGTTTGTGGATATGTGTCCCAAGAACCTTGTAGAGGCCCAGTTTTCGCCTTGAGGAAATCCCTTAGTGGACAAGTGGGCTAGGCCTTTGTGGCGTTGCTCACACGAGACCTGGGTGAGACCTTCGTGGCGTTGGTTAGGCCTTTGTGGTGACCACACCCCTCCAAACGTAGACGTACTTCCCCTCAAAAGGAAGGAACTACGGGAATCATCTATGTGTCTCTGCGTGCTCCACTCTCGGTTAGCTCTATCCTTGATTGCACTATTATATCTTGTATATCTATATCTTGCTTAGTTGTATACCTTGTCATCTAGGTAAATTCATATAGTTGCATATCTAGAGAATTTACTGTTGTGTCAAGCCTAAATTGAAAAAGAACTAAAAATTGGGTAACACCTAATCACCCCCCCCCCCCTCTAGGTGCGGCATACGATCCTTTCAACGATGCCATCGGTTCGATGTGGTGGAGAGCGTGCCTCCCTCTTCACCACGATGGGGCGTGCTAGAGGAGTCGGACACGTTGGCGTCCTGCGTAGGCGGACATGAGGCGACGCCTCGACATAGTGTGGGTGCCTCAGCATCCAGAAGGGAAGCGCACCGGGGCCCGTTTTGGGCGAGCACGACTTCAACTTGGTGGCCCCTCCACCACTCACGGTGACCGCACCAGTTGTACCTATTGATATAAATACACTGCCTAGTATCTTTTCATTAGTTCGGACTTTTGATTTAATTGTCTAGTGCAACAATCTTTCATGGTATCAGAGCGAGGTCTCAAGTTTAAGAACTTGCTCGCGCGGTATTTAAAACAAAAGGAAAAAACATTCTACGGGCTGCACTGAACCCACGCTAAGAATTAAAACAGCCTAGATATGAGGAAGAGTTTTGAATATAAATAAACTACCTAGTCTCTTTCCATCAATTTGGACTTTTGTTTAGTGTAGCAAATTTCTCTCGTGGGACTCGAATGAGTTCTTCAAGCATCTCTAGACGACCATGGCCAGCACTTGACCCTCAAATGATAGTACTGGGTCTAGAGACTTCAGCTCATCTTCTTCTTTGTTCCTTTCCTATCTCGACGCCTTGGTTCCATGGATCACTTTCCACTTCATTGAACTTTTTTTTGCCCGTGAGTGCTGGTCATAAGAGTCATCTGCTCGTCGGAGGGCATGCTCAACCGGAAATCTGACACCTCGACACGACCATAATGGAACCCTTTGTGACCTAATCTAAATCTGTTTGGAACCTGGGTAACTGCTCCGTCGTGGGCTTGTGGATGCTCTCGTTCTGCGCCTTGCCTAGCCTCGCGAGCATCGACAAGCGTTGTACCACGGTCGTGTCGTAAAGAGCTCGAGCACGGTCGGTCGGCCGCCTCCGCAAGTGGTGGAGGATTGAAGATGCTCTCCTCAACACACGAGAAGGGTGACGCCTGGTCCAGGACCGGACCAGAGGAAGGCGACACCATGTTGTTTTTTAAGGGCCTCTTTGATTCATAGGATAGGAAAATCATAGGAATAGGAAAAACATAGGATTAAGATACCATAGCTAGTTAAATCCTATAGAAAGATGAGTTGTGTTTGATTGTGTCAAAAAAAAATTCCATGAGGTAGGACCTAATATTTTATTCCTATAGAATTTGCACTATAAGATTTCTATAGGATTAGTTCCTATAGGATATATTTATATGAATCAAACAACTAGTGTAGGAAATATTCCTATAGAATCTAAATCCTACACAATTATTATACCAATCCTATGAATCAAAGAAGTCCTTAATGACTTATTTAATTTTAAGATTCGATCCGTTGGCTCATTTTTTTGAAGGTGCTTATAGAGATGAATGTGTGCATGTCCAAATTCTCCAACATCCTGTAATCATTGCCTCTTTGAAGAATCGGCTGATCTACTTGGCTTCAATCGTCATGTCAACAGTATCAAGTTCAGTGTTTCACTCTTCACCTATATTTCACCAAAAATTCTGGCTGAAGTCGCATTGAAAAAATAGACAAGTCATACTTTCAGGAGCATTCACATCACATAGTACACAACTAACGGTGCCGCTGCAGGGGCACCACCGCTGAATGGAGGGAGCTCCAACTCGACCTTGGACGCGTCAAGCTCGCCAGATCAAGGTCGCGGCACCATGCCGCCGCATAGCCACCATATCTCCCGGTGCCCAAGGGGGAAAGCCCCACCATCGCCATCGCCGCCTAGGCTTTGCCCAGCGATGACCTCGGCTGGCGGCGAGGGTAAGGAGAGTGAAGGGAAGACCTCTAGGGCACCGGTGCGGTCGCCCCCGTGTCACCAAGGCTAGGCCATGCGAGGTGCAGTTGTGTCACTTCTTATTGTTCGTCCTGTAATATATCCACCAGTTCTTACTAGTTGATTGTGAACTTACAGGGCTACATTCTCGTTCTGATTGCTCAGCATACAATTATTGATCTTGTATGGTATTACCTATG
This sequence comes from Lolium rigidum, assembly GCF_022539505.1. Classification (NCBI taxonomy): domain Eukaryota; kingdom Viridiplantae; phylum Streptophyta; class Magnoliopsida; order Poales; family Poaceae; genus Lolium; species Lolium rigidum. The sequence goes on from NC_061511.1 coordinate 127,970,503, forward strand.
GGAAAGGGACTAAAAGGTTGCTAGATTTGTTATGTTATCCTTCTTATCAATGCCGCTTCCACTACATACAGAACTTAAGAGTGTTATATCGTGCTCACGAAGCACTTTGTGAATGCTCAAACAAATGAAGCATATGCCATCGTGTGAACTGGCCGACCTTTCAATTTATCAGTCAGCAGGCCTTTTTCTTTTGGGAAAACCATTTCATTAAGTATTATTTCCTCTATATTCAAATTAAGTGACACATGTTTGTCTAAATATGAATGTATCTACATAATAAACCCATATCATATCTAGACAAAGCTGCGTCGGTTAATTTAAAATGATTGTATAGTGTAAATGGTTCTTCAAGTGTCCAAACCACCTAGATCTGGTCACCTTTACCACTAAAACCGATTATGATAATACATGGTGGCACTTTTGGCACACATGGTAGCCTACTGAACATAAAATGGGTAATCTTGGAGGAAAGTTATAAGTAAGTAATACATAATTTCGAGGATTTTGCTTCTAGAAAATGAGCTCATTAGGAAGACGGAGAATAGATTTCATATGGAAAATATCATAGATATACAAACTAAGAGCATCTCCACCGGCGCGCCCGACAGCGGTCCCGATAGCGTTTCGGGGGCCGACAGCGAAAATTAGCTCACACCGACGCGCCCCAAATAGCGTCGGTGCTTTTTCGAGCCCAATAGAAGCGCCGGCAACCCCGTGCCGGACCCTTTGCGAAGGGCGCGAATCGGGCGCACCGGCGCCTCGCGAGACGAAATTTTTTAGGCATGGGAGCCACCTGTCAGCCACACATCCCAAAAGTTGACGTCAGCGGGGAGTGGCAGGACCGACGCGTCAGGACATTCAAGTTTATCCTAACCGCCGCCTACCTCGCGATGGAAGTTATTGGCGCGCAGCGGCGGTGCAGTTTCCGCAGAGGCGCAGCAAAACGTCTCGTCGCGCCTAGCTCTTAGGGAATGTTCCTCCTCTGTATTCGAATTTCTATGCTTTTGTTTGAGTTTTTAATTCAAATCATCTATTGGGGCTGTCGTATTGGGGCACCAATGTGGGAGCAGCTCCCCCAAATGAAGGATGTTGTGCCGGCGCCCCTCCATACGACAGCGCCAGCGCCCCTGCTGGCGACTATTTGGGGCGCGCCGGTGGAGATGCTCTAACCAACAGTATTTTCAAACATGTTTTCGTATGTAAAATAGACATTTTCCTAGAATTATTCAAATAACCATTAAATATAAATAATGTCTCGAGATGCAAAGTAGTCCGTCCGTCCATAATTGAGTGATTCAACTTTATCTTGTGAAGAGAAAGAATTAGCTCCACTGAGCCATTTTACACACGCTAATTCAAAAGAAGAATGTCTGACTAGTCAATAAGGGGTCGAGGGCCCTAGCGGCCACCCAACCGAATCCCCTCTCTAGCAATCGATTGCTCGAGCAATCACTTTTTGTGGCGCGGAAGCGCTCGCGGAGCGAGTCAATTCCCTTTTTGTCACGTAGTGTTTTAATTGCGTTCACACGTGTTCACATTAACAGCTTGTATTACTACTTTGCAAGTTGCATGCAGCCAAGAGCGTTCACACTGCATGCATGCACATGCACAGAACATATCATGGATTTGCATTTAATGAGCCACCTTTTCAGCATGCTTTCATAAGTTGTTGCATGCATACACATAGCATCTCACTCTTTTTCTTCAGCACGAGGCAGACTCTCAATTCTCTTTTTGCAATTCCCTTTTTGGGTTTTAGTTTTCGTACGGTAATTCATGTTTAAGGGGGTCCTTTTGCAATTCCCTTTTTCGGGCCAGTGGTTTTAAGGGGGAAAATAACGGGTGGGAAGATCCACTTGCAACTCAAATGAACTACCACTTGCTACTCAAATTAAGTACTGTTTTTAAGTTGTAAGCTAACAAAAGTTGCTAAAATATTCTAAATGAAATTTACTTTTTAGGGTTGCTAGGTATTTATATTTACCGTTGATAAATAACGGGGCAGCGGGTTGATAACTTGTAAAAAGAAGAGACGCTACATATTTTAAATTAAATTAAATTTTTAGGGTTGATATTTATTTATATTTACCATTGATAAATAGCGGGTCACCGGGTTGATAGCTTGTAAACTAAAAGAGAGTCGCTAAAATATTCTAAATGGAATACTTTTTAGGGTTATTATTTATTTATATTTACAGTTGATAAATAACGAGGCACCAGGTTGATAGCTTGTAAAATAAAATATGTTCGCTAAAATATTCTAAATGAAATACTTTTTAGGGTTGGTAGTTTTTTATAATTACCATTGATAAATAACGGAGCACCGGGTTGATAACTTGTAAATTAAAAAGAGTCGCCAAAATATTCGAAATGAAGTTAGATTTTTAGGGTTGATAGTTATTTATATTTACAGTTGATAAATAACAGGACACCGGGTTGATAGCTTCTAAACAAAAAAAATATTCGGTAAAATGTTTAAAATAAAATTAACTTTGGGGTTGATAATTTTATACATTTACCGTTGATCATTCAAGTACGGAGGGGTTGATTATTCGAATAGGAGAGGGTTGATAACTTTTAGCCAGAAAAAAAGTTTCTCGAAACATATCAACATGGGTGCTAGTTTTGAAGATCTCGTCGAGACGATTTATTGGTGAAAGCGGATCTTAATTTAGAGTTGTCGTTTGAAAGTTAAAACGTTTTGAATTTTGAAATTTGGAAAATATTCCGCGACATCAGCAGATTCGTCTATTTGTGCATGCATGCAGAACTTTCCCTCAATACCCTGCACCAGGTTGATAGTTTTATACATTTACCGTTGATCATTCAAGTACGGAGGGGTTGATTATTCGAATAGAGAGGGTTAATAACTTTTAGCCAGAAAAAAAGTTTCTCGAAACATATCAACATGGGTGCTAGTTTTGAAGATCTCGTCGAGACCGGATTTATTGGTGAAAGCGGATCTTAATTTGGAGTTGTCGTTTGAAAGTTAAAACATTTTGAATTTTGAAATTTGGAAAAGATTCCGTCGACATCGCGGATTCGTCTATTTGTGCATACATGCGTGAACTTTCCTCAATACCTCGCATACCGAGGTTGATAATTTTATACATTTACCGTTGATCACTCAAGTACGGAGGGTTGATTATTCGAATAGAGAGGGTTGATAACTTTTAGCCAGAAAAAAAGTTTCTCGAAACATATCAACATGGGTGCTAGTTTTGAAGATCTCGTCGAGACGGATTTATTGGTGAAAGCGGATCTTAATTTGGAGTTGTCGTTTGAAAGTTAAAACGTTTTGAATTTTGAAATTTGGAAAAGATTCCGACGACATCGCTAGATTCGTCTATTTGTGCATGCATGCGAACTTTCCCTCAATACCTGCGGCACTGGATTGATAATTTTATACATTTACCGTTGATCACTCAAGTACGGAGGGTTGATTATTCGAATAGAGAGGGTTGATAACTTTTAGCTAGAAAAAAATAGTCGAAACATATTAACATGGGTGCTAGTTTTGAAGATCTCGTCGAGACGGATTGATTGGTGAAAGCGGATCTTAATTTGGAGTTGTCGTTTGAAAGTTAAAACGTTTTGAATTTTGAAATTTGGAAAGATTCGCTGACATCGACAGATTCGTACTCAGTTTACAATGCGTGCAAACTTTCCCTCAATAGCCTCCACTACAGTCCAAAATTTACCAAAAATGGAAGAAAAAAAATTGGTTAGAAACCGATCGCTCATTCTCTCCCTAGCAATCGTTCGCTAGCTAGGGGAGCCCCCACCCAACGCCCAACGGTTTTGACCTTCTGGGCTTCGGCTAATCAAACGCCAGCTAGCAGGTCTAGGAGAATTTTACTCTATTATATTATGATCTGAATTCATAAGAAAGCTAACTTTTAACAGCGATGCCACATTGCCACCAGTAGGCTTGGGCCTAAGTGAAGGTGGGCCGTGTGAGCCGCGGAACTCACAACGACGAACATGGATACCAGATCGGCAGATCCTACAAGAACTCGAGATCGGTGTCAACGTCAACTCGGGTTATTGCACCATTGTTTCTTGTTTCAAATCAACTGGATAGGACGAAAGGGACAAAGACGCGTTATCTCGTCATGCAGACTTGAGCGACGGTAGACTGATGGCGAGGACGGCGATAGCAATTAGTAGCTCTAAACTACTAAGGAGAGCAGAGTTCTGTTGAGGCAACGGGAGAGCAGAGTTGAGTGCCGAGTACTAGGAAACTTCGGATGTCAGCAGTAATCATTAGAAAGACCGCTCGTTTCTTGTCGTGAATTACATCACTAATTCCATGGAAACGGGTCAAGGAATGGCTCGATCCTTTCGAGAGCACATCGGCCTCAAACTTCAGAGAAACGTCCAAGGAATTGCTGCAACACTGTCTAGATGCTCTTGGAGTATAATCTTGTTAAGTCAGGTCTAGTCATACCATCATTTAGTAGTACCATTCAACTACCATCATACCGTGTAGCGCACGGTACCCTGATCAATTGGACAATCTCAACGTGAAGCAAGCTGGTAACGTTTACCCAGCGGATCAGCGGAATGGGCCAAGAATGACAACTCAGCAATGACAGGGGATCACAGCGAGTATATAACATGCTGCGTCTGCATATTGTTGTGATCACATTCACATCCATTGCCCTGTCAGCTAGCTCAGTACCCCGCAGACAGCTGCAACCTGTGCACGATCTTGTTTTTTTTTTTTTTGCGAATGAAACTTGTATTACTCAAGACATCAGAGATTACAATCTGTATGGCATATGCTTTCTAAACCCTCTGGACCAGAGGCAAGCCATACCGCCGTACGAGAATTTGTTCTTGCAAACTTAGCTAGAAAATCACTACAAGAATTCTGACATCTTTTACTTGAGTAACACAAGCCTGACGGACTTTCAATAAAGCTTTAATCTCCTCTATTACTGAAGTGTAGATTGACCGATCCACCTCTTCATTATTCAGCAAACTCAGAACTTCAGAACAATCAACCTGTGCACGATCTTGTTTAACTGGGTAAGCGCCGGCTAATCATCAGGACCCCCCGGCACCATGGGATTTGTATACCGGATCGCGAGCCCGTCTGAGTACCTAGCGATCACCGGGTACAACATCGATGACGTGAAGCTGGCGAAGAAGGCCTGGATCGCGCCGGGCCAGCGATGCGCGCGCTTCGACATCTCCCCGGTGAACTACACCTTCGAGGTGCAGGCCATGAGTGCCGAGAAGCTCCCTTTCGTCCTCCCCGCCGTCTTCACCATCGGCCCACGCGCCGACGACAACGAGTGCCTGCTCCGTTACGCCAAGCTCATCTCCCCGCACGACAAGCTCTCGCACCACGTGAACGAGCTGGTCAAGGGCGTGATCGAGGGCGAGACCCGCGTGCTGGCGGCGTCCATGACCATGGAGCAGATCTTCCACGGCGCCAAGTCGTTCAAGCAGGCCGTGTTCGAGAGCGTGCAGCTGGAGCTGGACCAGTTCGGGCTCATCATCTACAACGCCAACGTGAAGCAGCTGGTGGACGTGCCGGGGCACGAGTACTTCTCCTACCTCGGCCAGAAGACGCAGCAGGAGGCTGTGAACCAGGCCAAGGTGGACGTGGCGGAGGCGCGGATGAAGGGGGAGGTTGGCGCCAAAGTGCGGGAGGGGATGACGCGGCAGAACGCGGCGAAGGTGGACGCCGAGACCAAGGTCTACACGGTGAAGCGGCAGGGAGAAGGGTCCAAGGAGGAGGCCAGAGTGCAGTCTGAGGTGCAGGTGTTCCGGAACGAGAGGGAGGCGGAGGTGGCGGAGGCCAACGCCGAGCTGGCGATGAAGAAGGCCGGGTGGGAACGGCAGGCGAGGGTGGCCGAGGTGGAGGCAGCAAAGGCCGTCGCCATACGCGACGCGCAGCTGCAGGTGGAGGTGGAGCGCACCAACGCCGAAAGGCAGACGGAGAAGCTCAAGGCGGAGCACCTCAGCAAGGCCGTCGTCGACTACGAGATGAAGGTGCAGCAGGCGAACTGGGAGCTGTACAACCGTCAGAAGGCCGCGGAGGCGCTGCTGTTCGAGCAGGAGAAGCAGGCGGAGGCGCGACGCGCTGTGGCGGACGCCGACTTCTTCGCGCGGCAGAGGGAGGCCGAAGCGGAGCTGTACGCCAAGCAGAAGGAGGCCGAGGGGCTGGCCGCCATGGGCGAGGCCCAGAGCGTCTATCTGTCGTCCATGCTTGGCGCGCTCGGCGGCAACTACGGTGCGCTCCGTGACTACCTCATGGTCAGCAAAGGCGTATACCAGGAGATGGCGCGCATCAACGCCGACGCAATCAGGGGGCTCCAGCCCAAGATCAGCGTGTGGAGCAACGGCGCGGCTGCTGGTGGCGAGGGTGAGGGCGGCGCGATGAAGGAGATGGCCGGGGTGTACAGGATGCTGCCGCCGCTGCTGACCACGGTGAACGAGCAGACTGGCATGCTGCCGCCGGCGTGGATGGGCACTCTCAGTGGCGGCACCTCGGCGTCCCGTTGAGCTTGCCGTGAAGCTGCTCTTATTCACCAGGTGCGTCATTGTGTAAATATAATTAATGAACGTCCTCATGTAGCATCCCAGTCTGCTCGTGCACCGTCGTCACCAGCAGCGGCAGCATCCCGTGAATAAGAGATGTCCACCATCTTGTGTTTCTGAATGTGTGTGTGTGTGTGAGGAATACCGTCAAAATAAGTATGGGTATTTTCCTTCAATAAAGGGAACATGTATTGCTCTCGGTGAGTCGGTGTGATAAAAACCAAACGTTCAATTAGATTACGCAATTTCTTGTAGTACAACCTCCGCCTCATGGATACATGTAAATATAGATAAATACTTTTTTTCGAATGGGGAACGGATCCTGACCTCTGCATCAAAGCGATGCATACGATCTTAATTTATATTTTATTGAAATGAAACAAAGATCCGCCAAAGTCATGTAACATAAAACCCGAAGCCACCACACAACGCCTACAAATCCAACAATAGGTGAAGAAACATGTCGTTAGGGTCTACGCCCTAAAAACAGTAACAATCGTCACATCGGCTAAAATATTACTTTAGTTGAAGAGGAGATCCATGATATTACGCAAATTTCATCAGTAGAGAATGAGATCTTGACGACCCCTTTTACGGAGGAGGAGGTTTTTAAGGCAATTTCTCAGATGGAACTGAATAAAGCTCCTGGACCAGATGGCTTTTCGGCTGAGTTTTATCAAATACAGCAATATAGACCTATTTGTTTGCTAAATGTATGGTACGAATTGCATCTCGGGGATTGCCCCAAGAGTTATGAAGCCAACTCAATCAGCCTTTATGCCAGGTAGAAATATTTTGGAAGGGGTAGTCATACTTCACGAAACAATCCATGAATTGCATACTAAGAAAATGGATGGGGTGTTATTTAAAATTGACTTCGAGAAAGCATATGATAAGGTGAAATGGCCTTTCTTACAACAAACTTTGCGAATGAAGGGATTTGCTCCAGAATGGGGAAGCTTAGTGCAACAGTTTGTTCAAGGGGGTAGTGTTGGGGTGAAGGTGAATGATGATATTGGTCATTGATACGTCTCAAACGTATCTATAATTTCTTATGTTCCATGCTAGTTTTATGACAATACTCACATGTTTTATATACACTTTATATCATTTTGATGCATTTTCCGGCACTAACCTATTAACAAGATGCCGAAGCGCCAGTCCTGTTTTCTGCTGTTTTTGGTTTCAGAAATCCTACACAGAAAATATTCTCGGAATTGGACGAAACAAAAGCCCACGGTCTTATTTTCCACGGAGCCTTCCAGAAGTCCGAAGAGGAGACGAAGAGGGGCGACGAGGCGGCCACACCCTAGGGGGCGCGGCCCCACCCCTAGCCGCGCCGCCCTATGGGGTGGGCCCCTCGAGCGTCCCCCGACCGAGAGCCACAATACGAGAAAAGTTACCGTGACGCCGCCGCCGCCAATCCCATCTCGGGGGATTCAGGAGATCGCCTCCGGCACCCTGCCGGAGAGGGGAATCATCACCGGAGGGCTCTACATCACCATGCCCGCCTCCGGACTGATGCGTCAGTAGTTCATCCTTGGACTATGGGTCCATAGCAGTAGCTAGATGGTTGTCTTCTCCTCTTGTGCTATCATATTTAGATCTTGTGAGCTGCCTATCATGATCAAGATCGTCTATTTGTAATGCTACATGTTGTGTTTGTTGGGATCCGATGAATATGGCACTACTAGGAAAAGCCTTATTACCGGCGCACCAAAAACGGCTATTGCCGGCGCACCAGAGCCCGCCGGTGGGAACGGGCCGGTGGTAATGAGTTACCGCCGGCGCACCAGCAGGTGCGCCAGCAGTAACATGACTTATCCCCGGCGAACCAGGCCAGGTGCGCCGGCGGTATGATTTTTCAATTTTTTTTTAAAAGGCCGATCTAGATCTAGCTTGGGTTCGTCCTCGAAAACCATGAAAGTGGGCATGTCGTTGTTGCGTCGAGGTAGGAGTAGGAGGAGGTGTAGGAGGCCGGAGGTGGAGGAGGAGGTGACCGGAGGTGGAGGAGGAGGTGAGGTGACCGGAGGTGGAGGAGGATGTCACCGGAGGGTGGATGTCACCGGAGTAGGAGGAGGAGGAGGAGGAGGAGGAGTATGTCACCGGAGTAGGAGGAGGAGGAGGAGGAGGAGTATGTCACCGGAGGGAGGATGTCACCGGAGGAGGAGGCCCGAGGTTGAGGAAGAGGAGTCCCGAGGTTGAGGTAGCCGGAGGAGGCCCGAGGTTGAGGTCGCCGGAGGAGGTCGTTGTCGTCATCGTCGGAGGAGCCCGTCAGGGAGGAGAAGAGGAGGAGGAGGAGGAGGAGGAGGAGGAGGAGGAGGAGGAGGAGGAGAAGTGGAAGAGGAGGAGGAGGAGGCTAGTCTGCGCCTATATAGTGAGGTTACTGCCGGCGCACCTAGTATGGTGGTGCGCCGGGGGTACTTTTTAATTTTTTTCATCAAAATCTAAAACCTGAAAAAAAGTCATGTTTCTGTTTTCCAATTGACGAATCCATTTTTTGTCCAAACGGCCGTATGCAACCAGAAATCTCGAGTAGATCGATTTTGATATAAAAAAGTTTTTCATCCGAGGTCGTATGCAACCAGAAATCCCGTTTTACCGAAACATGACGCCATTTTGCATAATACATCGAAATTCAAATTTTCAAAATTTCACTAAAACTAGATCACATATTACATTGGCATTTCAAAAGATTTTATTTTTTGAATTTTCTATCATTTTCTATTATTTTTCGAAAACCGAAAAGGCGATTCCCGGGGGGGGGTGGAGAGAAAAATCTAGGCAACTTACCCCCGGCGCACCTCTATGGTGGTGCGCTGGTGGTAAATTGTCTACCGCCGGCGCACCACCATAGAGGTGCGCCGGGGGTAAGGTGCCCAGAATTTTTTGCTGTCGGCCAGATCTCTTCGAATTTTATCCCCGGCGCTAATTTTTTTTGTGCGCCGGCAGTATAGGTTCTTCGCCGGCGCGGCCGAATTTGGCTCGCCGGCGGTACTTTGCCACCGGCGCGCGTCATGATGGTGCGCCGGCACTATTCCCGTGCAGCTGTAGCCCTTTTCCTAGTAGTGTGGAATACTATGTCAAGTTGATTATCGATCTATCATATATGTGTTGTTTATGATCTTGCATGCTCTCCGTTGCTAGTAGATGCTCTGGCCAAGTTGATACTTGTGACTCCAAGAGGGAGTATTTATGCTCGATAGTGGGTTCATGCCTCCATTGAATCTGGGACAGTGACATAAAGTTCTAAGGTTATGGATGTGTTGTTACCACTAGGGATAAAACAACAATGCTTTGTCTAAGGATATTTGTATTGTTTACATTACCCACAGTACTTAATGCAATTGTCTGTTGTTTGCAACTTAATACTAGAAGGGGTGCGGATGCTAACCCGAAGGTGGACTTTTTAGGCATAGATGCATGCTGGATAGCGGTCTATGTTCTTTGTCGTAATGCCCTAAGTAAAACTCATAGTAGTCATCATGATATGTATATATGTGCATTGTTATGCCCTCTCTATTTGTCAATTGCCCAACTGTAATTTGTTCACCCAACATGCTATTTATTATTGGAGAGACACCACTAGTGAACTGTGGACTCCGGTCCATTCTTTTACATCTGAAATACGACCTACTGCAATCATTGTTCTCTGCTGTTGTTTGCAAACACACATCATTCTCCACACCATACGTTTAATCGTTTGTCTACAGCAAGCCGGTGAGATTGACAACCTCACTGTTAAGTTGGGGCAAAGTATTTTGATTGTGTTGTGCAGGTTCCACGTTGACGCCGGAATCCCTGGTGTTGCGCCGCACTACACTCCTTCACCAACAACCTTCACGTGGCCTTCATCTCCTACTGGTTCGATAACCTTGGTTTCTTTCTGAGGGAAAACTTGTTGCTGTGCGCATCACACCTTCCTCTTGGGGTTCCCAACGGACGTGTGCATCACGCGCCATCAAGACTATTTTCTGGCGCCGTTGCCGGGGAGATCAAGACACGCTGCAAGGGGAGTCTCTCACATCCAATCTCTTTACTTTGTTTATTGTCTTGCTTTACTTTATTTTATTTTCTGTCTTGTTTGCTTTCTTTATATCAAAAACACAAAAAATAGTTACTTGTTTTACTTTACTTAATTTAGTTTGCTTTATTTATTTTTATTATTGCTAAAATGAGTAATCCTGAAGTTGAAGTTCGTTCGTTTAAGCAACAAGGGGGAGAAAATTTTAAAGATGCTTGGTATAGAATTAGTGATGCTCATCATAGGTGCACTAAAAAACACTCCACTATTATCCTCCTTAGGAACTTTTATGTTGGCATCTCTAGCTTGAATAGGTATGTTCTTGATACTCTTGCGGGAGGTAATTTCCTAGGCACTCCTGCTTTAGAAGCTAGTTGCATTATTGAGAGTCTAGTTGGAATACCACCTGTTAATGAAGCTAAAATTGAAATCTCTCTTGAGGATTTCATGAAAAAGTTGGAGGCCATAGAGAAAAATCTTCCAAGTGTTGAAACTAAATTGGGAATATTACTTGATAATACTGATAAACTTGATAAATCTCTAGGAGGATGTAATGGAAGAATTGCTGTCTTAGGAACTTGTGCTATCCATGATAATCAAACCCATAGGATTGGTGAACTTGAAGAAGCTATGAGAACCTTGGGTTCAACTTTTTCTTCTCTTAAGTTTAAGGAGAAAGCTTATGTGGGTAAGGAGCAAAAGTTCATGTATGTCTCTAAGGTGCCTAAGCCAAAGAATTATTATAAGCCTAAAATTAATAAAGCCCTTAGTACCACTATGGGAAATTTAGATAATGGAGCATCTAAGATACCTATTGTGACAAGTTGTGTTTTTGAGGAAAATCATGATGTTGATGCTGCATCTCTTGATAATACTTGATTTACACTTTCTGCGCCTAGATGAAAGGCGTTAAAGAAAAACGCTTATGGGAGACAACCCATTATTTTATTTCTGCAATTTTTGTTTTATATTTGTGTCTTGGAAGTTGTTACTACTGTAGCAACCTCTCCTAATCTTTACTTTATTGCATTGTTGTGCCAAGTAAAGTCTTTGATAGTAAGGTTGATACTAGATTTGGATTTCTGCGCAGAAACAGATTTCTAGCTGTCACGAATTTGGGTATATCTCTCTGTAGGAAACGCAGAAACATCTGCGAAAATTCATGAGTAATCCTCAGATATGTACGCAACTTTCATTCAATTTGAGCTTCTTCATCTGAGCATGTTAAGTGCCTCTAAAAAATTCGTCTTTACAGACTGTTCTGTTTTGACAGATTCTGCCTTTTATTTCACATTGCCTCCTTTACTGTGTTTGAATGGATTTCTTTGCTCCATTAACTTTCAGTAGCCTTGGGTAATGTCCAGAAGTGTTGAGAATGATTGTGTCCTCTCTGAACATGTGAATTTTTGATTATGCACTAACACTCTAATGAGATTGTTTTGAGTTCGGTGTGGAGGAAGTTTTCAAGGGTCAAGAGAGGAGGATGATATAATATGATCAGGAAGAGTAAAAGTCTAAGCTTGGGGATGCCCCCGTGGTTCATCCCAGCATATTTCAAGAAGACTCAAGCATCTAAGCTTGGGGATGCCCAAGGCATCCCCTTCTTCATCAACAACTTAACAGGTCACCTCTAGTGAAACTATATTTTTATTCCGTCACATCTTATGTGATTTACTTGGAGCGTATGTGTGTTTTTATTTTTGTTTGTGTTTGAATAAATTCGGATTCTAGCTATCCTTGTGTGGGAGAAAGACACGCTCCGCTGTTTCATATGAACACTGGTGTTCTTAGTTTTACTTTTAATGTTCATGGCGAAGGTTTAAAACCGCTTCGTTCATTGCTATTTGGTTGGAAACAGAAAATGCTTCATGTGGTAATTGGTATATTATCTTGAATAATTTGATACTTGGCAATTGTTTTGAGCTCTCAAATAGATCATGTTTAAGCTCTTGCATCATGTAGTTTGAACCTATTAGTGGAGAATTACTGTAGAGCTTATTGAAATTTGGTTTGCATGATTGGTCTCTCTTAAGTCTAGATATATTCTGGTAAAAGTGTTTGAACAACAAAGAAGACAGTGTAGAGTCTTATAATGCTTGCAATATGTTCTTATGTAAGTTTTTCTATACCGGTTCATACTTGTGTTTGCTTCAAACAACCTTGCTAGCCAAAGCCTTGTACTGAGAGGGAATGCTTCTCGTGCATCCAAAACCTTGAGCCAAAACTTATGCCATTTGTGTCCACCATAACTACCTACTATGTGGTATTTTTCCGCCATTCCAAGTAAATTGCTTGCGTGCTACCTTTAAAATTTCATTCCTTGTCTTTGCAATACATAGCTCATGGGAAAGTAGCCTAAAAACTATTGTGGTAAAGAATATGTCGCTTATGTATCTTATTTCTTATAAGTTGCTTGTTGAGCGGTAACCATGTTTCTGGGGACGCCATCAACTGTTACACCTTTGTTGAATATCATATGAGTTGCTATGCATGTTCGTCTTGTCTGAAGTAAGGGATATTTGCCATGAGTTGAATGCTTTGAGTATGTATATTGTTAGAGAAGAACATTGGGCCGCCAACCAAAGCCATGTATCATGGTGGAAGTTTCAGCTCGGACATTAATCCTCAAATCTCTTATGAGAATGTTATTGGTTGTTGAATGCTTAAAGCATAAAAGAGGAGTCCATTATCTGTTTTCTATGTTGTCCCGGTATGGATGTCCTCAAGTTGAGATCTATCAAAATCAAGAAATCAAATGCGATTTATCTCCTTGGACCTTTGTACGAGTGGCATAGAGGTACCCCTTTGTGACACTTGGTTGAAACATATGTAATGCAATGATAATCCATGGAAATTCGAGCTAATTAGGACAAGGTGCGAGCACTATTGGTATTCGATGCATGAGGTTTGCAACTTATAGAATGTTTTATGCATAACACATATGAATTATTACTACCGTTGACAAAATTGTTTCCATGTTTTCAAAATAAAAGCTCTAGCACATGAGTAATCACTGCTTCCCTCTGCGAAGGGCCTTTCTTTTACTTTATGTTGAGTCAGTTTACCTACTTCTTTCTATCTTAGAAGCAAACACTTGTGTCAACTGTGTGCATTGATTCATACATACTTGCTTATTTGCATTCATCATATTACTTTGTGTTGACAATTATCCATGAGATATACATGTTGAAGTTGAAAGCAACTCGCTGAAACTTATATCTTCCTTTGTATTGCTTCAAAACCTTCTATTAAGAATCTATTGCTTTATGAGTTAACTCTTATGCAAGACTTATTGATGCTTGTCTTGAAAGTACTATTCATGAAAAGTCTTTGCTATATGATTCGAGTTGTTTAGTCATTATCTTTACCATTGCTTTGAATCACTTCATTCATCTCATATGCTTTACAATAGTATTGATCAAGATTATGATAGTAGCATGTCACTTCAGAAATTATCCTTGTTATCGTTTACCTACTCGAGGGCGAGTAGGAACTAAGCTTGGGGATGCTTGATACGTCTCAAACGTATCTATAATTTCTTATGTTCCATGCTAGTTTTATGACAATACTCACATGTTTTATATACACTTTATATCATTTTGATGCATTTTCCGGCACTAACCTATTAACAAGATGCCGAAGCGCCGGTTCTCGTTTTCTGCTGTTTTTGGTTTCGAAATCCTACACAGCAAATATTCTCGGAATTGGACGAAACAAAAGCCCACGGTCTTATTTTCCACGGAGCCTTCCAGAAGTCCGAAGAGGAGACGAAGAGGGGCGACGAGGCGGCCACACCCTAGGGGGGCACGGCCCCACCCCTAGCCGCGCCGCCCTATGGGGTGGGCCCCTCGAGCGTCCTTGATACGTCTCCGACGTATCGATAATTTCTTATGTTCCATGCCACATTATGACAATACCAACATGTTTTGTTCACACTTTATATCATTTTTATGCGTTTTTCGGAACTAACCTATTGACAAGATGCCGAAGTGCCAGTTCCTGTTTTCTCGCTGTTTTTGGTTTCGAAATCCTAGTAAAGAAATATTCTCGGAATTGGACGAAATCAACGCCCGGGTTCCTATTTTGCCCGGAAGCATCCGGAACACCCGAGAGCCGCCGGAGAGGGGGCACGAGGCCCACGGCACCATAGGCCGGCGCGGCCCGGGGTGGCCGCGCCGCCCTATGGTGGCGCCACCCCGTGGCCCCTCCGACTCCGACTTCTCGGCCTATATAATCGTCCCTGACCTAAAAACATCGACGGAAAAGACGGAAACAGAGAAAACCATCCAGAGCCGCCGCCATCGCGAAAGTCCAATTCGGGGGACGGAAGTCTCGTTCCGGCACGCCGCCGGGACGGGGAATTGCCCCGGAGTCATCTCCACCGCCGTCTCCACCGCCATCTTCACCGCCATCGCTTGTCTCCATGATGAGGAGGGAGTAATCCACCCATCGAGGCTCGGGGCTGTACCGGTAGCTATGTGGTTAATCTCTCTCTCTGTACTCCAATACAATGATCTCGTGAATTGCTTTGCATGATTGAGATCCATATGATGAGCTTTGTATCGCTACTAGTTTATGTGCTACTCATGTGATGTTATTAAAGTAGTCTATTCCTCCTGCTTGGTGTAAAGGTGACTAGTGTGTGCACCGTGTGGTTCTTGTCGTAGGCTATGATCATGATCTCTTGTAGATTGTGGAGTTAATTATCATTATGATAGTATTGATGTGATCTATTCCTCCTTCATAGTGTAATGTGGACGGTGTGTGCACTATGTTAGTTCTTGGTTTATTTTGCAATGATCTATTATGCTCTAAGGTTATTTAAATATGAACATTGAATTGTGGAGCTTGTTAACTCCGGCATTGAGGGTTCGTGTAATCCTACGCAATGTGTTCATCATCCAACAAAAGAGTGTATGTAGCACATAAGAGAAAGAGTTATTTATTATGCGATCAATGTTGAGAGTGTCCACTAGTGAAAGTATGATCCCTAGGCCTTGTTTCCAAACATCGAATCTCCGTTTATTTACTGTACTGTTGCATGTTTACTCGCTGCCATATTTTATTCAGATTGCTATTACCACTCATATACATCCATACTACTTGTATTTCACTATCTCTTCGCCGAACTAGTGCACCTATACATCGACAAGTGTATTAGGTGTGTTGGGGACACAAGAGACTTCTTGCTTTGTGGTTGCGGGGGTTGCTTGAGAGGGATATCTTTGACCTCTTCCTCCCTGAGATCGATAAACTTTGGGTGATCCACTTAAGGGAAACTTGCTGTCTGTTCTACAAACCTCTCGCTCTTGGAGGCCCAACACTGTCTACAAGAATAGAAGCTCCCGTAGACATCAAGCACTTTTCCGGCGCCGTTGCTTGGGAGGAAAGGTAAAAGGTACTCACACTCCGATCTCGGCTACTAAGCTATTTTCACCGTTGTAAGTACTCGAAGCTATTTCCTTTAGATCCTGCAATTGCATCTTTTTGTTTCTTGTTTACACTAGTTTGGCATAATGGACGACAATGAGCTTCTTATTCTATTTCCTGATTTAAGACATGGATGGTTTGATGCGAAAATTAAAAAACCTATGGAACCTTATTTGCATGCTTGGTAGTAATATTAGTATGAACGCTTTGAACACCATGGTTGCTAATGATATGGAAAATTCTAAGCTTGGGGAAGCTGGTTTTGATGAGCATGATCTTTTTAGTCCCCCAAGCATTGAGGAGAAAATTTACTTTGATGATACTTTGCCTCCTATTTATGATGATTATAATGATAGTAGTCTTTTAGTACCGCCTGCTATGGAGAGTAAATTTTGTTGTGATTATACTATGCCTCCTACACTTGATGAGAATAATAATGATAGCTACTTTGTTGAATTTGCTCCCACTATTACTAATAAAATTGACTATGCCTATGTGGAGAGTAATTATTTTATGCATGAGACTCATGATAAGAATGCTTTATGTGATAGTTATATTGTTGAGTTTGCTCATGATGCTACTGAAAGTTATTATGAGAGATGAAAATATGGTTGTAGAAATTTTCATGTTACTAAAATGCCTCTCTATGTGCTGAAATTTTTGAAGCTACACTTGTTTTATCTTCCTATGCTTGTTACTTTGCTCTTCATGAACTTGTTTATTTACAAGATTCCTATGCATAGGAAGCATGTTAGGCTTAAATGTGTTTTTAATTTGCCTCTTGATGCTCTCTTTTGCTTCAAATACTATTTCTTGCGAGTGCATCATTAAAACTACTTGAGCCCATCTTAATGGCTATAAAGAAAGAACTTCTTGGGAGATAACCCATGTTTTTACTACAGTATTTTTGTTTTATATTTGAGTCTTGGAAGTTGTTTACTACTGTAGCAACCTTTCCTTATCTTAGTTTTATGTTTTGTTGTGCCAAGTAAAGTCTTTGATAGTAAAGTAAATACTAGATTTGGATTACTCGCAGCGAATGCAGATTTCTTTGCTGTCACGAATCTGGGTCTAATTCTCCTGTAGGTAACTCAGAAAATTAAGCCAATTTACGTGAGTGATCCACAGATATGTACGCAACTTTCATTCAATTTGGGCATTTTCATTTGAGCAAGTCTGGTGCCCTAATAGAATCCATCTTTACGGACTGTTCTGTTTTGACAGATTCTGTTTTTTATTTCGCATTGCCTCTTTTGCTATGTAGGATGAATTTCTTTGATCCGTTAATGTCCAGTAGGTTTATGCAATGTCCAGAAGTGTTAAGAATGATTGTGTCACCTCTGAACATGTTAATTTATATTGTGCACTAACCCTCTAATGAGTTGTTTCGAGTTTGGTGTGGAGGAAGTTTTCAAGGATCAAGAGAGGAGTATGATACAATATGATCAAGGAGAGTGAAAGCTCTAAGCTTGGGGATGCCCCGGTGGTTCACCCCTGCATATTCTAAGAAGACTCAAGCGTCTAAGCTTGGGGATGCCCAAGGCATCCCCTTCTTCATCGACAACATTATCGGATTCCTCCCCCGAAACTATATTTTTATTCCGTCACATCTTATGCACTTTGCTTGGAGCGTCGGTTTGTTTTTGTTTTTGTTTTGTTTGAATAAAATGGATCCTAGCATTCACTTTGTGGGAGAGAGACACGCTCCGCTGTAGCTTATGGACAAGTATGTCCTTAGGCTCTACTCATAGTATTCATGGCGAAGTTTCTTCTTCGTTAAATTGTTATATGGTTGGAATTGGAAAATACTACATGTAGTAACTCTAAAATGTATTGGATAATTTGATACTTGGCAATTGTTGTGCTCATGTTTAAGCTCTTGCATCATATACTTTGCACCCATTAATGAAGAAACACTTAGAGCTTGCTAATTTGGTTTGCATATTTGGTTTCTCTAGAGTCTAGATAATATCTAGTATTGAGTTTTGAACAACAAGGAAGACGGTGTAGAGTCTTATAATGTTTACAATATGTCTTTTATGTGAGTTTTGCTGCACCGTTCATCCTTGTGTTTGTTTCAAATAACCTTGCTAGCTTAAACCTTGTATCGAGAGGGAATACTTCTCATGCATCCCAAATCCTTGAGCCAACCACTATGCCATTTGTGTCCACCATACCTACCTACTACATGGTATTTCTCCGCCATTCCAAAGTAAATTGCTTGAGTGCTACCTTTAAAATTTCCATCATTCACCTTTGCAATATATAGCTCATGGGACAAATAGCTTAAAAACTATTGTGGTATTGAATATGTACTTATGCACTTTATCTCTTATTAAGTTGCTTGTTGTGCGATAACCATGCTTCGGGGACGCCATCAACTATTCTTTGTTGAATATCATGTGAGTTGCTATGCATGTCCGTCTTGTCCGAAGTAAGAGAGATCTACCACCTTAATGGTTGGAGCATGCATATTGTTAGAGAAGAACATTGGGCCGCTAACTAAAGCCATGATTCATGGTGGAAGTTTCAGTTTTGGACATATATCCTCAATCTCATATGAGAATAATAATTGTTGCCACATGCTTATGCATTAAAGAGGAGTCCATTATCTGTTGTCCATGTTGTCCCGGTATGGATGTCTAAGTTGAGAATAATCAAAAGCGAGAAATCCAAAATGCGAGCTTTCTCCTTAGACCTTTGTACAGGCGGCATGGAGGTACCCCATTGTGACACTTGGTTAAAACATGTGCATTGCAATGATCCGGTAGTCCAAGCTAATTAGGACAAGGTGCGGGCACTATTAGTATACTATGCATGAGGCTTGCAACTTGTAAGATATAATTTTCATAACTCATATGCTTTATTACTACCGTTGACAAAATTGTTTCATGTTTTCAAAATAAAAGCTCTAGCACAAATATAGCAATCGATTCTTTCCTCTTTGAAGGACCATTCTTTTTACTTTTATGTTGAGTCAGTTCACCTATTTCTCTCCACCTCAAGAAGCAAACACTTGTGTGAACTGTGCATTGATTCCTACATACTTGCATATTGCATTTGTTATATTACTCTATGTTGACAATTATCCATGAGATATACATGTTACAAGTTGAAAGCAACCGCTAAAACTTAATCTTCCATTGTGTTGCTTCAATGTCTTTACTTTGAATTATTTCTTTATGAGTTAACTCTTATGCAAGACTTATTGATGCTTGTCTTGAAGTACTATTCATGAAAAGTTTTTGCTTTATGATTCAGTTGTTTACTCATGTCATTTACCATTGTTTTGATCGCTGCATTCATTACATATGTTTACAATATGATCAAGGTTATGATGGCATGTCACTCCAGAAATTATCTTTGTTATCGTTTACCTGCTCGGGACGAGCAGAAACTAAGCTTGGGGATGCTGATACGTCTCCGACGTATCGATAATTTCTTATGTTCCATGCCACATTATGACAATACCAACATGTTTTGTTCACACTTTATATCATTTTTATGCGTTTTTCGGAACTAACCTATTGACAAGATGCCGAAGTGCCAGTTCCTGTTTTCTGCTGTTTTTGGTTTCAGAAATCCTAGTAAAGAAATATTCTCGGAATTGGACGAAATCAACGCCCAGGTTCCTATTTTGCCCGGAAGCATCCAAAACACCCGAGAGCCGCCAGAGAGGGGGCACAGGCCCACCAGACCATAGGCCGGCGCGGCCTGGGGGTGGCCCGCGCCCCCCTATGGTGGCGCCACCCCGTGGCCCCTCCGACTCTGATTCTCGGCCTATATAATCGTCCCTGACCTAAAAACATCGACAGAAAAGACGGAAACAGAGAAAACCATCCAGAGCGCCGCCATCGCGAAAGTCCAATTCGGGGGACAGAAGTCTCTGTTCCGGCACCCTGCCGGGACGGGGAATTGCCCCCGGAGTCATCTCCACCGCCGTCTCCACCGCTATCTTCACCGCCATCGTCGTCTCCATGATGAGGAGGGAGTAATCCACCCTCGGGGCTGAGGGCTCTACCGTAGCTATGTGGTTAATCTCTCTCTACGTACTCCAATACAATGATCTCGTGAATTGCTTTGCATGATTGAGATCCATATGATGAGCTTTGTATCGCTACTAGTTTATGTGCTACTCATGTGATGTTATTAAAGTAGTCTATTCCTCCCGCTTGGTGTAAAGGTGACTAGTGTGTGCACCGTGTGGTTCTTGTCGTAGGCTATGATCATGATCTCTTGTAGATTGTGGAGTTAATTATCATTATGATAGTATTGATGTGATCTATTCCTCCTTCATAGTGTAATGTGGACGAGTGTGTGCACTATGTTAGTTCTTGGTTTATTTTGCAATGATCTATTATGCTCTAAGGTTATTTAAATATGAACATTGAATTGTGGAGCTTGTTAACTCCGGCATTGAGGGTTCGTGTAATCCTACGCAATGTGTTCATCATCCAACAAAAGAGTGTATGTAGCACATAAGAGAAAGAGTTATTTATTATGCGATCAATGTTGAGAGTGTCCACTAGTGAAAGTATGATCCCTAGGCCTTGTTTCCAAACATCGAATCTCCGTTTATTTACTGTTCTGTTGCATGTTTACTCGCTGCCATATTTTATTCAGATTGCTATTACCACTCATATACATCCATACTACTTGTATTTCACTATCTCTTCGCCGAACTAGTGCACCTATACATCTGACAAGTGTATTAGGTGTGTTGGGGACACAAGAGACTTCTTGCTTTGTGGTTGCAGGGTTGCTTGAGAGGGATATCTTTGACCTCTTCCTCCCTGAGATCGATAAACTTTGGGTGATCCTCTTAAGGGAAACTTGCTGCTGTTCTACAAACCTCTGCTCTTGGAGGCCCAACACTGTCTACAAGAATAGAAGCTCCCGTAGACATCAGTCCCCCGACTCGGCCCCTTCGCCAATATAATCCTTCTGTCGCGGAAACTCTAGTACCGAGAGCCACGATACGAGAAAAGTTACTGTGACGCCGCCGCCACCAATCCCATCTCGGGGGATTCAGGAGATCGCCTCCGGCACCCTGCCGGAGAGGGGAATCATCACCGGAGGGCTCTACATCACCATGCCCGCCTCCGGACTGATGCGTGAGTAGTTCATCCTTGGACTATGGGTCCATAGCAGTAGCTAGATGGTTGTCTTCTCCTCTTGTGCTATCATGTTTAGATCTTGTGAGCTGCCTATCATGATCAAGATCGTCTATTTGTAATGCTACATGTTGTGTTTGTTGGGATCCGATGAATATGGAATACTATGTCAAGTTGATTATCGATCTATCATATATGTGTTGTTTATGATCTTGCATGCTCTCCGTTGCTAGCTCTGGCCAAGTTGATACTTGTGACTTCAAGAGGGAGTATTTATGCTCGATAGTGGGTTCATGCCTCCATTGAATCTGGGACAGTGACAGAAAGTTCTAAGGTTATGGATGTGCTGTTGCCACTAGGGATAAAACAACAATGCTTTGTCTAAGGATATTTGTATTGTTTACATTACGCACAGTACTTAATGCAATTGTCTGTTGTTTGCAACTTAATACTGGAAGGGTGCGGATGCTAACCCGAAGGTGGACTTTTTGGCATAGATGCATGCTGGATAGCGGTCTATGTTCTTTGTCGTAATGCCCTAAGTAAATCTCATATTAGTCATCATGATATGTATGTGCATTGTTATGCCTTCTCTATTTGTTAATTGCCCAACTGTAATTGTTCACCCAACATGCTATTTCTTATTGGAGAGATGATGTCTACGCACGCTTCTATTCCTGTAGACAGTGTTGGGCCTCCAAGAGCAGATGTTTGTAGAACAGCAGCAAGTTTCCCTTAAGTGAATCACCCAAGGTTTATCGAACTCAGGGAGGTAGAGGACAAAGATATCCCTCTCTAGCAACCCTGCAATTACGATACAAGAAGTCTCTTGTGTCCCCAACACACCTAATACACTTGTCAGATGTATATGTGCACTAGTTCGGCGAAGAGATAGTAAAATGCAAGTGATATGGATGAATATGAGTGGTAATAATAATCTGAATAAAATATGGCAGCGAGTGAACATGCAGTAGAACAGTAAATAAACGGAGTTTCGATGCTTAGAAACAAGGCCTAGGGATCATACTTTCACTAGTGGACACTCTCAACATTGATCACATAACTGAATAAACAAATACTACTTTCTCTACACTCTCTTGTTGGATGACAAACACCATTCATTGTGTAGGGCTACAAGAGCTCCCTCAAGCCGGAGTTAACAAGCTCCACAACATTCGGTGTTCATATTTAAGTAACCTTAGAGTGCATAATAGACCATTGCAATTATACCGAGTACTAACATAGCATGCACACTGTCACCGTCAGGCTATGAAAGGGGAATAGATCGCATCAATACTATCTTAGTAATAGTTAACTCCATAATCTACAAGAGATTACAATCATAACCTATGCCAAGTACTACATGATGCACACACTGTGAACATTACATCATGGAGGAGGAATAGACTACTTTAATAACATCACTAGAGTAGCACATAGATGATATTCAACTAGATCACAAAGAGAGAGATGAACCACATAGCTACGGTAGAGCCCTTAGCCTCGGGGAGAACTACTCCCTCCTCATCATGGGAGACAACAGCGGCGATGAAGATGGCGGTGGTGTCGATGGAGATGCCTTCCGGGGGCAATTCCCCGTCCCGGCGGCGTGCCGGAACAGAGACTTCTGTCCCCCGAATCTTGGCTTCGCGATGGCGGCGGCTCTGGAACTTTTCTCGTATCGTGGCTTATCGGTATGGGGTTTTCGCGACGGAGGCTTTATATAGGCGGAAGGGCAGCCTCGGGGGAGTCCTGGTGCAGCCACACCATAGGGGGGCGCCCCCCCTTGGTCGCGCCGCCAGGTGGGGTGGGGCCCCCAGGGCTCCCCTCTAGTCCCTCTCTGGCTCTCTGGAAGCTTCCGTGAAATATAAGACCCTGGGCGTTGATTTCGTCCAATTCCGAGAATATTTTCGTTTGTAGGATTTCTGGGACCAAAAACAGCGTAAAACGAGAACCGGCACTTCGGCATCTCGTTAATAGGTTAGTTCCGGAAAATGCATCAAAACGATATAAAGTGTGAACAAAACATGTAGGTATTGTCATAAAACTAGCATGGAACATCGAAATTATAGATACGTTGGAGACGTATCAAGCATCCCCAAGCTTAGTTCCTACTCGCCCTCGAGTAGGTAAACGATAACAAGGATAATTTCTGAAGTGACATGCTACTAACATAATCTTGATCATACTATTGTAAAGCATATGAGATGAATGAAGTGATTCAAAGCAATGGTAAAGACAATGATTAAACAACTGAATCATATAGCAAAGAATTTTCATGAATAGTACTTTCAAGACAAGCATCAATAAGACTTGCATAGGAGTTAACTCATAAAGCAATAGATTCTTAGTAGAAAGGTTTTGAAGCAACACAAAGGATGATTAAGTTTCAGCAATTGCTTTCAACTTCAACATGTTTATCTCATGGATAATTGTCAACACAAAGTAATATAACAAGTGCAATAGGTAAATGATGCGCGTAGATGACACGTCCGTTGGGAACCCCAAGAGGAAGGTGTGATGCGCACAGTAGCAAGTTTTCCCTCAGTAAGAAACGAAGGTTATCGAACCAGTAGGAGCCAAGAAGCACGTCGAAGGTTGATGGCGGCGGGATGTAGTGCGGCGCAACACCAGGGATTCCGGCGCCAACGTGGAACCTGCACAACACAACCAAAGTACTTTGCCCCAACGAAACGGTGAGGTTGTCAATCTCACCGGCTTGCTGTAACAAAGGATTAGATGTATAGTGTGGATGATGATTGTTTGCGAGAAAACAGTAGAACAAGTATTGCAGTAGATTGTATTCGATGTAAAAGAATGGACCGGGGTCCACAGTTCACTAGAGGTGTCTCTCCCATAAAATAAATAGCATGTTGGGTGAACAAATTACAGTTGGGCAATTGACAAATAGAGAGGGCATGACCATGCACATACATGATATGATGAGTATAGTGAGATTTAATTGGGCATTACGACAAAGTACATAGACCGCTATCCAGCATGCATCTATGCCTAAAAAGTCCACCTTCGAGGTTATCATCCGTACCCCTTCCAAGTATTAAGTTGCAAACAACGAGACAATTGCATTAAGTATGGTGCGTAATGTAATCAATAACTACATCCTCGGACATAGCATCAATGTTTTATCCCTAGTGGCAACAAGCACATCCACAACCTTAGAACTTTCCGTCACTCGTCCCAGATTTAATGGAGGCATGAACCCACTATCGAGCATAAATACTCCCTCTTGGAGTTAAGAGTAAAAACTTGGCCAAAGCCTCTACTAATAACGGAGAGCATGCAAGATCATAAACAACACATAGGTAATAGATTGATAATCAACATAACATAATATTCTCTATCCATCGGATCCCAACAAACACAACATATAGCATTACAGATAGATGATCTTGATCATGTTAGGCAGCTCACAAGATCCGACAATGAAGCACATAAGGAGAAGACGACCATCTAGCTACTGCTATGGACCCATAGTCCAGGGGTGAACTACTCACTCATCACTCCGGAGGCGACCATGGCGGTGAAGAGTCCTCCGGGAGATGATTCCCCTCTCCGGCAGGGTGCCGGAGGTGATCTCCTGAATCCCCCGAGATGGGATTGGCGGCGGCGGCGTCTCCGGAAGGTTTTCCGTATCGCGGCTCTCGGTACTGGGGGTTTCGCGACGAAGACTATATGTAGGCGGAAGGGCAGGTCAGGAGGCGTCACGGGGGCCCCACACGCTTGGGCCGCGCGGGCCCCCCTGGCCCGCGCCGCCCTAGTGTGGCGGCGCCCCGTGGCCCCACTTCGTCTTCTCTTCGGCCTTCTAGAAGCTTCGTGGCAAAATAGGCCCCTGGGCGTTGATTTCGTCCAATTCCGAGAATATTTCCTTACTAGGATTTCTGAAACCAAAAACAGCTAGAAACGAGCAATCGGCTCTTCGGCATCTCGTTAATAGGTTAGTGCCGGAAAATGCGTAAATATGACATAAAGTATGCATAAAACATGTAGATATCATCAATAATGTGGCATGGAACATAAGAAATTATCGATACGTCGGAGACGTATCAGCATCCCCACGCTTAGTTCCTGCTCGTCCCGAGCAGGTAAACGATAACAAAGATAATTTCTGGAGTGACATGTCATCATAACCTTGATCATACTATTGTAAGCATATGTAATGAATGCAGCGATCAAAACAATGGTAATGACATGAGTAAACAAATGAATCATAAAGCAAAGACTTTTCATGAATAGTACTTTCAAGACAAGCATCAATAAGTCTTGCATAAGAGTTAACTCATAAAGCAATAAATCAAAGTAAAGGTATTGAAGCAACACAAAGGAAGATTAAGTTTCAGCGGTTGCTTTCAACTTATAACATGTATATCTCATGGATATTGTCAATGTAATGTAATATAACAAGTGCAATATGCAAGTATGTAGGAATCAATGCACAGTTCACACAAATGTTTGCTTCTTGAGGTGGAGAGAGATAGGTGAACTGACTCAACATAAAAGTAAAAGAAAGGCCCTTCGCAGAGGGAAGCATTGATTGCTATATTTCTGCTAGAGCTTTGATTTTGAAAACAAGAAACAATTTTGTCAACGGTAGTAATAAAGCATATGTGTTATGTAAATTATATCTTACAAGTTGCAAACCTCATGCATAGTATACTAATAGTGCCCGCACCTTGTTCTAATTAGCTTGGATTACCGGGATTATCATCGCAATACACATGTTTTAACCAAGTGTCACAAAGGGGTACCTCTATGCCGCTCTGTACAAAGGTCTAAGGAGAAAGCTCGCATTGGATTTCTCGCTTTTGATTATTCTCAACTTAGACATCTATACCGGGACAACATAGACAACAGATAATGGACTCCTCTTTAATGCATAAGCATTTAGCAATAATTAATGTTCTCATATGAGATTGAGGATATATGTCCAAAACTGAAACTTCCACCATGATTCATGGCTTTAGTTAGCGGTCCAATGTTCTTCTCTAACATTATGCATACTCTAACCATTAAATGAGTGGTAAATCTCCCTTACTTCAGACAAGACGGACATGCATAGCAACTCACATGATATTCAACAAAGAGTAGTTGATGGCGTCTCCATGAACATAGTTATCGCACAACAAACAACTTAATTGAGAACAAGCAAGTGCGTGACTACTTGCCCTATCCCACAGCCCTCCACGATACACACTCGGCGCGCAGGGGCTGCCACTCCCGCGATCTGGTTCTGGTTGGGCGAGTCTCCGAGTCATTCCCAGCCGTCCGATTCGTATGCGCGAGTGGTAGATAAGCACAGGCAAAAACCTAGCCGACATTCCATCGTTCGCACCCATCCCCTTCGCCTGCTTCCCCCCGCAGTCGCCGCCGCCGCCGCCCCCTCCCTTTCTCTCGCGCTCACCTCTCGCCGTGCTGACCAGCGGTTCCGCCGTCCTTGGTGTCCAATATGAGGAGCACGGCCGCCACTTGCGCCCCTGCTGCACTCGCCGAGAACTTGGCGATTTTTTTCGGCCGTGCTCTTCAGGCGCGAGGTTGGAGGCGGCATCTCCGACGACGGGGAGCCGGCGAGGTCGCAAGCGATCCATGGCGAGCCGGCGAGGACGCACGATTTCTGGCTCGAATCGGTAGGTCAACTTCTGCTCAACCACTCCAAATTCACCCCGCCGGAAAGTGATCTCCCCGCGGTCCTGCCGGCGTCGAGGATGTCATCTACAGCTAGGACGCTGGCACCCAGGAGTAGGATTCGTGTGAGGGTGAGGCGGAGTTTGAGAAGGATCCACGGCTCAAACAATGGCAGTGCGGTACCCTGCCGGCCATCCTCTCCATGGACACCGTGGCGGCCACCGCCGTCACCGACCATGCCGTCATGTTCGGCACCCACGATGACACCCTCCATATGGGTGCTGGACGCCTGTACCTCCGGTGGATGCGAGGCACGTCATTGGTGTAGAGTCGCGAAGAGAAGCTACGGCCCTTGGTGAAGCTCTATGCCTCACTTGCGTGGAGCACTGCTTCATCTACCAGCACATGTAGGTATCTCTCTATGTTGCCTGATAGAGTGCTTACTTAGATTTCTTGCTCGTTCTGGCCTGTAGAATTGGCCACTTTGTAGAGGTTTATTGATTATTTGATTCTGTTGGCACCCTACGAAAACAAGGGTCACTATCTTTTTTTTTTGAAACAAACAAGGGTCACAATCTGGAGATGTTTAGATTGTTTATTCTTAGGTTTCAACTGTTGTTGTAGGAATGCATGACTTTATTTGGCCTACCGGATGTCCCAATCAGAGGAACAAAGCCTATGGTTATTGGGGAAGATGTGAGGGGCGTTGGTCACCTGTTCTGCTGCATTTGCTTGAGAGGATCTACGAGGATACTCTGAGAAAGGTGGCGTGGAGTCTGTAAGTCATCTCCAGATAAAGGGGAAGTGAGTTGCAACAGGTATAATCCTCTTGTGGTGGTTGCCTCAACAAGTTTAAGCAGGTATACCAACATCTTGGGGCTGCATAGTGTCCGGAAGTTAACCAAATCTCTCTCATGTTGTTTCCGCAGATCATTAATTTGTCACGTCGACAGGAAGTTTAATGAAAATCCAAGCAGGCTGCATGTGAAATCAATCAAGGTAATCTTTATGATGTAGTCAAAGATAATTTGTCGCTCTCCTTCATGTTGTTTCTGCATATGTCATTTATTTGATCTTGCAATTGGATGATACAACAGAGCCTCTGTCCTTAACCCGCAATGTAGCGGAGAAAGAAATTTCAGTTCTACTCCGAACCAAGTTCACTAAAAGAAGTAGGACAGATTTGTTGTGTAAGAACTTCCAGTCAAAATATTCTGAAAGGAAACATTTACATGGTTCCCACCGAAGTTGCATGCAGAAAAAATATCATATAACTGCAGTGGCCTGAATTTGGGCAAAGTACATGAACATTGAAAGAAAAAGGTAAGAAGAAAGTGGCGTACATAAGCATAGGGTTACCGGAAGATCACTGAGCTTGTGCTCGCTTCTGATAGTGGTGGAATAGTGAAGGTTTCATTTTTTACCAGGAAAAATATGGATTGTTTGCCAAATTTTCCGCGATTGGCATCTATCAAGTGTGCCATTTTGAGCCTCGCAGGATCTACCATCTAAGTTGTCTTATGGAAATGGAAAATATAACATAATTGTTGTGATGAGCTGCATTGGGTAGTGGTGGGACTCTGTTTGTTAGCAGACTGCTAAAGCCTGCACCTTTTCTGTAGTGTTTTATGAATAATTTTCCGAATTCAAGACATGTTTATCAGAGCAAAAATCATGGTTATATCTCATGGTGTTGTTATATGATTTGTCATCCTATGAGTGAAGATAAATGTAATATAAGAAATTGCTACCTCCCTTGAACATTAGGATTAGTGCTAAACAAAATGAATAGACTGCAATATTATTCACGATGATGATATTAATTTTAGTCGTGTTGGTTCTAAATAATTGCTCTATTTCTCAGTGAACTAACATATCCTTTTGATGGATGATTGGCGTGCTTAAGTTTTCTGACCTCTTCTAGCAGGTAAATATGCTTAAGCAGTATCTACCTCTACTGGGAGCGCCAATTGCCATGCATATGGGTTCATTTCTGCCCTAGATAACGTTTTTCAATCCTCTGATTTGACATTTTCATGTGGACTCCTTCAAATTAAGGAAGTGACAGAAGTTTCAGCGGTGTGTGATCCATTCTACAATAAATGTACTTTAAGGTTTGTATGATGTCTAACTCATCCTATATTCCTTGTCTTCCGCTATGCTTTTATCTACTAAATATCTATACTATATAAAAGTAAAGTTACATAAAAGACTGCTACATCATTGTCTCTGTCTAAGATTTTCAGTAAAATAACTGTTTCCACAGATTTAGTTGAAAATTTCCAAATCCCTGTCAAATTTACTTCCCTAGG
The DNA here is from genome assembly GCF_022539505.1 of Lolium rigidum. Lineage (NCBI taxonomy): Eukaryota > Viridiplantae > Streptophyta > Magnoliopsida > Poales > Poaceae > Lolium > Lolium rigidum. The sequence continues at coordinate 127,999,578 of NC_061511.1, forward strand.
AAAAGATAGACATGACTCTGTTTTTAAGTGACTAGGTTAGTGGTACACCGGCTTCAATATTGTTGCTTATGCTGATCTGTACACAAATCTTCTCATAAGAACTATTAAAACAGGGTGTGAGTTCCTATGATCAAGATTTGCATTCATTGATTTTTGTCAGCGATGCACTACGGCAGAAACAAATGATATGTGCGGTTATTTATATAATATTGTTGCTTATGCTGATTCTGTACACAAATCTTCTCACAAGAACTATTAAAATAGGGTGCTATTTATACAATATTGTTGCTTATGCTGATCAAGATTTGCATTCAGTGATTTTTGTCAGCGATGCACTATATCTGTGGGCTTATTTATACTGTGATAGATTGAGGTGTTCCCATGTTTCTTGCATTCTTAATTTGTTCCCCAAGGTAAATGGATGAGTTAAGGGCCTATGTTCAACATAACACCATGCATGTTTTAGCACTGCATCTCATGTTTTATCACTGCATCTCAGTTAGATGCAGATGGATACTGTACATGGGTACTGGATCTTAGAGCATCTCCACTCGTCTCCCCGAGAAGCCCCCCATGAGCCGTTTTTTACATTCGGACGGCGAAAAACGGCCCAGTCGCGCCCCCAGGTTCTCATTTTCGTCCGGAAAACGGCCTAATTTCGTCCGGACTCCCCGGGCCATTCTCGGTTTCCCGGGGATCTCTTGGGGACTCCGGATGGAGCAAAACCAACCGCCCACGCCCACGTGTCTCCTCTTTCGTCCGGACTCCCCGGGCCATCTTCTTTTTCCCCGAGAAACGCCGCTTGGGGAGCACACGACTGGAAATATACTGCCCCCCATGCCGAAAATTGATCCAATCCGGACGAAAATTTCGCCGGATTTGGGCGTGGGGAGCGCCAACGAGTGGGGATGCTCTTAGCTGTTGTTATTTCAGGAAATGAAAGTAAAGCTATTACCAACTGTAAAGCCATTATCAAAGTGATGCATGCACAGGGTTATTCAGGAGCATGCTTGTTCAGTTCTTTCTATCGGCACCTGATATTTACTATCATCTATTTGTAACTCCTGCACTTGACCATGCCCCACGTTTTTACATTTTAAATGACTATTTGATTACTTGTCCAGTTATTAGATGAAAAATACAACGAAATGCAACAATGGTCCTTATCTCCTGAAGTTGTGTACATTTCTCTCCATTTCAAGGGTAATGAGAACAGATTAGAAAACCTCATTTATTTGTTCTACCAAATGATCTTAGGGAACTTTTAGGACATGCAGATATCGAATTAGCTACTAATGGGCCACATGTCATGAGAACTTATAATTTATTTGATTCAATCTACAATTTTTATTGCATTGGTCGATTGTTTGCTCAAGGAAGTCCTCGCCAACATGTCAACCGTGAAGTGTGTTAGGTTTTTATCTTCTATTGGGGTTATTGCTATTTTTCTATATCCTTTGCTGTACACATTAATGTAGTTTAACTTTTGAAGTCTCGTCATTTTTTACCACAACATCATGTCTGATGATATTAGTTCTGAAGATGATATGAAAGGTAAATCCCTATTCTAAGTATTGGGGTTACTGAATTCGTTCTGTGTACCGCAGGTCCCATCGACGACTCCTGTTTGGTGTCGGCTAGCTGACAACCCTAGGGCTATGCAAATCAATATAGGCCCCTCCTTCGTCGCGTCGACTATTGGGGTTGTTGCTCGTGACCATGCTGGTTCTGTTATGGTGGTGTCAAGCTGGGCCATTAGAAATTATTGAGACTCTGAGAAGCGAAACCAATGCTATTATGTTGCATTCAGCTCACCATTGATCATGACCTAACACGTCTGCCATGGAATCAGACTGCGTTGTGGATGTTAATGCAGTAAACAAGGCATCTGGAAATTTCTCCTGATGCTGGAGCTTGTATGAAGACATCAGTAGAACAAAAATATCAGGTGCCTGGTGTTCAGCAAAGTGACAGCTCATTATTTCTTCTTTAGATAGATTAGTGGAGAGAGCAACGATTGGTTGCCCCCTTCACGTCTGCTTTTGCTTCTTTGTATGACTGAGATTTTGTAAACACTTTGTATATTAACATATGAGCCCTCGTTTCCCTAAAAAAAGATGATGATTGTGCCGCAGAGCACCGGCGAGGAGGCGCCCCAAGGGGCGCCCCTACTACTAGTAAGAGATAAAGTGCATAAGTATATATTCAATACCACAATAGTTTTTAAGCTATTTGTCCCATGAGCTATATATTGCAAAGGTAAAGAATGGAAATTTTAAAGGTAGCACTCAAGCAATTTACTTTGGAATGGCGGAGAAATACCATGTAGTAGGTAGGTATGGTGGACACAAATGGCATAGTGGTTGGCTCAAGGATTTTGGATGCATGAGAAGTATTCCCTCTCGATACAAGGTTTAGGCTAGCAAGGTTATTTGAAACAAACACAAGGATGAACCGGTGCAGCAAAACTCACATAAAAGACATATTGTAAATATTATAAGACTCTACACCGTCTTCTTTGTTGTTCAAACTCAATACTAGAAATTATCTAGACTTTAGAGAGACCAATTATGCAAACCAAATTTTAGCAAGCTCTATGTATTTATTCATTAATAGGTGCAAAGTATATGATGCAAAAGCTTAAACATGAGCACAACAATTGCCAAGTATCAAATTATTCAAGACATTTTAGAATTACTACATGTAGCATTTCCCGATTCCAACCATATAACAATTTAACGAAGAAGATTCAACCTTCGCCATGAATACTATGAGTAAAGCCTAAGGACATATTTGTCCATATGCAACAGAGGAGCGTGTCTCTCTCCCACACAATGAATGCTAGGATCCATTTTATTCAAACAAAAACAAAAACAAAAACAAACCGACGCTCCAAGCAAAGCACATAAGATGTGATGGAATAAAAATATAGTTTCAGGGAGGAACCTGATAATGTTGTCGATGAAGAAGGGGATGCCTTGGGCATCCCCAAGCTTAGACGCTTGAGTCTTCGTAAAATATGCAGGGGTGAACCACCGGGGCATCCCCAAGCTTAGAGCTTTCACTCTCCTTGATCATATTGTATCATCTCCCTCTCTTGATCCTTGAAAACTTCCTCCACACCAAACTCAAAACAACTCATTAGAGGGTTAGTGCACAATTAAAATTTACATGTTCAGAGGTGACATAATCATTCTTAACACTTCTGGACATTGCACAAATCTAATGAAAGTCAATGGAATAGAAAAATCCATCAAGCATAGCAAAACAGGCAATGCGAAATAAAAGGCTGAATCTGTCAAAACAGAACAGTTCGTAAAGACGAATTTTATTGAGGCACCAGACTTGCTCAGATGAAAATGCTCAAATTGAATGAAAGTTACGTACATATCTGAGGATCACTCACGTAAATTGGCATAATTTTCTGAGTTACCTACACAGAATTAGGCCCAGATTCGTGACAGCAAAGAAATCTGTTTCTGCGCAGTAATCCAAATCTAGTATGAACCTTACTATCAAAGACTTTACTTGGCACAACAATGCAATAAAATAAAGATAAGGAGAGGTTGCTATAGTAGTAACAACTTCCAAGACTCAAATATAAAATAAAGTGCAGAAGTAAAATAATGGGTTGTCTCACATAAGCGCTTTTCTTTATAGCCATTAAGATGGGCTCAGTAAATTTAATGATGCACTCGCATAAGGATGAGACTTGAAGCAAAGAGAGCATCAAAAAGCAAGTATGAAACAAATTTAAGCCTAACCCACTTCCTATGAAAAGGGATCTTGTAAATAAACAAGTCAATGAAGAACAAAGTGAATAGCATAGGAAGACAAAACAAGTGTAACTTCAAAAATTTCAGCATATAGAGAGGTGTTTTAGTAACATGAAAATTTCTACAACCATATTTTCCTCTCTCATAATAATTTACAGTCTCAACAATATAACTATCACATAAAGCATTCTTATCATGAGTCTCATGCATAAAATAATTACTACTCCCAACATAAGCATAGTCATTCTTATTAATTGTAGTGGGAGCAAATTCAACAAAGTAGCTATCATTATTATTCTCATCACCATAATCATCAAATGTAGGAGGCATAATATAGTCATAATAAACTTTATCCTCAATAGTAGGTGGCACCAAAATACCACTATCATCATAAATGGGAGGAAAAGTGTCATCAAAGTAAATTCTCTCCTCCATGCTTGGGGGACTAAAAATATCATGCTCATCAAAACCAGCTTCCCCAAGCTTAAATTCTGCCATAGCATTAGCAATAATAGTGTTCAAAGAGTTCATGCTAATAACATTGCTACAACTATTTTGCAAACAAAGTTCCATGGGTTTTTTAATTTTCTCTTCAAACACCTCATGTCCTAACTCAAGATAAATACTATAAAGATCTCTAATATTTTTGTTATTTTCCATTAAGCCTAACTAGTGAAATCACACAACTTAGTGTTCTCAGGAGTATTCATTTTAACACTAGTAAAAATAAGTAAAGCAAACTAAATAAAGTAAATGCAAGTAACTAATTTTTTTGTGTTTTTAATATGGAGAGCAAGACAGTAAATAAAGTAAAACTAGCAACTAATTTTTTTTGTGTTTTGATATAAGTGCAACAAACAAAGTAGTAAATAAAATAAAGCAAGACAAAAACAAAGTAAAGAGATTGGATGTGGGAGACTCCCCTTGCAGCGTGTCTTGATCTCCCCGGCAACGGCGCCAGAAAACAGTCTTGATGCGCGTAGATGACACGTCCGTTGGGAACCTCAAGAGGAAGGTGTGATGCGCCCAGCAGCAAGTTTTCCCTCAGTAAGAAACCAAGGTTATCGAACCAGTAGGAGCCAAGAAGCACGTCGAAGGTTGATGGCGGCGGGATGTAGTGCGGCGCAACACCAGGGATTCCGGCGCCAACGTGGAACCTGCACAACACAATCAAAGTACTTTGCCCCAACGAAACAGTGAAGGTTGTCAATCTCACCGGCTTGCTCGTAACAAAGGATTAGATGTATAGTGTGGATGATGATTGTTTGCAGAAAACAAGTAGAACAAGTATTGCGATGAGATTGTATTCGATGTAAAAGAATGGACCGGGGTCCACAGTTCACTAGAGGTGTCTCTCCCATAAAATAAATAGCATGTTGGGTGAACAAATTACAGTTGGGCAATTGACAAATAGAGAGGGCATGACCATGCACATACATGATATGATGAGTATAGTGAGATTTAATTGGGCATTACGACAAAGTACATAGACCGCTATCCATCATGCATCTATGCCTAAAAAGTCCACCTTCGAAGTTATCATCCGTACCCCTTCCGATATTAAGTTGCAAACAACGAGACAATTGCATTAAGTATGGTGCGTAATGTAATCAATAACTACATCCTCGGACATAGCACCAATGTTTTATCCCTAGTGGCAACAAGCACATCCACAACCTTAGAACTTTCTCACATCGTCCCGCATTTAATGGAGGCATGAACCCACTATCGAGCATAAATACTCCCTCTTGGAGTTAAGAGTAAAAACTTGGCCGCAGCCTCTACTAATAACGGAGAGCATGCAAGATCATAAACAACACATAGGTAATAGATTGATAATCAACATAACATAATATTCTCTATCCATCGGATCCCAACAAACACAACATATAGCATTACGGATAGATGATCTTGATCATGTTAGGCAGCTCACAAGATCCGACAATGAAGCACATAAGGAGAAGACGACCATCTAGCTACTGCTATGGACCCATAGTCCAGGGGTGAACTACTCACTCATCACTCCGGAGGCGACCATGGCGGTGAAGAGTCCTCCGGGAGATGATTCCCATCTCCGGCAGGGTGCCGGAGGCGATCTCCTGAATCCCCCGAGATGGGATTGGCGGCGGCGGCGTCTCTGGAAGGTTTTCCGTATCGTGGCTCTCGGTATTGGGGGTTTCGCGACGAAGACTATATGTAGGCGGTAGGGCAGGTCAGGAGGCGTCACAGGGGCCCCACACGCTAGGGCCGCGCCGCCCTAGTGTGGCGGTGCCCCGTGGCCCCACTTCGTCTTCTCTTCGGTCTTCTGGAAACTTCGTGGCAAAATAGGCCCCTGGGCGTTGATTTCGTCCAATTCCGAGAATATTTCCTTACTAGGATTTCTGAAACCAAAAACAGCAGAAAACAAAGAATCGGCTCTTCGGCATCTCGTTAATAGGTTAGTGCCGGAAAATGCATAAATATGACATAAAGTATGCATAAAACATGTAGATATCATCAATAATGTGGCATGGAACATAAGAAATTATCGATACGTCGGAGACGTATCAGTAAACATATAAGAATCAATGCACACAGTTCACACAAGTGTTTGCTTCTAAGATAGAAAGAAATAGGTAAACTGACTCAACATAAAGTAAAAGAAAGACCCTTCGCAGAGGGAAGCATGGATTACTATTTTTTTGTGCTAGAGCTTTTATTTTGAAAACATAGTAACAAATTAGTCAACGGTAGTAATAAATCATATGTGTTATGTATAAGACATCCTATAAGTTGCAAGCCTCATGCATAGATTACCAATAACTCGCACCTTGTCCTAATTAGCTTGGATTTACATGGATTATCATTGCATAACATATGTTTCAACCAAGTGTCACAAAGGGGTACCTCTATGCCGCCTGTACAAAGGTCTAAGGAGAAAGTTCACATTGGATTTCTCGCTTTTGATTATTCTCAACTTAGACATCCATACCGGGACAACATAGACAACAGGTAATGGACTCCTCTTTAATGCATAAGCATTCAACAACAGATAATATTCTCATAAGAGATTGAGGATTAATTGTCCAAACGGAAACTTCCACCATGATTCATGGCTTTAGTTAGCGGCCCAATGTTCTTCTCTAACAATATGCATACTCAAACCATTTGATCATGATAAATCACCCTTACTTCAGACAAGATGAACATGCATAGCAATGTAGGGATACGTTGCATAGAAAACAAAAAATTTCCTACCGCGAACACGCAATCCAAGCCAAGATGCAATCTAGAAGACGGTAGCAACGAGGGGATTATCGAGTCTCACCCTTGAAGAGATTCCAAAGCCTACAAGATGAGGCTCTTGTTGCTGCGGTAGACGTTCACTTGCCGCTTGCAAAAGCGCGTAGAAGATCTTGATCACGGCGCCACGAACGGGCAGCACCTCCGTACTCGGTCACACGTTCGGTTGTTGATGAAGACGACGTCCACCTCCCCGTTCCAGCGGGCAGCGGAAGTAGTAGCTCCTCTTGAATCCGACAGCACGACGGCGTGGTGTCAGTGGCGGTGGAGAATCCCGGCGGAGCTTCGCTAAGCGTGCGGGAAAGAAGGAGGAGTGGGGCGGCTAGGGTTTGGGGAGAGGGGGCGCCGGCCATCTAGGTGGTGCGGCCACCTTGTTGTGTTGGGGTGGCCGGCCCCCTCCCCTTGGCCCTCATTATATAGGTGGAACACCCAAGAGTTGGTCTACAAGTCTTCGAATAAGACCCCAAACCAAAACCTTCCATATCACATGAAACCTACCCAAGCTAGGACTCCCACTAGAGGTGGGATTCCCACCCTTCCTTGGGAGGGGGTGGCCGGCCCCTTAGGGGAGTCCACTTGGGACTCCTCCCCCTTAGGGTTGGCCGGCCATGGGAGGTGGAGTCCTTCCGGGACTCCGCCTTCCTTAGTGGTTTCTTCCAGACTTTTCTAGAACCTTCTAGAACTTTCCATAGAACCTTCCGGATCAATTTAAATCTTATAAAATGACTTCCTATATATGAATCTTATTCTCCGGACCATTCCGGAACTCCTCGTGATGTCCGGGATCTCATCCGGGACTCCGAACAAATATTCGAACTCCATTCCATATTCAAGTTCTACCATTTCAACATCCAACTTTAAGTGTGTCACCCTACGGTTCGCGAACTATGCGGACATGGTTGAGTACTTACTCCGACCAATAACCAATAGCGGGATCTGGAGATCCATAATGGCTCCCACATATTCAACGATGAATTTAGTGATCGAATGAACCATTCACATACGATACCAATTCCCTTTGTCACGCGATATTTTACTTGTCCGAGGTTTGATCATCGGTATCACTTCATACCTTGTTCAACCTCGTCTCCTGACAAGTACTCTTTACTCGTACCGTGGTATGTGGTCTCTTATGAACTTATTCATATGCTTGCAAGACATTAGACGACATTCCACCGAGAGGGCCCAGAGTATATCTATCCGTCATCGGGATGGACAAATCCCACCGTTGATCCATATGCCTCAACTCATACTTTCCGGATACTTAATCCCACCTTTATAACCACCCATTTACGCGAGTGGCGTTTGGTGTAATCAAAGTACCTTTCCGGTATAAGTGATTTACATGATCTCATGGTCATAAGGACTAGGTAACTATGTATCGAAAGCTTATAGCAAATAACTTAATGACGTGATCTTATGCTACGCTTAATTGGGTGTGTCCATTACATCATTCACATAATGACATAACCTTGTTATTAATAACATCCAATGTTCATGATCACGAAACCATGATCATCTATTAATCAACAAGCTAGTTATACAAGAGGCTTACTAGGGACTCCTTGTTGTTCACATAACACACATGTATCAATGTTTCGGTTAATACAATTATATCATGGTATGTAAACATTATCATAAACTCAAAGATATATTATAATAACCATTTTATTATTGCCTCTTGGGAATATCTCCAACAGTCTCCCACTTGCACTAGAGTCAATAATCTAGTTTACATTTGTAAAGATATAACACCTTGGCCTTCCGGTGCTTTATCATATATTGCTCTCGGGAGAGGTTTTGGTCAACGGATCTGACACGCTCAGAAATGTATGTATTTTGCAATACATTTGCGTCTCAACGCATCATTTATTTTCCAAATGAGTCGGCATTATTCTTATATGTTCAGTCCTCTGGTGGAACCTTAATTCCGCGGTCTGAAATATGTCACTAATATTGTCATACACAATATAGCTTCAAAGTTCTGACACTATCGGAACTACACCAAGTTCTCAAAGAACCTCTTAACTTAACATCCTCAGTCATTGTCAAAACAATGATATACTCTGCCTTTGTTTGTAGAATCCGTCACAATATTTTAGAACTCTTCTAAATCTAGTATTGTGCTACCTTTTTAAATAACACTTAGCCTAATTTAGATTGAAATTTATTTTTATATGTGACCAAACCAATATCGGTGCAACACCTTACAACGATTTGTTTGTCATTACCTCATATAAAACTATATATGTATCCTTGGTTCTTCTAAAGCACACAGGGATATTCTTACTGTTTGTCCAATGATCATCACATGAATCATTCTGGTATATGCTCCTAACATTTTAGAGCACAGGACATCTGATTGTGTACATATTAATTTTGATCTAAAATCACTCATGTGTTTTTACTCATTGAGTGTCAGATACACTCAAGTCTTGTTAAACCTTCACATGACAAGAATATTTTCTTAATATTTCTATATTGAACTATTTCAATATCTATTCTATGTACTTTGACTTAAACTTATTATGTGTTTCAATCTATCTTTATAGATGTTGACACAAAATTTGTTTCAGTCCATATCTTTTCGTTAAAGTTAATTCTCAATGAAACCTTTTAATCAAGTATATAATTACATTATTTATAACCAACTATATGTCATCTACATAAAGTATTATAAATATGTCTCAGCGCTCCCACTTAATTTCTTGCAAATGCAAGCCTCTTCATCGTCTTTGATGAAATCAAAACTCTTTGACTATTTCATATGGTGAAGATTCCAACTCCGTGATACTCACTTCATCCAATTGAAGTTTGCATACCTATCTAGTATTCCACGGACCAGCAAAACTCTTGGTTGTATCTTGTATACACCTTTAATACATATTTCTGATAAGTAATGTATTTTGCCATCCTACTAACATATCTCATAAAAGAAATATGTAGTGATTACTAGAATAATCCACATAGACTATAAGCATTGCTACGGAAGATCTAATCTTATCGTAGTCAATTCTTTGAACTTTGTCGTAAACAACTTTTCGACAAGTCAAGCTTCTTCAATGATATTTCATCCAAGTCCATCAATTTTATAGATCCATTTACTTTAAAAAAGTATTTATCTATCTTGGATTTCATGGCGTATAGCCATTTTAACGGAGTTAGGGCCCATCATAACTTCTTTGTTTGTAGTTGGTTTATCATTGTTCAAAATCAATCATTTGTTCACAAATCATTTATTTGATCACAAAGTAAACCATACCTACAAGGTTCAATAAATACTTCGATCTCCATGACTATAACATTTTGTAGACATGGGAGCCATGATCGTTCGTGGCCGCTTCCGGAACTAATTCCGATGTTGCGCTACTCTGATCATTATGCTCAGGTTCATAAACCTTATCAAGTTCTATTGTCCTCCCACTCAAATACTTCGCTAGAAAACAATTTCTTGGAAATAAGCAAGTAACATTAACAAACACTTTTGTCGTTTACTTCATAGTGGAAAGAATTCCCAATCAATACTTTGGGATAACCAACAAAGACATTCATCCGATTTTGGTTGTAAACTTTTAGACCAAAATTTAAAGAAAGGACTATTAGGGTATACCCATGCCATAACTTGTATGGTGTCATTTCAACGGATCATGATGATGCTCTATTTAGTGTAAAAGCGGTAGTCTCTAAAGCATAATCCACAAAAAATATAATGGCATTAATATTTTATCTTATCATTGACCCAACAAGGTTTGGATATATCTCTCGGATACTTCATCATCACTATGATACTCCAAGAAACGTGAGTTGTAGAACAATTTCATAACTCTCTTAGACGTTCACTAAAACTCGTAATTCAAATATTTCCACTATGATCCAATCATAGATATTTGATTTTTCTATTACGATGATTTCCACTTCATGCTGAAATTTATTTGAATCTATTCAAATGTTTCAAACTTCTTCCTTATTGAATATATCCACACATATATACTCAATTCATCGTTGGAAGTTTTCATGAAGTAGAAGAATCTCCCGCACACAACTATGCCCAGTGAATCACATACATCATCATGTATTTTTCCACTAAGTTAGTTTCCCGTTCAACTCTTGGCCTATGAACGGTATTTTAGTCATTCTCTTCAGAAAAGATTTGCAAGCGTCAAACGATTCAAAAAATCAAATGACTCCAAAAATCCATTTGCATGGAGTTCCTTCATGCGTTCCTTTCTAACATGACCTAAATGGCGGTTCCACAGATAAGTGGAATTCAAATCATTTGCCTTATGGCATTTTAGCGCCAGTGTTATGTATGTGTGTTTCACCATTAAGATTTATAATAACTTATCCATCGTACATGGAGCAATGTCATAATTTTAACAACTCATTGTTTTCATTTGACCAGAGAAAAATAACAATTATTAAGTTATTTATTATAAATTATAAGGGCTAGATAGAATGCCAACGATGAACATAATAACACTTTATTTTTGTTCCAGACGTGCATTCCTATCATATTCCTTGTCAGTCACTTAGGCCATTGTATTCTTGTATTGCGTTGTTTTGTATGACACTTCATACCAACCAATATGGTACTAATACCCAAGAATTTCATTGTGTGATCTAACTAGGAATACAACCATAACATGTATATCATTTATATACACCTGAGCTAGACTTTTCTAGTCTTTTCTTTCTTTTGCCAATAATATTTTGTAGTTTCTCTTTTAGCTTTCCTCATTATTCAGAAAAACACTTCAACATCATTAACTTCTAGGTTTGTTGGTCAAATACCAATAACCTTGAGGTTCTTACTTTGAAGTTGATCATCATATGACAAGTGTTCCAGATTTCACTATTAGTAACTTTGTAATATGATGAACAATTTCACTCATAATTTTATCCATTATATCATGATGACTTTCCGAGATCATGTCCATACATGCTAGGCTCGTAAAGTTTAACCTCAGTATTCGCATGTGCAAATCTGGCTTGCACCCGTTGTATGCACACGTAGAATCTATAACACCCGATCATCACGTGATGCTTCGAAACGACGAGTCTTAGCAACGGTGCATACTAAGGACGATCACTTCATGGATATGCGAATATTGTTAGTGCCCCAATAGTTGGAGGATTGGGACGCCTTGCGTCTTCAACCTTCGTACATTCCCATAAAACTTATGAGTTTATGTAGTCTCACCAAATTATATTCTATCATCTTGCAATAAGGTCTTAGATATCATATATATCTCATACCTTGATTATTTCTGAAAACTAAATTTTCAGCTCCTTACTTTTCAAACAGATTTGAACTTCAAGTTTCACGGAGACAAGATAACTTTAGGTACTAATTGAAACCATAGCTCTCTGAATCAACAATGTGAGGTTTACTAAAAGTTTGCAATAGGACTTAATTATTTCTTGATTCTTTAACAATACGGTACCAATCCGTAAAGTTTCTTGTCAGATTTTAATAGTATTTCTATCTCAATAACAAGACTAGCGCATGGTAGAAAAACGGATGCCAATACTACAAAATTAATTCAAAATACTACTCTGACTATGTTCATGATAATTAGTTCATGTTTTAATCTAATTACTAATGAACTCCCACTTAATACAACATCCCTCATAGTTGTTAAGTGGTACACAATCCAAATCCACTACACCAAAACCGATCATCACGTGAGATGATGTAGCTTCAATGGTGAACATCAACATGTTGATCATATCATCCATATGACTCGTGTTCAACCTTTCGGTTTCCGTTGTCCCGAGGCCAGGTATGTACATGCTAGGCTCGTCAAGCAAACCCAAGTATTCCGCGTGTGCAACATGGCTTACACCCGTTGTATGTGAACGTTGAGTCTATCACATCCGATCATCACGAGATGCTTCGAAACGACGAACTGTGCAACGGTGCATACGAGGGGAGAACACTTTATTATCTTGATATTAATGTGAGGGATCATCTTATAATGCTACCGTCGCGTTCTAAGCAAAATAAGATTCCTAAAGGATTAACATCACATGCAATTCATATGTGATATGATATGGCCCTTTAGTCTTTGCGCCTTTGATCTTCATCTCCAAAGCACGGACATGATCTCCATCATCAACGGGCATGATCTCCATCATCGTCGGCGTAGCGTCAAGGTTCATGGCGCCGTCTTCATGGTTGTTCACCTCATGTAGCAACTATTACAACTACTTTGAAATACTACTCAACATGAAATTTAAAGACAACCATAAGGCTCCTGCCGGTTGCCACAATAATAATGATCATCTCATACATATTCATCATCACATTATGGCCATATCACATCACCAAACCCTGCAAAAACAAGTTAGACGTCTCTAATTTGGTTTGCATATTTTACGTGGTCTAGGGTTTTCGAGTAAGATCCAATCTACCTACGAACATGAACCACAACGGTGATATTAGTGTTGCCAATAGAAAGAGTAAATTGAATCTTCACTATGGTGGGAGAGACAGACTGTTGGGGGGATGACCCCCGGTACGCCAAAGGCATGCCAAACCGGATGGTTTGAGCCATCAAGATACTGGTTTAATATTCGTACCGGAACATAGAGATAAGAAACTAGCTAAATGAGGCTAAGCCGGTATCCCCTAGAGGGGTATGCCGGAACCGGATAAGAAGATACCGGGCTACCGGAAGGAAGAGCATGTCGGCAAGACTGGTCAAAGATTCTCTCCAGAGCTAGAGGACAAAGATGAGCTAAGCAAAGTAGCTTCAAACGAAGGGCTGACGATAAAGAGAAGGATGACGGTCAAAGAAGCCGGAGGACGTCAGCACCCCTGATTAAAGAGAACTCCGGTGTCATCTATGATTAAAGTAGCTTTATAAAGTAGTTTGTCTAGTCAAAGATGCCATTAGGGTTTCTTGCCCTGTAAGCCACCCTCTCCCCTATATAAGGAGAGGGGGCAGCCCTTCTCACGGACACGCACGAGAGAGCTAGGTTTAGAAGAACACTTGTACTAAGAAACTTGTAACTTGTTGAGATCAATAAAGAAGATGATCTAGAGCGAGTTCTTCCTTATGTCTTTCTTCTTCAACCTCTAGCCTTGGCTAAGTTCTTGAGGAAACCATCCGGAAGTTCATCCCGTCTAATCACAAACCCTCCCCCGAATCCTCTTGCGTCCATTCGGCCCCAACTTAAGCCATCCTATGGCATCCGTCCGTTCACCACGATGACAGCTTGGCGCCCACCGTGGGGCATGAAGTGGCGCTTGCTGGAGTACACATTCGGGCGGGCATCCTCGAGGTCGCCGGCGAGCGGACAGTGTCTGCGCTCGTCCAACGCTTCTACTCCATCGACTTCATCAATGACAACGCGGGCTGCTTCGCCAACGGCGGCATCTTCCCCAAGAACGGCCGCATCATCGAGTTCGGCAGCCACCGCGTCTACTTCGGCACCGTCCCCGTGCGCCAGCGCCTCTCGCCGGTGCTGGTGGCACCGGACCAGCCAAGGTGGCTCTGTGCTGGCCGCGCCGGTCGGCAGCGTCGAGGTGATGATGGCTGGCGTGGCCGGCGCGGGCAAGGAGGTTGCGGATGAAGGTGCTGGTCGTGCGGCTTCAACCCGTGCGGCCAAGCCACCGCTGGAGCGCGACACCGGCGCGCCAGGAGCGTCTTCCGCACCACCGGCAACACCTCTCCAGGCGGCGATGAACGTGCTGGCGACGCCCATCGCGTGCAACATCGACCCGGCAGCCGGCTCGGGCGGAGCCGGAGGCGCAACGCCGAAGCTGCTCGCGAACGGCGCCGACATCGTCCGGGCGCAGCGCGAGCTGAACCTAACCCTACGTGAGTACAACGCTGCCCATGGCTTTGCTTCTGTTAGCGCTCATGCTGCTAGGATACCGGAGAACCGGCTTAAGGCTCGCAATCTAGATCAGGATTTGCGTAAGGAAGTTCTTACCGGCAAGAGTACCTCTGCATTTGCTAGCATCGTAGAGAAACCTAAATACAGGAGCCCGGATAAAACCATAAAAGCTGCTAGCTGTAGACCTGTGTGACTCGCTTACCGGAGATGCTTTGGAAAAACAACAAGAGCATGTTAGAGAGTTGCTAGACACTATCGAGCAGCAGAACGCTGAGCAGCTGGCTAAGCTGAACAAGGCTGTGGCCTCGAAATCCGCGCGTTCAACAAAGAATGCCGGGAGCAAGTCCCATGGGCAGGCCTCGTCCCCCCATCCGGACAGAAGAAGGGAAAAAGAGGTGAACGCACAGCAGATGACTGTGTACGATCCGGTCCTTGCCGGTAAACAACAAGACGGTCAACATGATGCCGGTAGAAAAAGCCAAGGGGCAGATCGAGGCTACGCCAAAGGAGGCTATGCCGGAAACAATCATGCCGGTAGACACGAAACCGGGCAAAACTATCCGGCTGCAAGGGCAGCGTATGATGATGAGGAGATGCCTCCACCAAGGTACCGGCAGGCGAGGGCCGCGGTACCGGAACGTTGCGATGAAGCTGATTCAACAAGACTCACCGCTTACCGGAACCCTTTGGGAGAGCGGTTGGGAGAAAGGAACCTGCCGGAACGGGATGCGAGGCACCGTCTAGACAGAGTGTACCTGTCTGAAATGATTGAGGCAGAGGGTCCTCCGGGTCCAAAGTGCTTTGGCCCAAGGATCATGAAAGAGCAACCACCAGTTCGCAACTTTCAGTTGCCCCGTGACACCAAAACATACGATGGCACCACTAAGCCGGAAGACTGGCTCGCGGATTATGTGACCGCGGTATACATCGCTGGTGGCGGAGGTTGCATAGGCGGAGAAGGAAACCGGCGTTGGGCCGTGAGAATCGTGCCAACATTCCTGGTAGGACCGGCAAGAATCTGGCTGAACAACTTGCCGGAAGGAAGCATAAATGGCTGGTTGGACTTTGAGGAAGCTTTTGTGAGCAACTTCAGCAGCACCTACGAGAAGGCCAAACAGGCCTCGGCGAGCTCGCTTTGTGCGTGCAGCGCCCGCAAGAAACAGACCGGGATTACCTGACCCGGTGGAACTCCACTAGAAACTCTTGTGAGGGAGTGATAGAAGCACAGGCCATTGCTTGGTTTAGCCAAGGATGCCGGCGAGGTTCGCCTTTGTGGCAAAGGCTGCAGAGGAACATGCCAACAACGTTGGCGGAAATGATGCGTGTGGCGGAAAACTATGCGTTGGGATACCCAATGCAACCGGCGATACAAGCTGAGCCGGAACAATCAAACCCGCCTCAGCAGCAATACCGGGATAACCGGAACAACAAAAGAAGGGAATATTTCCCGGATCGAAGGTATGGCTCGCAGCAAGTTGCTGCTGTACAAGAAAACTCGGATGCCAGTGGCAGCCAGAGGCAAAGAACCGGATCGCAGCCATGGGCAGGTCCTAAGAAACAATGGGTCGAAAAGAAACCATGGGGCCAGAAAAAGAATCGGCAAGAACCCGCAAAATACACCATGGAAGCCGCCATGGATCAACCTTGCCGGTGGCACACGCCGAATCCGGCTCACCCGTCAAACCACTTAACAAAAGATTGCACCTGGACCAAGTACCTGATGCAAAAGGGAGCGGTGAAAGACACCCAAGGACAAGGGGGCAACACAATGATGCCACCACCACAAGATATGCCGCGTCAGCAACAACTACCACCACCACCACCGCTTACCGGGGCAAATGCCTTGCCGGTACACCCTCAACAAAACAGGCAGCAGTATCAGCAAGTCAATCAGGTGGGAGAGGGCCACGGCCAGCCGCCTCCGCCGGCACCTTTGGGCCGGAATGTTTATGAGGATCCAGATGTGTGCTGTGTCGTGTTTGTCACCGAGCCGACAGACAAGCAAAGCCTGCGCCGTCGTTCCATGGAGGTGAACGCGGTGATGCCGGCAGTACCAAAATACATGCTGTGGTCAGATCAGGAACTCACATGGTCATACCGGGACCACCCCAAAATCATGCCGAATCCGGGTGGCTACGCTCTCGTGGTGGACCCAATCATGAAGGGGCCAACGACTCGCGTCAAGTTCAGCAAGGTGCTGATAGACAATGGGAGCAGCATAAACATAATGTACCGGCACACCATGCATACGCTGGGCATAACAGAGAACATGCTTCAGCCAACTCATACGACGTTCCATGGAATCGTTCCGGGTTTGTCCTGCGCACCGGTTGGAAAAGTCCGGGTGGATGTGTCGTTTGGAGGACGTGACAATTGCCGGGTTGAAAACGTTGAGTTCGAAGTGGTGGACTTAGATAGTCCGTACCATGCATTGCTGGGGAGACCGGCATTGGCAGCCTTCATGGCCTCGACCCACACGGCGTATCTCAAGATGAAGATGCCGGCGCCTCGTGGACCCTTGACTGTGGTGGGGAACTACAAAGTCTCACTGGAAACAGCATCTGCCGGATCGAACCTAGCGGAATCGCTGGTGATCGCGGAGGAAAAAAGGAGGATGCAAACCGCAGTTGCGCTGGCTCAGTCTTCACAATTGAGCTTAGCGGCAATGAGTGCAAGTCTGAGCGCTCCAGCGTTCAAGCCGACAAAGGAAACAAAGGACATAGTGCTGGACCCGGCTTTCCCTGAGCGTACCGTCCGCATCGGTGCCGGTCTCAGTGAGGCATAGGAAAGCGCGCTCGTCAGCTTCCTCCGTGAGAATCGGAATATCTTTGCCTGGTCTACTGATGACTTGGTAGGTGTTCCGAGGGAGCTGGCTGAGCACTCTCTGAACGTCCGGAAGGATGCCAAGCCGGTGCGACAACCACTCGCGCCGGTTCGCTGAAGATAGGAGGAAGATTATTGGAGAAGAGGTGACGAAGCTGTTAGTTGCCGGTTTCATTGTGGAAGTCACGCATACTGAGTGGCTGGCCAATCCGGTAATGGTCGAAAAGAAGAAAGATGAGAATCTGGAGGCAAAAGCTCCAAAGGTGTGGTGCATGTGCATCGACTACACCAACCTCAACAAGGCTTGCCCAAGAGACCCTTTTCCTCTACCACGGATCGATCAAGTGATTGATTCCACTGCTGGGTGTGAGTTGTTGTCTTTCCTGGATGCGTATTCCGGTTTCCACCAAATCCCCTTGAAAAAGGAAGATCAAATAAAAACTGCGTTCATTACCCCGCACGGGGCTTATTGCTATATCACTATGCCTTTTGGTTTGCGCAACGCTGGTGCAACGTACCAGCGCTGTATGCAAAAATGCTTGTTTGATCAAATTGGGAAGAATGTGCAGGTGTATGTGGATGACATTGTGGTAAAAACTAAGATAAAAGATACCCTAATTGACGATATCCGGCAAACATTTGATAATTTAAGAAGGTTCTGGATGAAACTCAATCCGGCAAAATGTACTTTCAGTGTCCCTTCCGGCAAGCTGCTGGGTTTCCTCGTCTCAAGTCGGGGCATTGAGGTTAATCCGGTAAAGATCCGGGCGATTGAGAGAATGACGATACCGCGAGATCTTAAGGACGTGCAAAAGTTTACCGGAAGCTTAGCATCGCTAAGCCGGTTCATAAGCAGGTTAGGAGAAAAGGCCTTGCCGCTTTATGCTTTGATGAGAAAATCCGATAAGTTCGTCTGGACCCCTCAGGCAGACGCGGCGTTTAAAGAACTGAAAACAATGCTAGCCACCGCACCGATATTGGCTTCGCCGTTGGAAAGAGAGCCGATGTTGCTATACATAGCAGCAACCAACCGGGTCGTGAGTGTTGTTGTGGTGGTAGAAAGAGAAGAGGAAGGAAAAACCGTCCAGAGGCCGGTATACTACCTGAGCGAGGTGCTCTCCCTCTCAAAGCAAAACTACCCGCACTTCCAGAAAATGACCTATGGCGTGTTCATGGCCGCCACAAAGCTCAAACACTACTTTGAGGAACATCCTATGAAGGTGGTGAGTGAAGCACCTATCTTCGATATCATGTGCAACAAAGATGCTAGCGGCAGGATTGCGAAATGGGCAATACAGATATCACCGTATGTACCGGTGTATGAAAGAAGAGACGCCATCAAATCGCAAGCTTTAGCTGATTTCTTGGTTGATTGGGCGGAAATGCAGTACAAGCCCCCGGATCAAAGAATGGAATACTGGAAGATGCACTTTGACGGTTCCAAGCTCAAAGAGGGTCTAGGTGCCGGTGTGGTGCTAACCTCGCCAAAGGGAGATCATCTCCAGTATGTTTTACAAGTACATTTCAGGGCATCAAACAATGTCGCTGAATACGAGGCTTTGATCCATGGGCTTAAGGTCGCAAAGGAAATCGGTGCACACCGGATCATTTGCTATGGAGACTCAGATCTTGTGGTACAACAGTGTTCCGGAGATTGGGACGCAAAAGACGCCAACATGGCCTCATACCGGTATCACGTGCAAAAGATTGCCGGTTTCTTCGAAGGGTGTGAGTTTCACCATATACCGCGTGCGGAAAATGAAGCTGCGGATGCTTTGTCTAAGCTGGGCTCGTCCAGGTAAGAAATTCCTCCCGGAATAGCCTTGGCACACTTAAGAGTACCGTCAATCAAGCCGAGTCCGGAGTCGGAATCAATTTTTGTGCCGGAATCGCACATTGTACCAATGGATATCGACGAAGGGAACCCGGGGACTGTTCCGGTAAACTCGGGGACTGTTCCGGTAAGATCGGCGACTGCTGCGCCGGAACCGGAAGAAGCAATGCTGGTGAGCGACATGGACATAGACGTACCGGTGTTCCTAGTTCGGGAGACACCATCATGGGTTAAACCTATTAAGGAATTCCTGGTCAACGGCACCTTGCCGGTTGACGAAAATGAATCAAGAAGGATCCAAAGGAGGTCCAAAGCTTACACCATCATTAATGGAGAGATGTACAAGAGAAGTGTTACCGGTGTCCTTCAACGATGTGTGGAACCGGAAGAAGGAAAGGAAATGCTCGAGGAGATTCACCGAGGAGAGTGTGGGCATCACGCTTCGTCAAGGGCGCTGGTGGCGAAGGTGTTCCGGCATGGGTTCTATTGGCCAACGGCTTTGGAAAACGCGGAGGATCTGGTAAGAAAATGCAATGGGTGCCAGAGGTACGCCAAGCAGAATCATACCCCAGCCTCCGGCTTGAAAACAATACCATTAACTTGGCCGTTTGCCGTTTGGTGCCTAGACATGGTTGGTCCATTCAAAACAGCAAGGGGAAACATGACCCACATTTTAGTTATGGTGGACAAATTCACCAAGTGGCTAGAGGTGAAACCCATTGCAAAGTGTGATGGGCGCACAGCGGTGAAATTCTTAAAAGATGTCGTTTTGCGCTACGGATACCCACATAGCATTATCACTGACAATGGCACAAACTTTGCTCAAGGTGAGTTCAAAAGATTTTGTGAGGACAACAACATCCGGTTGGATTTGTGCTCGCCGCACACCCACAGGGCAATGGCCAAGTTGAAAGGACAAACGCTTTGGTACTTTCCGGTATCAAACCGAGACTCATCGATGCGGTGGAAAAATCGCCGGGGTGTTGGCTTGATGAGTTACCATCAGTGCTGTGGAGTATAAGAACAACTCCAAACCGGTCTACCGGATACACTCCATTTTTCATGGTTTATGGAGCAGAAGCGGTCATACCAACCGACATTCTCCATGATTCACCAAGGGTGCAACTCTATAACGAAGAAGAGGTAAAGGAGGCTCGAGAAAACGATGTGGACTTGCTAGAGGAAGCAAGAGAATTAGCCTTGGCAAGAACAGCCATTTACCAGCAAAACCTCAGACGCTATCACAGCCGGAAGGTTAACCCGCGGGTGTTCCGGGAAGGAGACCTGGTGCTACGCCTAGTGCAGCGCACTGAAGGCCGGCACAAGCTTTCCCCGCCGTGGGAAGGGCCTTTCATTGTGAGCAAGGCTCTCCACAATGATGCCTACTACCTGATTGATGCACAGGAATGGAAGAAAGGAAAGGCGGACAGGTCCGGAGAGGAGACCAAGCGTCCATGGAATGTAGCTTTGTTGCGTCCTTTCTACTCTTGAAAGTTGTGGTGTAAGAAGTTCCTTTTTGTACCTTATTTGCTATGAATAAAAGATGTCGGAACCTCGAATGAATCTCGGGGACTACCCCACTAAGGTTGCATGTAACTTGTCTATTTTTTCAGTTCACCGGTTGCTTATTGAACGTTTTTTCTTTCCGGTTTAGTAGTGTGCTAAACCCTACCGGAGTCTTCGACTCTGCTGCTGTCCGCAACCCGGCTTCATGGCAAGCAAGATTAACCGGTAGGGGATAAGCACATGAACTACGAAGAGGAAGAGCGGGAAAGAACAATACGGAAAAATTTAACTAACCCCGGTTATACCGGTTTTTGCAAAAATTTCGAGTTATTTCTAAGTTCAAGAAAGTGCTTGCTTGGTGAAAGAACTTTGTGCTCATACGCCAAAAACGCCCGGAGAAGGTAGGAAGAGCCAAAGCAAAAGAGCCAAGTGTGCATCGAATTGGATGCAGAAACAATTTCGGAATCATTGCAGTGCAAGACAAAAATCGAAACAATAAGCAAAGTGCTAAGTAGCAAACCAACATAACTTAATAAGTTACCGGTGTGCAAGACACCGGCATAAGTTGTACCACAGCCAAAATAGAGCTTAAGTTTCATCTTACATCATAAACCCCGGCATACCGGGGTCAAATTTAATAAGTCTGTTATCAAGCAAGCAGGGGCAAACAAGTGTTCAAGCAACGGGAGCATCAGGTGGAGCGGCACCGGTCTCGGGGGCTTCAGGGCGGGCAGCGCTGGCCTCGGGAGCTTCTGGCGGCGCGTCCTCGGCATCCTCATCTTCATCTCCCTCTTCTTCTTCCTCATCGCTGAGGTAGTCCTTGACGTCAGGAGGGGGAGGGATGAAGGTGCGGACTTCGGCATACTCAGCAAGCCGGTAGGCCCGATCCTGCCGCTTTGCGGTGAGAACCGGATCCACGTCGGTAGGAGCATCCTCGCGTACGCCTTGGAGCGCGTCCAGGTTCAGCTCCGGATACCAGGAGCACGCGGAGCGAAGCGCAGTGTCAGCCCCAGCACGAGCCGCGGAGCACTGCCACTCACGAATCCGGCGCCCTGCCTCCTTCAGCCGGTTGGCAGTGAGGGTGACGTTGGCCGGCATGGCTTCCTCAGGCCACAGCACCTTGAAGATCTGGATGGCAGCATCCGGAAGATCGACAAGGGTGCGGTCCACTGAGCGCATATGTTGAACGCGAGCAGAGAGGGCGACAGGATAGTCGTACCCGTCCCAGTGCGCGTTCATATCGGGAAATTCCCGCGCCACCCGGTCCTCCATCACCTTCTTCACGGCGTGTGCCTGGGAGTCCGGGAAGTGTTCTACAGAAAGAAGAAAAAAGCATAAGCACAAGACACCGGAAAAAGTCCGCCGGAAGGAAAAGGAACACGGATGCATTTTTAAAGAGAGAAAGCTTATAAGTGGAAGAAGGGACAAGGCAAGGACTTACGGAGAGCCAGCGCGTCGATCTGCATAACCAACCGATCATATTCTTTGTGATCAGTGGTCATG
The DNA here is from genome assembly GCF_022539505.1 of Lolium rigidum. Lineage (NCBI taxonomy): Eukaryota > Viridiplantae > Streptophyta > Magnoliopsida > Poales > Poaceae > Lolium > Lolium rigidum. The sequence goes on from NC_061511.1 coordinate 128,022,147, forward strand.
ACTTCAATGCGGTGCTCCGCTGCCTTCCGCGCCTTCCTTTCCTCCTCCAGCTCCGTCATCAGCACCGTGTTGGAGTTCGTGGAATCCTCCACGACCTCCGCCAGCCTGGCCTCAGCTGCAGCCTGCGCATCCTTCAGAGCTTGGTCATGCTGGAGCGCGGCTTGCATAGCTTGCTCCTTAAGCTCCCTCGAGGCGGTCTTCTGGGCGTCCAGTGCCTCGCAGTGCTCCTTGATGAGCTGCTCTTTCTCGCCTAGATACCGGAAAGAAGGGTGTTAGCGAGTGGCAGTTGATAAAATGAAAAAAGGAACGGGTCAACCGGAAGAGAAAGAGTGATACCTTGAAGCGCGGCAATCTGGACCCTGAGGGCCTCGACGGTAGCTTCCGGAACGGCTGTTGAACGAAAAATGCGTAAGTATCAAAGAAGAAAACTTTCCGGTGAAAAGATACCGGATGGAAAGGAAGGGAACAAACCTTGGCAGTGGCTGTGGGCCTCGGCAAGATCCCGATGCTCCCACAGAAGCTCCTCGAAGAGCTGCTTCCGGGCATCAGCGGTGCTCTGTTCAAAGGAAGGTAATTGTGAGAAAGAAAGAAACAAAGATTTTAACCCAAAACTCGGGGACTGGCTATGCCGGTTTTGCGCGTTTCTAGTTAAGTTTCGCGCTAAGAGCAAAGATCTTAACCCGAAACTCGGGGACTGGCTATGCCGGTTTTGCGCGTTTCTAGTTAAGTTTCGCGCTAAGAGCAAAGATCTTAACCCGAAACTCGGGGACTGGCTATGCCGGTTTCACGCGTTCCTAATTAAGTTTCGCGCTAAAAGCTGCGCTCTCAACACGAAACTCGGGGACTGGGAGGATAGACAAGATCCGGAAAGAAACAAACCGGCATCAGCAAAACTTACAAGATGATTGGAGAAACTTACCACGACGTTGCTGGTGGCATCATACCACGCACTGTCGAACTCCTTCACGGCCCGCTTGAGCCGCATGAAGTGTTCTTCAGTGGACCGCGGCCCAGCGGGATCCGGCGCCGGAAGGCGGTCCTTCCCCAAGCCCTTCGTGGATGCGGAGATGTCCGCTTCGTTCCATTTCTGGGCATAGGGGAGAAGGTGCCCCAGCTCCTTGCCCTCGCGCTTCAGCTCGACAATCCGGCCCAGGAGGCCGGAAGGTTTCTCCGGGACCGCAGCGGCGGCAGGCCCGACATGCAGCACTAGAGACTGCGGGCCGGTTGACGCGCTGCCGTCCACGGCCTTTCCGCGGGATGCCCCCGGCTTAAGGAACTGGGTGATCTTGGGCGTCGTCGGCGGCGGCTTTGGCCTGGCCGCGGGAGGTCCTTGGCTTGGCGGAGGAGTTGGAGTAGCCCCGGCTGGCTCGAGGATAGGAGCTTCCGGGCGTGGTGCAGAGGAGGCCGGCGCGGAAGTGTCCGGCGCGGTCTTGCTGGGGGAAGAGCTTGGTTGCTTCTTTTTCTTCTTCTTCGGGGTGGGGGGGGGGAACCAAAGGTTCCGCCCGCCCGCGGTTTCGTTGTCGGCGCCGATGTTGCTGGCGCCGATGTCTTGGGTCTCTGGAGGGGAGATAAGATCCTCCTCCGCGCGGTGGTCTGGCGATGTAGGGGCCGCGCGCCCCGAACTTGTAGTGCCTCCCGGAGGGGAGGCAGAGATGTTACCGGCACCAGATGATGTCGGGCTTGAATGAGGAGGAGGAGTCGAGGTCCTTGCCGAGCCGACAGTGGCCTCCGGCTTGGAGCCAAGCTGAAGCGCTGGGCTGAAAGAGAGAAAAAGAAAAGGTTGGAAAAAAGCAACCGGACAAGAGCTTAGTAAGAACAAAGCAAACAAAAAGAGAAGCAAAGAACTTACCCGGAAGAAACCGGCATCTTCTTGTGCTTGTAGCGCTTCGTGCCTACTTCCTTTCCCCCAAGGACTTCAGTCCGAGGGCGTTTGGCAGGAGGAGCTTGGCTAGGGCCGGCGTCGCAGCAGCCGAGCCTTCTTCTTCGGCCTTGGGCCATGAGTTTATCTACAAACTCGTCGCCCGCCTCGGCCCCCGGAGGAGCAACATGCTCGAGAACCCGTGGTTTGGGGCCAGCCGAGGGAGCGTCTACGAAAGAGATAGATAACGAAGAATATGAGAGATAAAAAAGAAGGGCTACCTCGACCGAGCTCGTGTCGTCGGACGAACCGGTTGGCTCCGGCTGAGACTTGCCGAGGCGCGCAGCTGGGGTCCGGCCCATCTTCAAGTCTAGCCAATTGATGAAAGGGTCAGGGTCGAACTTGTCAAGGGCACGCTTCCGGCAAGGGCCTCGCCGGTCTGAGTCGATGCGGGGGAAGCGGTCCCTGGCCTGAAAACAAGCAAAATAAACAGTTAGCCATAATATAAGAGTTACCGGAAGGCCAACCCGAGTTGCGCAAGTCTCTTACTTCTTGGGTTGGAGGATTGGTGGAACTAAGAGGCCGGAAACCCCATTCCCAATCAACCTGCATGTCCGTTTGGCATATCTGGTTAGCCTTCAGGACCACGTCTGCCTTGCTCAAGGGCAGGCCGGTGATCTTGGTGGGATCACCGGGGCCATACATCTCGCTCATCTTGTGAACGCGACGCTTGAGGGGAAGCACCCGGCGGCTGATGAAAGTGCGGATGATATCGTCGGAGCAGATGTTGGTTTCTTTCATCAGCTTCAACACGAAGCGTACCACCCGGTTCGTCTCAATATGATCCGTACCGTGGTTGTAGTTCCGGCTTGGTCTTGGCGGGCGGCGCCGGGTTGAAGGGCGGCAGGTTGATGAGATCGGTGGCGCTCTTGTTGTTCACGTAGAAGAATGTTGTCTGCCACAAGCGGCAAGACTCGAGGCCGTTGAACTTAAAAAAGGGGCTCCCTTGGCGGGAGCCGATGATGCAAGACCCGCATTGTACGGGGGGTTTGGGCATGGAAATATCCTTGCCCTGGACCGAGTTGATCCGAAGAGAGAAAAAGCGTGCAAACGTCTCGCGAGCGGGACGAATGCCGATGTAGCCTTCCATGAAGGCCACAAAGCAAGAAAGGTAAAAAACGGCGTTGCTGGGAAGGTGGTGAGGCTGAAGTCGGTAGAAATCAAGAAATTGGCGGAAGAAGTCGGAGGCGGGGAGGCCGAAGCCGCGCTCGAAGTGAGCAAGGAAGACGACGACCTCACCGGGGTTGAGTACCGGCTCGATCTCGTCGCCAGGAATCCTGATGAGGTCTAAGACCCCGTGTGTGGCCCGATCCTGCGGATTGACGTCGAAACCAAAAGGGGAGATGGGAAAACGCGAGGAACACGAAGAACACGGTGATGAACACGAGGAACCCCGGGACTCACGCACGCACACCAACCCGATACACCCGATACTTACCCCCGTGGCTCGATGGACCACGCCAATAGAATCACCCGGAAGAGGCACGCGCAGAATTCCCGGTGAGAGATTGGTGTTGGAGAAAAGGGGATTGGTGAGGGAGAGAGAGTAGCTTGTACTAGAATCTCACTCAGCAATTACCAAATCAACAACAAGGATGGCCTTGATTACCGAGGGATGATACCCAAGGGAGACTAAGCTCAAAGTTAGGGTTTGAGTTCAAAACAAGTCTAAAGAGCTAATGAGGGGTCCCGAGCTACTTATATAGGCACACCCAGCCGCAGAGGCGAACAGTGTACGCAAAAGGATAAGTTAAGGCGCTTGGTGGGGCACTCTCGTCGAGTCCGGTTTGGGATCCGGTCGGACCGGGCCCGGGACCGAGCTGTCCGGTCAAGGGTCCGGTCCTGACCGGGCCTCGTGACCGGGCGGGCCGGTCATGGGTCCGGCCGACCGGTCGGAAACCGGATTCCCGCGAGGTTTCCGGCCGTCGTCCGGTACGAGGGGCTGGCCCGGCTTCCGACCGGTCGACCGGGCTCGTGACCGGGGAGCCCGGTTGTAGGTCCGGTCCGACCGGGTCCCGGACCGGCCAGCGTCCGTCTCTTCCTTGGAGCGCTTCGAGCGACGTCGGCTCCGGCTCCATGATCATCTTCATGTCCAGCTGCTTCTCTCCCGGCTGCTTCTCTCCTCCCTTGGCCATGGCGCCTCCTCCTCTCCGAGGTCTTGATGCGGCTTGTACCTAATGACACATAGCACGTCGGCATGAGGTAGCAATCCATCCAAAGGGGTACCAAGATCAAGGGTAGTGAGGAGCGAGTTCACCTCATCATGTAGAGCCTTGGCTCGGGCTCGTGTCATTGGTCCACTTGGGGGACTAGTTGGTCTTGATGGAGTGTCGTCGGTGAGCGGGCTACATCATCTCCCCCCCCCTTGGGAAAGAGTCGTCCTCGACTCGTGGCCTTCCTCATCTCCATGATAGGGTGACAAGTCGGAGACATTGAACGTGTTGCTCACCAAGTACTTGGAGGTGGGGATGTCGATGACGTAAGCGTTGTTGTTGATGCGTTTGAGGACCTTGAAGGGACCATCTCCTCTTGGCTTGAGCTTCGAATTGCGGTCATGAGGGAATCTTTCCTTCCGGAGGTGGATCCAAACGAGGTCGCCTTCCTCAAAGATGCGTTCCTTCTTCTTGGCGTTGAGTCTTGTAGCTTGACGAAGCACATGTTCTTGAATGGTAGCTCTTGTCTCTTCATGAAGTTTCTTGACGGCGGCGGTGCGCTTGTCGAAGTCCATGTTGATCCGCTCATGAAGTGGGAGCGGGAGCATGTCGAGTGCCGTGAGCGGCTCAAACCCGTAGACGACCATGAAGGGACTCCTTGATGTAGTCGAGTGCTTGGCGCGGTTGTAGGCGAACTCCGCGTGTGGAATGCATTCCTCCCATGACTTCAAGTTTTTCTTCACGAGTATGCGTAGAAGGGTGGAGAGGCTTCGATTGACCACTTCCGTTTGGCCGTCCGTTTGCGGGTGCGAGGATGATGAGAATAAAAGCTTCACTCCAAACTTGGCCATGAGCGACTTCCAAAGATAACTCATGAACTTGACGTCTCGATCCGACACAATGCTTCGCGGCACTCCATGTAGGCGAACGATTTCCCTGAAAAACAACGAAGCAATGTGTGAAGCATCATCGCTCTTATGGCAAGGTATGAAATGAGCCATCTTAGAGAATCTATCCACTACCACAAAGATAGAATCATGTCCATGCTTAGTGCGAGGCAATCCTAGAACAAAATCCATGCTAATGTCCGTCCATGGTGCATGAGGTATAGGCAAAGGCATGTAAAGACCATAGGTATTGGAAGTAGACTTAGCTTGAAGGCATGTCGTGCAACGGTTGCAAAGGCGCTCGACGTCCCTCTTCATCTTCGGCCAATAATAGTGAGTGGCTAGCATCGCAAGTGTCTTATCTCGACCAAAATGTCCCATAAGGCCACCACCATGTGACTCTTGCAAGAGTAACTTCCGAAGAGAAGAATCGGGAATGCAAATTTTGTTGGCTTTGAACAAGTAGCCTTTGTGCAAATAGAAGTCATCAAATCCTCGGTCAACGGAACACTTCTCAAATATCGGAGCAAAGAAAGAATCGGAAGTATAGAGTTCTTTGATCTCTTCGAGTCCCAAGACATGAAAATCCAAGCGAGTCAACAAAAGGGTGTTTTTGTGGGAAAGAGCATCCGCCACTACATTGTCCTTGCCCTTCTTGTATTTGATGACATACGGGAAGGACTCAATGAACTCAACCCATTTTGCATGACGTTTGTTCAAATTGTGTTGGCTTTTCAAGTACTTCAAGGACTCATGGTCGGAGTGAATGATGAACTCTTTTGGCCAAAGATAGTGTTGCCAAACTTCAAGAACACGAACCAAAGCATAGAGCTCCTTGTCATATATAGGATAGTTGAGGCGTGCGCCATCTAACTTCTCACTATAGTATGCCACGGGTTTGCCCTCTTGCATAAGAACACCACCAATACCAAGCCCACTTGCATCACACTCAATCTCAAAAGTTTTGGAAAAATTTGGAAGAACAAGAAGGGGGCTTCGGTAAGGCGTTTCTTCAACTCATCAAAAGCATTTTGTTGGGCCTTGCCCCAAACAAACGGAACATTCTTCTTGGTAAGCTCATTCAAAGGGCAAGCAATGGTGCTAAAATCTTTCACAAAGCGGCGGTAAAACCCTGCAAGTCCATGAAAACTTCGGACTTGGCCAACATTTGTAGGAGTAGGCCAATTATGGATGGCCTCTACCTTGGAAGAATCAACTTCAATCCCATTAGCGGAAACCACAAAGCCAAGGAAAACCAACTTGTTTTGAGCAAAGGTGCATTTGGGGAGGTTAGCATAAAGCTTTTCATGACGCAAGATGCACAAGACTTCTCTCACATGTTGCACATGGTCCTCGAGACATTTGCTATAAATAAGAATATCATCGAAATAGACAACCACACTCTTGCCAATGAGAGGACGCAAGATGTGATTCATGAGGCGCATGAAAGTTGATGGAGCATTGGATAGCCCAAATGGCATAACAAGCCACTCATATAGACCAAGTTTGGTCTTGAATGCCGTTTTCCATTCATCACCAATAGCCATGCGGATTTGGTGGTAGCCACTACGCAAATCAATTTTAGAGAAAATCGTGGCACCACTAAGTTCATCAAGCATGTCATCTAAACGCGGAATGGGATGGCGGTAACGGACGGTAATGGCATTGATGGGGCGACAATCCATACACATCCGTTGCGTCTCATCCGGTTTAGGCACAAGAATCACGGGAACCGCACAAGGGGAAAGGCTTTCTCGAACGTACCCTTTAGCGAGGAGGTCTTGTATTTGGCGTTGGATCTCCTTTGTCTCTTCGGGGTTGGTGCGGTAGGCGGCACGGTTTGGAAGCGGAGCGCCGGGTATGAGGTCGATGCGGTGCTCGATGCCTCTAAGCGGTGGTAGTCCATGCGGGAGCTCGCTCGGGGAAGACGTCTCGGAAACTCCTTCAAAAGAGACAACAAAGACGAAGGAATGTTGGTTAAGTCGTTAGTCTCCGATGATGGTCCCTTGCATATGAGGACGTAGTGCAATATGGTGGATGGGTTTGCTTGCACTTCTTTCCACTCGCTTTTGGTGGCTAGGAGGACGCTCTTTCGCTCACTCACATATGGCTTTTGGCGCTCACTCTCCATTTGGTGGGTCGCTCCCTCACCTCTCAACTCACTATGGTGGGTGTGGTGTTGTGCCCTCGCTAGAGTCTTCGCATTGTCGGCGATGATTTGACTAGGAGTCATGGGGCGCAACTCGAACTTCTTGTCGTTGACCTTGAAGGTGTATGTGTTGGAGAGTCCATCATGTATAGCCTTCTTGTCATATTGCCAAGGGCGGCCAAGCAACATGTGGCACACCGTCATGGGTACGACGTCACACTCAATAGTATCCTCATAAGGTCCGATCTTGAAGTTGACGGTGACGGTATGTTGTATCTTGACGTTGCCCTTGTCACTCAACCATTGGATATGGTAGGGATGAGGATGCTTACGGAGAGTGAGGTGGAGCTTCTCACACAACTCGGTGCTTGCAAGGTTATGGCAACTTCCACCGTCTATGATGACCTTGATTGACTTGCCACCAATTCCGGCACGGGTTTGGAAGATGTTGCACCGTTGCTCTTCTCTTGCTTGAGGTTGAGTTGTTAGCACCCTTGTGACCACAAGTGAGGGACTTGGGTCATGCTCACATAAGAGAGGATCTTCTCCACATTCTTGCTCATAAGCTTCTTCACTTTCCACGGCGGCTTGCACAAGGGCTTCATATTCATCCTCATCAAACGTCTCGATATCACCATTCTCCATAGTGATCATGACCTTGGTGTTCTTGCACTCAAACGACTTGTGACCTTGGGTGCCACACTTGAAGCAAGTGACACTAGAGGGTCCCGTGGATGCCTTAGAGGAGGCGGTGGAGGAGACCGTTTGCTTCATGCGACTTTGGATAGTCGGTCTCTTGGATGGTGTAGAGGAGGCGTCGGCCTTGGCACTTGTAGCTTGAGGCGTTGATGTAGTAGGAGGAGTCGATGTAGCGAACTTGGAGGTGAAGTAGGTCTTGGCCTTGGAGTACTTGATATCCTCAATCACTTGGCGCTCGGCCTTCGATGCTTGGTGCACCAACTCAACCATGTTGGAGTAGGGTTGGAACTCGACGATCCTCTTGATGGGGTAAGAGAGGCCATTGAAGAAGCGAGCAATGGTTTGCTCTTCGGACTCTTGGATGTTGGCTCGCATCATAGTGAGCTCCATCTCCTTGTAGAACTCTTCGACTGGTCTTGGTGCCTTGCTTCAACTTTTGGAGCTTGTTGAAGAGGTCGGTCATGTAGTGCGTGGGGACAAAGCGAGCATGCATCTCTTTCTTCATTTCTTCCCAAGTTGCAATTGGAGGTTCTCCCTTCTCTTCCCGAAGAGTGAGGACTTGCTCCCACCAAGTGTTTGCGTAGTCCTCGAACTCAAGAGACGCCATAGCCACCTTCTTGGCACCGGAGTAGTTGTGGATGCGGAATATCTTGTCAACCTTGAGTGCCCATGAGAGGTAGGCCTCGGCATCTTCTTCTCCCTTGAACTTGGGCATGTTGAACTTGAGCTTGCCATACATGTTCTCTTCATCCTCCAAGTTTCTTCGACGAGGAGGGGCACCTTCATCTCTTGCGGCTTGAGGAGGAATAGGAGGTCTTCTACGGCCAACCATAGCATTGGGTTGGTGTTGGAGGTGCACACTTGCTTCACTTGGTTCACGGTGAGGATGTGGTTGAAGATCTTGACGAGGTTGTTGAAGATCTTGACGAGGTGGTTGACGACGCCCAAAGATGGCCCTCTCATCTTGCTCATGTGGTGGTTCTCCTCTTCCACGTTGGTCATGGCGAGGATGATTGCGAAGATCACGCCTCGGTTGGTCTTGATGTTCATGGCCTTGAGCATCACCATGTGGCTCCATATTGTGGGAGATGTTGTCATGCGGGTGGCCGTCACGCCCATGGTGGGCATGGCCATCCGGTTGAGGACGATCTTGTGGAGGACGTTCATGTGGACGAGCATGGCGATGTATTTCTCCTCGCCTAGAGTTGGAGCGAGAGTCTTCATGACGAGCATGTGAGCGATGCGGTCGATGATGGTCTTCATGCCTTGAGGAGGAGCTTGAGGACGAACGGTGACCATGAGAGTAGTAATCTTGTGATGAGCTTGAGGATGATGAAGTAGAGCGGTGTCGACGATGACGACCCAAGTTGGTGATGGCGCGCTCGAGGCTATCCATGCGCCGCTCCATGTTCGCATCATTGGCCGCCATTTGACCATTCAAGTTGTCCGTAGCTTCGCGAAGGAGAGCCAAGTCTTGGTTCACAACGGAGAAGTTGTGTGCCACTTCATCGTATTGCTCATCGATGCGCGTCTCGAAGAGGGTGAGTTGCTCCTTGAACTCTTGGCGTTGCGTCCATAGGTTGTGTTGAGTAGCCAACCTCTCGGTGTTGCGGAGGATTTCTCCCTCCCTTGCTTCATCTCCGCTCCTATCCATGATACAAAGACAAGCACTAGGTTGTATATGTTAGTGGAAGGAGACTACCTCGCACTCTTACCAAGGTAAGATAGTATTGAGGCAATCCACCAAGCCGAAAGCAAGATCAAGTGTATCGGGAACACACGCAAAACCACACGCAAAAGCTAGCAAATATGGTGTTAGGCGAGTGTTGTGGAAAGCCAAAAGACAAATCCAAGATCGAGTATGTTGTTAAGAGTGGTGGAAATCCGAAAATCCAAAAGTTGATGCGAAGATCACTATAAACACGGAAAAAGGTTGTGGAACACACACAAGAGATAATCGGGGTTAGTGCAACCAAAAGTGAGCGGAAAATTGTATGTGCGGATGCTCGGTGTCACACTAACACAAGGAGAGTCAAAGCTTTGGTTGCAAAGGAAGAGACAACTAGATTCACACGTGACCTCTCTTCTCGTATCTCTCTTTGCTTAAAAGCTTTTCTCTTTTGTATATGTTGGCACTTGCACTCGTTGTATCTTTGGTGGCACGTGGACACTTTGTATGTATGGGCGTATGGATGTATGGATGTATGGATGTATCGATGTATGGTGCTACTCGCACTCTTTTTGTGTTTTTGGGGCTTTTTGACGCGCTATGTTAGCGTTAGCCTCGCTTTTGCTATCTTGCCACACGAGTGTTTGCTTGGGTGCCTTACTCAACACGACACACACACCTCACAATGCGGGGCCACGTGCAATGTCTCGCAACACTAGACAAGCAATGCTCAATGGGATAGATCGCAAAAGGAAGAGGGGTTACAAGGTGACAGCTGCAAGTTATACCTGCGATGGTGGTGGTGGTGGTGGTGGTGGTGGAGATCGCCGGATGTCGAGGTCGACGGAGGCGTCGCGTCGCCCGGTCGGATGCCCGGTTGGACCGGCTCCTGGACCGGCCTGGCCGGTTGTGCGTCCGGTCGACCGGATTCTGGGCTGGGCCGGCCGGTCTGTAGCCCGGTTGACCGGGTGCTCGACCGGATTTCGCGGGCTGAGCGTTTCTCTCTCCTGTTCTTCACGAAAACCAAGCCAAATCGACCAAATCGAAGGGAAACGATGGAATTGGAGGCTCAAAGTTGGGGAAGTAGTAGATCAAGCACAACAACTCCAAATCCACGGACCAAAACCACTCAAAACGCAACCAAATCACGAGATCGGTCAAGAGGCAATTTGGGGCTATTTTTGGGGATTTTTTGGAAAATTTTCTAGGGACGAAATCGGGTGGGTGGAGGGTCAAATCCGCGGAAACCAAAGGCTGCTGATACCATATGATGAGGTCTAAGACCCCGTGTGTGGCCCGATCCTGCGGATTGACGTCGAAACCAAAAGGGGAGATGGGAAAACGCGAGGAACACGAAGAACACGGTGATGAACACGAGGAACCCCGGGACTCACGCACGCACACCAACCCGATACACCCGATACTTACCCCCGTGGCTCGATGGACCACGCCAATAGAATCACCCGGAAGAGGCACGCGGCAGAATTCCCGGTGAGAGATTGGTGTTGGAGAAAAGGGGATTGGTGAGGGAGAGAGAGTAGCTTGTACTAGAATCTCACTCAGCAATTACCAAATCAACAACAAGGATGGCCTTGATTACAGAGGGATGATACCCAAGGGAGACTAAGCTCAAAGTTAGGGTTTGAGTTCAAAACAAGTCTAAAGAGCTAATGAGGGGTCCCAGCTACTTATATAGGCACACCCAGCCAGCAGGGGCGAACAGTGCACGCAAAAGGATAAGTTAAGGCAGTTTGGTGGGGCACTCTCGTCGAGTCCGGTTTGGGATCCGGCCGGACCGGGCCCGGGACCGGGCTGTCCGGTCAAGGGTCCGGTCCTGACCGGGCTCGTGACCGGCGGGCCGGTCATGGGTCCCGGTCGACCGGTCGGAAACCGGATTCCTGCGAGGTTTCCGGTCGTCGTCCGGTACGAGGGGGCTGGCCCGGTTTCCGACCGGTCGACCGGGCCTGTGACCGGGGAGCCCGGTTGTACGTCCGGTCCGACCGGGTCCGGGACCGGCCAGCGTCCGTCTCTTCCTTGGAGCGCTTCGAGCGACGTCGGCTTCGGCTCCATGATCATCTTCATGTCCAGCTGCTTCTCTCCCAGCTGCTTCTCTCCCTCCCTTGGCCATGGCGCCTCCTCCTCTCCGAGGTCTTGATGCGGCTTGTACCTAATGACACATAGCACGTCGGCATGAGGTAGCAATCCATCCAAAGGGGTACCAAGATCAAGGGTAGTGAGGAGCGAGTTCACCTCATCATGTAGAGCCTTGGCTCGGGCTCGTGTCATTGGTCCACTTGGGGGACTAGTTGGTCTTGATGGAGTGTCGTCGGTGAGCGGGGCTACATCAAATCCGGCAGGAGACCCCTTCCGGTATCCTCCTAGACCGGTAAAGCCAGTCAATCTCATGTTGGGACACGTCGGAACCTCTCCAGGCTCCGCGTGTGATACCGGAAAGATCCTTTCCGGGGGCTCGGCTGGAGGTGCCGGCCTCTTGATCCTTGTTGGATTCTAACTCCATCCGGGCGAGGTCTTCGGTTAGCCCGTCGGATGTGTTACTGCCTTGACTACTAGAGGAGGGGGCAAGGAGAGACTCTTCGCTAGACATGTAGATCTGGGCAACACCAGTGTCTACCCAAAAACAGTTTTTCCCAGAAAGACCCTCGCGCGAAGATCTACAAGTAAGAGAAAAAGCAAAATAAAGAGGGGATAAATACTCTACCGGCCCAAGATCTAGAAAGCTAAGAGAGAAGAAGTAAAGGAGTATCGGGCCTAACCTGAGGCGGCGGAGTCGCAGAGGAAGAGGCTCGCCGGAGGGATGACGTGCCTAAGGCCGGCGAGGAGGTCCGTCGGCGGCGAAGTGAGGAAGAGCTTGAGGAAACACCAATGCCGCGGCTGGGACAGAAGCGCCGCAGAAGTTCTTCACGCGGTGAAGTTCGGCGACGTCCGGCGGAGCAACAGCGGAAGTTCGTCGGGCGGCGGACCTCGAACGACGAAACGGAGCGGTGGAGGCGCAGAGGGCAAGAGCACTATGCGCGAGGAAGTGGAGAATGCGAGAAGAGGAAGAAGGAGGAGCGGTTCCCCCTTATATAGGAAGAGGGAGACGCGGGCCGAAAACCGCTGGGCCTCGGTGGTTTGGGTCGTGGGCCGCGACGGTTCGCTCCACGGGCCGCCACGTGGCATGGTGGTACACGCCAGAAAATAGAAGGCCACAGGGAGGCGCATACGGATCCAGAACGGAGGCCAGGATTTGCTGTGAGGCAGTTAATGCGCGCGCAGAAGTCGAAGGGAAGTGACCCCTGACACTAGCGCGTCAGTCACAGTGCGCATGTCACTGTCAGGCGCGGGGCCCGAGATATTCTCGACTTCGCCGAGGAAGTGTTAAATGATTAAGACGCCGAAGGATAAGACACCGGAAAATGTCTTGCAAAGAGAGATAATGATAATCCGGGCAAAGATGCCGGATCCAAGCCCAGCGCCGGGCAGATTAAACCGGTATCCAAAGATAAAAGAACCTGGCATGGTCTGTTGGATAAGATCCGCCAGACTATACCAGCTTCGGGGACTAATGTTGGGGGGATGACCCCCGGTACGCCAAAGGCATGCCAAACCGGATGGTTTGAGCCATCAAGATACCGGTTTAATATTCGTACCGGAACATAGAGATAAGAAACTAGCTAAATGAGGCTAAGCCGGTATCCCCTAGAGGGGTATGCCGGAACCGGATAAGAAGATACCGGGCTACCGGAAGGAAGAGCATGTCGGCAAGACTGGTCAAAGATTCTCTCCAGAGCTAGAGGACAAAGATGAGCTAAGCAAAGTAGCTTTAAACGAAGGGCTGACGATAAAGAGAAGGATGACGGTCAAAGAAGCCGGAGGACGTCGAGCACCTCGATTAAAGAGGACTCCGGTGTCATCTATGATTAAAGTAGCTTTATAAAGTAGTTTGTCTAGTCAAAGATGCCATTAGGGTTTCTTGCCCTGTAAGCCACCCTCTCCCCTATATAAGGAGAGGGGGCAGCCCTTCTCACGGACACGCACGAGAGAGCTAGGTTTAGAAGAACACTTGTACTGAGAAACTTGTAACCTGTTGAGATCAATAAAGAAGATGATCTAGAGCGAGTTCTTCCTTATGTCTTTCTTCTTCAACCTCTAGCCTTGGCTAAGTTCTTGAGGAAACCATCCGGAAGTTCATCCCGTCTAATCACAAACCCTCCCCCGAATCCTCTTGCGTCCATTCGGCCCCAACTTAAGCCATCCTATGGCATCTGTCTGTTCACCACGACGACACAGACACCCGCGAAGCCACTTATGCAATACAAGTTGCATGTCGAGCGTGGAGCAAGTCTCATGAACGCGGTCATGTAAAGTTAGCCCGGGCCGCTTCATCCCACCATGCCACAAAGATGCAAAGTACTCGAACTAAAGACAACATAAGCATCAACGCCCACAAAACAACTGTGTTCTACTCGTGCAACCATCTATGCATAGACACGGCTCTGATACCACTGTAGGGATATGTTGCATAGAAAACAAAAAATTTCCTACCGCGAACACGCAATCCAAGCCAAGATGCAATCTAGAAGACGGTAGCAACGAGGGGATTATCGAGTCTCACCCTTGAAGAGATTCCAAAGCCTACAAGATGAGGCTCTTGTTGCTGCGGTAGACGTTCACTTGCCGCTTGCAAAAGCGCGTAGAAGATCTTGATCACGGCGCCACGAACGGGCAGCACCTCCGTACTCGGTCACACGTTCGGTTGTTGATGAAGACGACGTCCACCTCCCCGTTCCAGCGGGCAGCGGAAGTAGTAGCTCCTCTTGAATCCGACGAGCACGACGGCGTGGTGTCGGTGGCGGTGGAGAATCCCGGCGGACCTTCGCTAAGCGTGCGGGGAAGAAGGAGGAGTGGGGCGGCTAGGGTTTGGGGAGAGGGGGCGCCGGCCATCTAGGTGGTGCGGCCACCTTGTTGTGTTGGGGTGGCCGGCCCCCTCCCCCTGGCCCTCATTATATAGGTGGAACACCCAAGAGTTGGTCTACAAGTCTTCGAATAAGACCCCAATCCAAAACCTTCCATATCACATGAAACCTACCCAAGCTAGGACTCCCACTAGAGGTGGGATTCCCACCCTTCCTTGGGAGGGGGTGGCCGGCCCCTTAGGGGAGTCCACTTGGGACTCCTCCCCCTTAGGGTTGGCCAGCCATAGGAGGTGGAGTCCTTCCGGGACTCCGCCTTCCTTAGTGGTTTCTTTCGGACTTTTCTAGAACCTTCTAGAACTTTCCATAGAACCTTCCGGATCATTTTAAATCTTATAAAATGACTTCCTATATATGAATCTTATTCTCCGGACCATTCCGGAACTCCTCGTGATGTCCGGGATCTCATCCGGGACTCCGAACAAATATTTGAACTCCATTCCATATTCAAGTTCTACCATTTCAACATCCAACTTTAAGTGTGTCACCCTACGGTTCGCGAACTATGCGGACATGGTTGAGTACTTACTCCGACCAATAACCAATAGCGGGATCTGGAGATCCATAATGGCTCCCACATATTCAACGATGACTTCAGTGATCGAATGAACCATTCACATACGATACCAATTCCCTTTGTCACGCGATATTTTACTTGTCCGAGGTTTGATCATCGGTATCACTTCATACCTTGTTCAACCTCGTCTCCTGACAAGTACTCTTTACTCGTACCGTGGTATGTGGTCTCTTATGAACTTATTCATATGCTTGCAAGACATTAGACGACATTCCACCAAGAGGGCCCAGAGTATATCTATCCGTCATCGGGATGGACAAATCCCACTGTTGATCCATATGCCTCAACTCATACTTTCCGGATACTTAATCCCACCTTTATAACCACCCATTTACGCAGTGGCGTTTGGTGTAATCAAAGTACCTTTCCGATATAAGTGATTTACATGATCTCATGGTCATAAGGACTAGGTAACTATGTATCGAAAGCTTATAGCAAATAACTTAATGACGTGATCTTATGCTACGCTTAATTGGGTGTGTCCATTACATCATTCACATAATGACATAACCTTGTTATTAATAACATCCAATGTTCATGATCACGAAACCATGATCATCTATTAATCAACAAGCTAGTTATACAAGAGGCTTACTAGGGACTCCTTGTTGTTCACATAACACACATGTATCAATGTTTCGGTTAATACAATTATAGCATGGTATGTAAACATTATCATAAACTCAAAGATATATTATAATAACCATTTTATTATTGCCTCTTGGGCATATCTCCAACAAGCAACTCACATGATATTCAACAAAGGTGTAATAGTTGGTGGCGTCCCCAGAAACATGGTTACCGCTCAACAAGCAACTTATAAGAAATAAGACACATAGCTACATATTCTTTACCACAATAGTTTTTAAGGCTATTTTCCCATGAGCTATATATTGCAAAGACAAAGAATAGAATTTTAAAGGTAGCACTCAAGTAATTTACTTTGGAATGGCAGAGAAATACCATGTAGTAGGTAGGTATGGTGGACACAAATGGCATAGTTTTTGGCTCAAGGATTTGGATGCACGAGAAGAATTCCTCTCAATACAAGGCTAGGCTAGCAAGGTTGTTTGAAGAAAACTCAAGTATAAAATGGTACATCAAAACTTACATAAGAACATATTGCAAGCATTATAAGACTCTACATTGTCTCCTTGTTGTTCAAACACCTTAACCAGAAAATATCTAGACTCTAGAGATATCAATCATGCAAACCAAATTTTAACAAGCTCTATGTAGTTCTTCATTAATAGGTGCAAAGTACATGATGCAAGAGCTTAAACATGATCTATATGAGCACAATAATTGCCAAGTATCAAATTATTCAAGACCATATACCAATTACCACATGAAGCATTTTCTGTTTCCAACCATATAACAATGAACGAAGCAGTTTCAACCTTCGCCATGAAGATTAAAAGTAAAACTAAGAACACCAGTGTTCATATGAACGAGCGGAGCGTGTCTCTCTCCCACACAAGCATGAATTTATTTAGAGAATGAAAATAACAAAACGAAAATAAAAGCACACAGACGCTCCAAGTAAAGCACATAAGATGTGACGGAATAAAAATATAGTTTCACTAGAGGTGACCTGATAAGTTGTTGATGAAGAAGGGGATGCCTTGGGCATCCCCAAGCTTAGATGATTGAGTATTCTTGAAATATGCAGGGATGAACCACGGGGGCATCCCCAAGCTTAGACTTTTCACTCTTCTTGATCATATTATATCATCCTCCTCTCTTGACCCTTGAAAACTCCCTCCACACCAAACTCAAAACAAACTCATTAGAGGTTAGTGCATAATCAAAAATTCACATATTCAGAGGTGACACAATCATTCTTAACACTTCTGGACATTGCTCAAATCTACTGAAAGTTAATGGAACAAAGAAATCAATTCAACATAGCAAAAGAGGCAATGGGAAATAAAAGGCAGAATCTGTCAAAACAGAATAGTCCGTAAAGACGATTTTTTCAGGCGCACTTAACTTGCTCAGATGAAAAAGCTCAAATTGAATGAAAGTTGCGTACATATCTGAGGACCACGCACGTAAATTGGCAGATTTTTCTGAGTTACCTACAGACGGGGCTGCTCAATTTCGTGACAGTAAGAAATCTGTTTCTGCGCAGTAATCCAAATCTAGTATTGACTTTACTATCAAAGACTTTACTTGGCACAACAATGCAATAAAATAAAGATAAGGAGAGGTTGCTACAGTAGTAACAACTTCCAAGACACAACAAAACAGTAGCAAAATAAAAACATGGGTTATCTCCCAAGAAGTGCTTTCTTTATAGCCATTAAGATGGGCTCAGCAATTTTAATGATGCACTCGCAAGAAATAGGAGTTGAAGCAAAAGAGACCATCAAAAGCAAGTATGAAACACTTTTAAGTCTAACCCACTTCCTACGAAAAGGAGTCTTGTACACAAATAAATTCATGTAGAACAAAGTGACAAGCATAGGAAGATGAAACACAAGTAACTTCAAAATTTTCAGCATATAGAGAGGTGTTTTAGTACCATGAAAATTTCTACAACCATATTTTCCTCTCTCATAATAATTTCCAGTAGCATCATGAACAAACTCAACAATATAACTATCACATAAAGCATTCTTATCATGAGTCTCATGCATAGAATAATTACTACTCCCAACATAAGCATAGTCATTCTTATTAATTGTAGTGGGAGAAAATTAAACAAAGTAGCTATCATTATTATTCTCATCATCAAATATAGGAGGCATAGTATAATCATAATAAACTTTATCCTCCATAGTAGGTGGCACCAAAATACCACTATCATTATAATCATCATAAATGGGAGGCAAAGTATCATCAAAGTAAATTTTCTCCTCCATGCTTGGGGGACTAAAAATATCATGCTCATCAAAACCAGCTTCCCCAAGCTTAAATTCTTCCATAGCATTAGTAATAATAGTGTTCAAAGAGTTCATGCTAATAACATTGCTATTTTGCAAACAAAGTTCCATGGGTTTTTTAATTTTCTCTTCAAACACCTCATGTCCTAATTCAATATAAAGTTCATAAAGATCTCTAATTTTTGTTGTTGTTTTCCATTAAGCCTAACTAGTGTAAACAAGAAACAAAAAGATGCAATTGCAGGATCTAAAGGAAATAGCTTCGAGCACTCACACACCGGCAACAGTGCTAGGAAATAGCTTAGTAGTCGGAGGATGTGAATACCTTTTACCTTACCTCCCCGGCAACGGCGCCATAAAAATAGCTTGATGTCTACGCACGCTTCTATTCCCGTAGACGGTGTTGGGCCTCCAAGAGCAGAGGTTTGTAGAACAGCAAGCTAAGTTTCCCTTAAGTGAATCACCCAAGGTTTATCGAACTCAGGGAGGTAGAGGACAAAGATATCCCTCTCTAGCAACCCTGCAATTACGATACAAGAAGTCTCTTGTGTCCCCAACACACCTAATACACTTGTCAGATGTATAGGTGCACTAGTTCGGCGAAGAGATAGTAAAATGCAAGTGATATGGATGAATATGAGTGGTAATAACAATCTGAATAAAATATGGCAGCGAGTAAACATGCAGTAGAACAGTAAATAAACGGAGTTTCGATGCTTAGAAACAAGGCCTAGGGATCATACTTTCACTAGTGGACACTCTCAACATTGATCACATAACTGAATAAACAAATACTACTTTCTCTACACTCTCTTGTTGGATGACAAACACCATTCATTGTGTAGGGCTAAAAGAGCTCCCTCAAGCCGGAGTTAACAAGCTCCACAACATTCGGTGTTCATATTTAAGTAACCTTAGAGTGCATAATATACCATTGCAATTATACCGAGTACTAACATAGCATGGACACTGTCACCGTCAGGCTATGAAAGGGGGAATAGATCGCATCAATACTATCATAGTAATAGTTAACTCCATAATCTACAAGAGATTACAATCATAACCTATGCCAAGTACTACATGATGCACACACTGTCAACATCACATCATGAAGGAGGAATAGACTACTTTAATAACATCACTAGAGTAGCACATAGATGTTATTCAACTAGATCACAAAGCTACGGTACAGACCTTAGCCTCAGGGGAGAACTACTCCCTCCTCATCATGGGAGACAGCAGTGGCGATGGAGATGGCGGTGGTGTCGATGGAGATGACTCCGGGGGAAATTCCCCGTCCCGGCGGCGTGCCGGAACGAGACTTCGTCCCCCGAATCTTGGCTTCGCGATGGCGGCGGCTCTGGAACTTTTCTCGTATCGTGGCTTATCGGTATAGGGTTTTCGCGACAGAGGCTTTATATAGGCGGAAGGGCAGCCTCGGGGGAGTCCTGGTGTAGCCACACCATAGGGGGGCGCCCCCCCTTGGCCGCGCCGCCAGGTGGGGTGGGGCCCCCAGGGCTCCCCTCTGGTCCCTCTCTGGCTCTCTGGAAGCTTTCGTGAATTATAAGACCCTGGGCGTTGATTTCGTCCAATTCCGAGAATATTTCCTTTGTAGGATTTCTGGAACAAAAAACAGCAGAAAACAGGAACTGGCACTTCGGCATATGGTTAATAGGTTAGTTCCGGAAAATGCATCAAAACGATATAAAGTGTGAACAAAACATGTAGGTATTGTCATAAAACTAGCATGGAACATCAAAAATTATAGATACGTTGGAGACGTATCAAGAGACACCACTAGTGAACTATGGAACCCGGTCCATTCTTTTACATCTGAAATACAACCTACTGCAATCATTGTTCTCTGCTGTTCTTTGCAAACAAACATCATTCTCCACACCATACGTTTAATCCTTTGTTTACAGCAAGCCGGTGAGATTGACAACCTCACTCTTAAGTTGGGGCAAAGTATTTTGATTGTGTTGTGCAGGTTCCACGTTGGCGCCGGAATCCCTGGTGTTGCGCCGCACTACACTCCTTCACCAACAACCTTCATGTGGCCTTCATCTCCTACTGGTTCGATAACCTTGGTTTCTTTCTGAGGGAAAACTTGCTGTTGTGTGCATCACACCTTCCTCTTGGGGTTCCCAACGGACGTGTGCATCACGCGCCACCAGTCATTATTTCCAGACAAAATAGGTCTAAGACAAGGGGACCTCTATCTCCAATGCTTTTTAATATTGTAGTGGATATGCTTGCCATCTTAATTGAACGAGCAAAAGAGGATGATCAAGTTGGAGGGTTAATTCCACATTTAGTTGAGGGAGGACTCTCTATACTACAATACGCTGATGATACTATCATTTTTTGGAACATGACCTCAACAAAGCAGTTAATATGAAATTAATTTTATGTCTCTTTGAAGAGTTGTCGGGGCTTAAGATTAATTTCCATAAAAGTGAGATTTTTTTTTGGAAAGGCAAAGGAGGAGAAGGACCAATATAAGTAGATATTTGGATGTGATGTTGGACAACTCCCCTTTAGATACTTGGGTATTCCAATCCATTACAAAAAAACTCAGGAATTCGGATTGGTATCATGTAGAAACACGATTTGAGAGTAATTAGGATGCTGGAAAGGGAAGTTAGTATCCTATGGTGATAGGTTAGTTCTTATTAATTCAGTATTAACTAGCTTACCGATATTTATGTTGTCTTTCCTGCAAATACCTGTTGAGGTAAGGAAACGTTTGGACTTCTATAGATCTAGGTTCTTTTGCCAGTCCGACGAAAACAAAAGAAAATACCGGCTTACAAAATGGAACATTGTTTGTCGACCCAAAGATCAAGGGGGCTTCGGTATTGAGGTTCTCAAAATCAAAAACATATGTTTATTGAGTAAATGGCTCTTTAAAATTCTTAATGACGATGGGTTTGGCAAGAATTTCTACATAATAAATACCTAAGACAGAAGACATTTCGGAGGTGCAAGCTAGGCCTACTGATTCCCCATTTTCGAAAGGATTGATGGAGGTCAAACATGAGATCTTTTCTAGGGGTTTTTTCAAACTGGGTAATGGTATGAATATCCGCTTTTGGGAAGATATCTGCTTAGTAAATACTTTTTTGGCTCAGCAGTATCCGTCCATGTATAATATTGTACACCATAAGAACGTCACAGTCGCATAGGTGTTAGCCCAAATGCCGTTGAATATTACATTCCGGAGGGTGTTGAGCGGTAACAAATGGACTTCATGGTTACAATTATGTCGAAAACTCGTGATGGTAAATTTGAATGAAGAGGATGATCGTTTTGTTTGGAAGTTGACACCTAATGGTTTGTTTATAGTGAAGTCGATGTATGAAGATCTTATGTGTGACCATATCCCTTTCTGAGAAAGTATCTCTGGAAGGTTAAATTTCCGCTTAAGATTAAGATTTTCATGTGGTTTTTGAGTAATAAGGTTCTGTTAACTAAGGGCAATCTAGCTAAACGGCATTAGAATGGGTGTACAAAATGTGTTTTCTGTGGGGAACAGGAGACCATTCAGCACCTTTTTATTGAATGCCCCTTAGCTAAGCTCTTATGGCGTACGGTTAATTTCACTTATGATCTTCCATCTCCCACCAATATTACTAATATGTTTGGTCATTGGTTAAATGGAGTAGATAGACAATCTAAGGCTTTTATCCAGATTGGGGTTTCTGCTTTAGGTTGGTCTATTTGGAGGGTCAGGAATGATATAATTTTTTTTTAAAAAAAGGCTCTTTTCATTTCTTGCAGGTTATCCATATGGTCTCCATTGGGTCCAACTTTGGGCCCTACTCTCTCCGGAGGGGCAGCGGGATGCCATGGCTTCTGGATGCACACGGCTCCTGATGGTCGCTTGGGATATCTTGTGCCAGGCTGGTTGGCGACATACTAGAAGGCTATGTTGATGTGTAGTCATAGTATGTGTTGTTTTCGATGGTTGATTTTTGTATCAATCCTCGGTGATGCGTGAGTTGTAAACGATACTATTTTAACCTTTTTTCTAATAAATGGCCATGTGCATCGTCATGATGCAGAAGCCAGGGCATACCCCCATTTCGAGAAAAAAATCGGCTAAAACATCTCGGGCATCGCTGAGTCACCCTATGCTGAAACATAGAATTCCTTCCACGAGAAGCTTCATGCTCTCGCTTCAGAAGCCGTCACCTCCATTAGCGACTGGTCCATCTTCAGGGTAGAGCTCCGCATAGCCCCCGGCAGACCTCTGATGTCTACGGGAGCTTCTATTCTTGTAGACAGTGTTGGGCCTCCAAGAGCAGAGGTTTGTAGAACAGCAGCAAGTTTCCCTTAAGTGGATCACCCAAGGTTTATCGAACTCAGGGAGGAAGAGGTCAAAGATATCCCTCTCATGCAACCCCGCAACCACAAAGCAAGAAGTCTCTTGTGTCCCCAACACACCTAAGAGGTGCACTAGTTCGGCGAAGAGATAGTGAAATACGGGTGGTATGAATAAGCAGTAGCAACGGCACCGAGAAAAGTGCTTTGCCCAGGACGAGTAAACAAGCGGTAGTAACGCAACAGTAGTAACGCAATGAAACGAGTAAACAAGCAACGATAGCGATATTTAGGAACAAGGCCTAGGGATTAGACTTTCACTAGTGGACACTCTCAACTTTGATCACATAACAGAATAGATAAATGCATACTCTACACTCTCTTGTTGGATGATGAACACCACTGATTGCGTAGGATTACAAGAACCCTCAATGCCGGAGTTAACAAGCTCCACAATTCAGTGTTCATATTTAAATAACCTTAGAGTGCATGAAAGATCAACACGACTAAACCAAGTACTAACATAGCATGCACACTGTCACCTTCACACTATGTAGGAGGAATAGATCACATCAATACCATCATAGCAATAGTTAACTTCATAATCTACAAGAGATCATAATCATAGCCTACGCCAAGTACTAACACGGATGCACACACCGTCACCATTACACCGTGCAGGAGGAATAAACTACTTTAATAACATCACTAGAGTAGCACATGGATAAATTGTGATACAAAACACATTGCAATCATAAAGAGATATAAATAAGCACTTCACTACGCCATTCATAACAGTGAATAAGTATTCTGTGAAATATAGCCTAAGAGACCCACACGGTGCACACACTGTCACCTTTACACACGTGGGACAAGGAGTCTCCGGAGATCACATAAGTAAAACCCACTTGACTAGCATACTGACATCTAGATTAAGAGCATCATCATATGAATCTCAATCATGTAAGGCAGCTCATGAGATTATTGTATTGAAGCACATAGGAGAGAGATTAACCACATAGCTACTGGTACAGCCCCGAGCCTCAATGGAGAACTACTCCTCCTCATGGGAGACAGCAGCGTTGATGGAGATGGTGGTGGTGTCGATGGAGGAGCCTTCCGGGGGCACTTCCCCGTCCCGGCGGCGTGCCGGAACAGAGACTCCTGTCCCCCAGATCTTGGCTTCGCGATGGCGGCGGCTCTGGAAGATTTCTCGTACCGTCGCTTTTCCGTATCGAGGTTTTAGGTCTGGGACCTTTTTATAGGCAAAGAGGCGGCGTCAGAAGGTCAACGGGGCGACGACACCATAGGGCCGCGCGGCCAGGGGGTGGGCCGCGCCACCCTATCATCTGGGGGCCCTGTGGCCCCCCTCTGGCGGCTCTCGGGTGTTCTGGATGCTTCCGGGCAGAATAGGAACCTGGGCGTTGATTTCGTCCAATTCCGAGAATATTTCATTACTAGGATTTCTGAAACCAAAAACAGCAGAAAACAGGAACTGGCCCTTCGGCATCTCGTCAATAGGTTAGTTCCGGAAAACGCATAATAATGACATATAATGTGCATAAAACATGTAGATATCATCAATAATGTGGCATGGAACATAAGAAATTATCGATACGTCGGAGACGTATCAGCATCCCCAAGCTTAGTTCCTGCTCGTCCCGAGCAGGTAAACGATAACAAAGATAATTTCTGGAGTGACATGCCATCATAAACTTGATCATATTGTAAACATATGTAATGAATGCAGCGATCAAAATCATAAAGCAAAGACTTTTCATGAATAGTACTTTCAAGACAAGCATCAATAAGTCTTGCATAAGAGTTAACTCATAAAGCAATAAATTCATAGTAAAGGTATTGAAGCAACACAAAGGAAGATTAAGTTTCAGCGGTTGCTTTCAACTTATAACATGTATATCTCAATGATAGTTTGTCAATGCAAAGCAATATAACAAGTGCAATAAGCAAGTATGTAAGAATCAATGCACAGTTCACACAAGTGTTTGCTTCTTGGGATGGAGAGAAATAGGTGAACTGACTCAACATAAAAGTAAAAGAACGGCCCTTCGCAGAGGGAAGCATTGATTGCTATATTTGTGCTAGAGCTTTTATTTTAAAAACATAAAGAGAGCATAAAAATAAAGTTTTGAGAGGTGTATGTTGTTGTCAACGAATGGTAGCGGGTACTCTAACCCCCTTGCCAGACAAACCTTCAAAGAGCGGCTCCCATTTTATTTTATTTTTGGGTGGCACTCCTTCCAACCTTTCTTTCAAAAACCATGGCTAACCGAATCCTCGGGTGACTGCCAACAATCTCATACCATGAAGGAGTGCCTTTTTATTTTAGTTTTATTATGATGACACTCCTCCCAACCTTTGCTTACACAAGCCATGGCTAACCGAATCCTTCGGGTGCCGTCCAACAATCACATACCATGGAGGAGTGTCTATTTTTGTTAATTAATTTGGGACTGGGAATCCCATTGCCAGCTCTTTTTGCAAAATTATTGGATAAGCGGATGAAGCCACTAGTCCATTGTGAAAGTCTGTCAGAAGTAAATGACAAGATCGAAAGATAAAACACCACATACTTCCTCATGAGCTATAAAACATTGACACAAATCGGAGGTGATAAATTTTGAATTATTTAAAGGTAGCACTCAAGCAATTTACTTTGGAATGGCGGAGAAATACCATGTAGTAGGTAGGTATGGTGGACACAAATGGCATAGTGGTTGGCTCAAGGATTTTGGATGCATGAGAAGTATTCCCTCTCGATACAAGTTTTAGGCTAGCAAGGTTATTTGAAACAAACACAAGGATGAACCGGTGCAGCAAAACTCACATAAAAGACATATTGTAAACATTATAAGACTCTACACCGTCTTCCTTGTTGTTCAAACTCAATACTAGAAATTATCTAGACTTTAGAGAGACCAAATATGCAAACCAAATTAGCAAGCTCTAAGTGTTTCTTCATTAATGGGTGCAAAGTATATGATGCAAGAGCTTAAACATGAGCACAACAATTGCCAAGTATCAAATTATCCAAGACATTTTAGAATTACTACATGTAGTATTTCCCGTTTCCAACCATATAACAATTAACGAAGCAGTTTCAACCTTCGCCATGAACATTAAAAGCTAAGAACACATGTGTTCATATGAACCAGCGGAGCGTGTCTCTCTCCCACACAAGCATTTATTCAAACAAAAACAAAAACAAACAGACGCTCCAAGTAAAGTACATATGATGTGACCGAATAAAAATATAGTTTCAAGAGAAGGAACCTGATAATTTGTCGATGAAGAAGGGGATGCCTTGGGCATCCCCAAGCTTAGATGCTTGAGTCTTCTTGAAATATGCAGGGGTGAACCACCGGGGCATCCCCAAGCTTAGAGCTTTCACTCTTCTTGATCATAGTATATCATCCTCCTCTCTTGACCCTTGAAAACTTTCTCCACACCAAACTCGAAACAACTCATTAGAGGGTTAGTGCACAATAAAAATTAACATGTTCAGAGGTGACACAATCATTCTTAACACTTCTGGACATTGCATAAAGCTACTGGACATTAATGGATCAAAGAAATTCATCCAACATAGCAAAAGAGGCAATGCGAAATAAAAGGCAGAATCTGTCAAAACGGAACAGATCCGTAAAGATGGATTTTATTGAGGCACCAGACTTGCTCAAACGAAAATGCCCAAATTGAATGAAAGTTGCGTACATATCTGAGGATCACTCACGTAAATTGGCTTAATTTTCTGAGTTACCTACAGAGAATTAGACCCAGATTCGTGACAGCAAAGAAATCTGTTTCTGCGCGATAATCCAAATCTAGTATTCACTTTACTATCAAAGACTTTACTTGGCACAACAAAACACAAAACTAAGATAAGGAGAGGTTGCTACAGTAGTAACAACTTCCAAGACACAAATATAAAACAAAGTACTGTAGCAAAATAACACATGGGTTATCTCCCAAGAAGTTCTTTCTTTATAGCCATTAAGATGGGCTCAGCAGTTTTAATGATGCACTCGCAAGAGATAGTATTTGAAGCAAAAGAGAGCATCAAGAGGCAAATTCAAAACACATTTATGTCTAACATGCTTCCTATGCATAGTAATCTTGTAAATAAACAAGTTCATGAAGAGCAAAGTGACAAGCATAGGAAGATAAAACAAGTGTAGCTTCAAAAATTTCAGCACATAGAGAGGCATTTTAGTAACATGAAAATTTCTACAACCATATTTTCCTCTCTCATAATAACTTTCAGTAGCAACATGAGCAAACTCAACAATATAACTATCACATAAAGCATTCTTATCATGAGTCTCATGCATAAAATTATTACTCTCCACATAAGCATAATCAATTTTATTAGTTGTAGTGGGAGCAAATTCAACAAAGTAGCTATCATTATTATTCTCATCAAGTGTAGGAGGCATAGTATAATCACAACAAAATTTACTCTCCATAGTAGGTGGCACCAAAAGACCACTATCATTATAATCATCATAAATAGGAGGCAAAGTATCATCAAAGAAAATTTTCTCCTCAATGCTTGGGGGACTAAAAATATCATGAAAACCAGCTTCCCCAAGCTTAGAGCTTTCTATATCATTATCAACAATGGTGTTCAAAGCGTTCATACTAATATTACTACCAGCATGCAAATAAGATTCCATAGGTTTTTTAATTTTCGCATCAAACATGTCTTAAATCAGGAAATAGAATAAGAAGCTCATTGTTGTCCATTATGCCAAACTAGTGTAAACAAGAAACAAAAAGATGCAATTGCAGGATCTAAAGGAAATAGCTTCGAGTACTTACAACGGCGAAAATAGCTTAGTAGCCGAGATCCGGAGTGTGAGTACCTTTTACCTTTCCTCCCGGCAATGGCGCTAGAAAATAGCTTGATGTCTACGGGAGCTTCTATTCTTGTAGACAGGTGTTGGGCCTCCAAGAGCGAGAGGTTTGTAGAACAGCGACAAGTTTCCCTTAAGTGGATCACCCAAGGTTTATCGAACTCGGGGAGGAAGAGGTCAAAGATATCCCTCTCATGCAACCCTGCAACCACAAAGCAAGAAGTCTCTTGTGTCCCCAACACACCTAAGAGGTGCACTAGTTCGGCGAAGAGATAGTGAAATACAGGTGGTATGAATAAGCGATAGCAACGGCACCGAGAAAAGTGCTTTGCCCAGGACGAGTAAACAAGCAGTAGTAACGCAGTAAAACGAGTAAACAAGCAGCGATAGCGATATTTAGGAACAAGGCCTAGGGATTAGACTTTCACTAGTGGACACTCTCAACTTTGATCACATAACAGAATAGATAAATGCATACTCTACACTCTCTTGTTGGATGATGAACACCACTAATTGCGTAGGATTACACGAACCCTCAATGCCGGAGTTAACAAGCTCCACAATTCAATGTTCATATTTAAATAACCTTAGAGTGCATGAAAGATCAACACGACTAAACCAAGTACTAACATAGCATG
The DNA here is from genome assembly GCF_022539505.1 of Lolium rigidum. NCBI lineage: Eukaryota > Viridiplantae > Streptophyta > Magnoliopsida > Poales > Poaceae > Lolium > Lolium rigidum. The sequence continues at coordinate 128,049,901 of NC_061511.1, forward strand.
CACACTATCACCTTCACACTATGTAGGAGGAATAGATCACATCAATACCATCATAGCAATAGATAACTTCATAATCTACAAGAGATCATAATCATAGCCTACGCCAAGTACTAACACGGATGCACACACTGTCACCATTACACCGTGCAGGAGGAATAAACTACTTTAATAACATCACTAGAGTAGCACATGGATAAATTGTGATACAAAACACATTGCAATCATAAAGAGATATAAATAAGCACTTCACTACGCCATTCATAACGGTGAATAAGTATTCCGTGAAATATAGCCTAAGAGACCCACACGGTGCACACACCGTCACCTTTACACACGTGGGACAAGGAGTCTCCGGAGATCACATAAGTAAAACCCACTTGACTAGCATAATGACATCTAGATTACGAGCATCATCATATGAATCTCAATCATGTAAGGCAGCTCATGAGATTATTGTATTGAAGCACATAGGAGAGAGATTAACCACATAGCTACCGGTACAGCCCCGAGCCTCGATGGAGAACTACTCCCTCCTCATGGGAGACATCAGCGTTGATGGAGATGGTGGTGGTGTCGATGGAGGAGCCTTCCGGGGGCACTTCCCCGTCCCGGCGGCGTGCCGGAACAGAGACTCCTGTCCCCCAGATCTTGGCTTCGCGATGGCGGCGGCTCTGGAAGATTTCTCGTACCGTCGCTTTTCCGTATCGAGGTTTTAGGTCTGGGACCTTTTTATAGGCGAAGAGGCGGCGTCAGAAGGTCAACGGGGCGACGACACCATAGGGCCGCGCGGCCAGGGGGTGGGCCGCGCCACCCTATCATCTGGGGGCCCCGTGGCCCCCCTGCGCGGCTCTCGGGTGTTCCGGATGCTTCCGGGCAGAATAGGAACCCGGGCGTTGATTTCGTCCAATTCCGAGAATATTTCGTTACTAGGATTTACTGAAACCAAAAACAGCGTAAAACGAGAACCGGCCCTTCGGCATCTCGTCAATAGGTTAGTTCCGGAAAACGCATAATAATGACATATAATGTGCATAAAACATGTAGATATCATCAATAATGTGGCATGGAACATAAGAAATTATCGATACGTCGGAGACGTATCAACCTCCTAGCACCACCATCCGGCAGCTGCTCCAAAAAACAATGCCCTCATGAGGGAGGGCGACACCAGCTGCGCCACCATTGCCTAACCCGGGCTACCCGGATCTAGGGTTTCCCCCAAAAGCAACTCGAGTGAAGTGGAAACATACAACAATGACAATGTCTTCAATAAGAGAACGGTGCAAGCACACCACAATCGCCCGCCCAGACCAGAGTTGGAGCACGGTTTTCACCGGAGGATGTGAAACCTAACTCACAACCGGAGCATCAGGCCGACCATCTCTGACGGAGAAGGAGGCCACCACAGAGCCACTTCCTCATCGACAAAGTTTCCGCCAACTCCCACCACCTGAGCATACCCTAACCACTGACGGAGAGGGGTGCCACCCGGGGGAGGGGTGCTAGGGCCCGCCAGCCACTTCAAAATTCGTACAGTGCAGAGAATGGATGCGAACGAGCTAACCAAATGAACTGTTTTTGACCCAGTGAATACGGAAAACGGCTTTGTGTGAATACTTCCCAAACACTTCTATTTTGGAGGCACAACCTATGAGTGGCATATCATACTCCTGGAGAAGTATCCGAAAGGAGATTAAACTGCTGAAGGAGGGCCTAATTTGGCGTGTTGGTGATGGAAAAAACATAAATATATGGAGTGATCCGTGGGTTGTGAGAGATGGTGGCCGACAACCAGTCACACCAAGAAGACAATGCTTATTAACAAAGGTAAATGAGCTTATTGACCCTCATACTGGACAACGGGATGAAGCTCTTGTGCATGATACATTCTGGGAGATGGATGTGAGAATTATCCTAGCTACCCCTATCCGAGAGGATTTTGAGGACTACCCGGCATGGCATTATGACACTAAAGGAATTTTTTCGGTGAAGTCAGCCAATAGAGTATATATGAATATACGAGATGCTGGGGTAAGTTCATCATCTTTGCAAGCAGAAGAGAGAACCGACTGGAAGAAAATTTGGGATATGCCGTGTCTTCGCAAGATAAAGCAATTTGTATGGAGATTATCGCACAATAGTCTACCAATGATGACTTGCATTAAATGATGTGGAATAGAGTGTGACACACGGTGTCCATGTTGCATGAGATTGGATGAAGATGGTGCACACCTTTTTCTGAAATGCAAGGAAATGAAGGAGCTTTTGGAGAAGATTGGTATGCAAGAGATACGTGAGCGCATGTGCAGGTTTGAGACTGCATAGTCGGTGGTACAGGAGATCCTTTTTCTTAATGATGAGCAGAAAATTCTGATTGTATGCATGCTTTGGCAGTGGTGGCAGCGCAAAAATAAAAAGAATAGCGAAAGGAGATGTGTACCAACTGACCAGGTGCTAAGGCAAGCCAGGTATTGGGCAGCAGAATCCTTGCAATCCTGTCAGAAGAAAGGAGAAGGAACATCACCAAAACTGAAACAATCCTGGCAAGCGGAGAAGTCCAAAAAATAAACATTGATGGAGCTTTTCAGGCTGATACATACCATGGGGCTGGGGTTTCATTGTGCGGGATGAGAAGGGTGTGGCTAGAGGCTCAGGTGCAGGAGCGGTACATTATGCAAGCAACGCCTTGCAGATGGAGGGCCATGCATGTGCAGAAGCAGTGAATGCCGCGATCGAATGGGGTATGGGAAGGATTGTCCTGGAGACTGACTCGTCTATATTGGCCTGTGCGGTGCAAGGCACAGACTATGACTTGTCGCCTGAAGGTGTTATATTTTGATATATACGTGTCTCGCTTCGTCTAAATTTCATCTCGGTCGAGGTGGTCCATGTGCCACGAATATGTATTGTTGCTGCTCATCTTTTAGCTGCTTTTGGTGCAAATCAGCACGAGATTCGGTTGTCATGGCCGGATGTTGTACTTGACTGGCCAGCGAGTCTGCTGAGGTTAACTAATGGAATCGTGGTGTTCCTAGTAAAAAAAAAGAGAAACCAAACTCGCCCGTAGTGAACTAAAAAAACCCAATATCTATCTTGTGGCTGACCACAAATAAATCTTACAACGTGCTCACTTATCCACTCGCATCATCCTTGCTGGCCATCGCCTCTCCATCTATTCCCCATCCTCGACTAGCACGTTTACGCTGCCGCCGCCACCACCGCTTTGCTGCTCTCCTCCGTGCTTCTCCCTGGCTCTCGCGCCCGCCGCCTTCTCGGCCTCGCTGCTCCCGCCGCTGTGCCGCACCAGGCGCCGCCGCGCGTCGAGGTACAGGATGAGGGCGAACCTCCACGGGCTGGACTCCACCCGGGGGTCTCCACGCGACGCCCACGCACCACCGCCGTCTCGCCCTCGCTGCTCCAGCCGCCACACCGAACCGAGTGCCGCCGCGCTTCGGGTGCAGGGTGAGGGCGAGCCTCTCCACGAGATCCGTCGGGGCGCTCCTCGCGGGCGGCCGCCGCAGCCGTCTCAACCTCTGCCCCCGCCACTGTATCGCATCGGGTGCCACCGGGCGTCGGGTTCCAGGGTGGGGGCGAGCCACCACGGGCTGCACTCCGTCGAGGGCCTCCAGGCAGCGCTCGAGCGCGCGGAGGCGGCGCTCTGCACGCTCGCCGATGCAGAACAGTCGCGAATCCTGATATTCAGAGGGTCAGAAGTATGTCAGGCGGTGGTGGACTATCTAGTGATTGTAATGAGGAAGTGGCGACTAATATGGGGATCAGCTACACAACGAATATTTGGAGGCGACTGGAGGGGGAGTGTGCAGTTGTTTCGCGCCGCTCTATGGCTCATTGCTGCAAGACATACTGGTGCGTTGCTTTCTTTACTGCTGATGTAGAGAAGACTTGATGCCCAGTTCACGCTAGTAGTATGGAGGTCACTGGTGCCCCGTTCTTCCTATTATTCACTTGGAGGAGGTCACTGTCAATCTGTCATAACCGGCTAGGGAAACGAGGACTCACTGCCCAACATGTAAGCTGCCTAATGTTCTTGTTTGATTCAGCTTGATTGTCTTTTTTTTGTTGCAATTCTTGTAGGAAAGACAGGATGTGTGCATATTCATATGTCTCAGTTTGATTTTAGTGTATTAAGTATTAACTACTGATTCAAAGTTAAGAAGGACCATATGCACATGAAAGTAATTTCATCATTTTAATATGCTTGTAGCTGGATGTAGCTTTACTATATGTGGGGAAGTAATTCATGTGCGACATATGTCTTATATATGCAAGTTATGAACATAGCAGTATGTGTGTTATTATATCAAGTTTAGTTCCTGGCAAGGCGTGATCTAGTTTCTTACTTTCCGTTGTTTTTGTCCAACTTCTGGAAGTAATTTAGTCCAATTTTGGCCAGCTTCTGGAAGTAATTTAATCCAATTTAAATGTTATTTTTACTAACTTTTGGAAGTAACTTAGTCCATCATTCAAATCATTATTACCAACTTCTGGAAGTAACCTAGTCCAATTGAAAATGTTATGTTTTACTAACTTCTCGAAGTAAATAATCCATTATTCAAATGTTATTCGTACCAACTTGTGGAAGTAAGCTGGTTTAATTTAAAATGTTGGTTTTATGAAGCTCGGGAAGTAACTTAGTCCATTGTTTAGACCTTATCTTTACCCAACTTCTCGAAGTAACTTAGTTCAGTTTAAACTGTTAGTTTACTAACCTCAGGAAGTAACTTAGTTCAATCTAAAATGTTAGTTTACTAACCTCGGGAAGTAATTTAGTTCCATTTAAAATATTAGTTTACTGACCTCAGGAAGTAACTTAGTGCATTGTTCAAACTTTATTTTTACCAACTTCTAGAAATAATTTAGTCAATTTAAAATGTTACTAATGTTAGAAAGTAACTTAGTCCATTATTCAAATGATATTTTTATCAACATCTGGAAGTAACTTAGTTCAATTTAAAATTTTAGTTAACTAACGTTAGGAAGTAACTTAGTCCATTATTCAAATGATATTTTACCAACTGGGTACTTTAGTTCCTCTTAATTTCCTTCTCGGAGTCATTTTGGTTGTATGATGGAGAAGTAAGAAGGCACTGGATGTTTCTTTATGCCACAGGATGGAGGAAGGAGGAAGCAAGAAAGAAGTCGATGTTCTTCCTGGGATCAGCTTTATACTTCCAGGGATGATTTTCCTTCCGCAGTTCCTTCCTTCTTTATATAATGGATTTCGCTGGTTCTGTACATTAGGATAAGGTGGTCTTGGACATCAATGTAGGCTTTGGTTCCCTTCTTATTTGATGTCAACAATGAAGAAATCTGGGAAAAAAGATGGATGCTGCGAGCGACTGTATTTGCGTGGTCTCAGGGTTAGATAGGATGCATGTCATTTATTTCCACCGGGTCCATGGGTTGGAAATCACATGGCTTTGAGCAAACGCGCACTAGCGTTTGACGCGTGCGGGATTAGCTGTTCCTTTTTTTTGGAAAGAAACGTGATTATGTGTCTTTCCTAAAGTAGGCTGTCCGAACTGACCACTTTTTTTCTTAAATAGTGGCTGACCACTATGTAGTCAAGCCCCTAAAAAAAAGTGTCTTTGGACCCATAGTTCGATCCAATGAGCCAGCCATTAAAAAGGCAACCGCACGCCTTGACCTAGATCCCATCCCCATTGTCGTCCTGCCCTGTTACTATGTGCCAGGCTTGATCGAAAGGCAACACCTATTTCTTTTCTGTGTAGATGTTGGTGCTAATCGTGCCTGGAGACACAAACGATAGGGTGATGGATTGAATTCTATCCTAATTTTTCAACCTCTGATTTCTGCTCAGGATATGTGCCTCCACTAATCCATCGGCGGGACAAGGTAGGAGACATGGGCGTCCGGCGGTTTCTGAATCTGTTCGTGACAAACCGCCCGGACTGCATGTATTCGTTGCGCCGCTTCGATCTGTCGCGCAACCAGTTCTTCTACGCAACGCCGGAAGAAGTAGCTTTACACGGGCGAGTTCTGCCGCCGATACGAAGAGATTCTTCATCATCCCTGAAAATGACCAAGCGCAAGAAGAATCAGTTAGCGGCGTCAGAGATTGCGGTGATTCAGTTGCCAACACCACTCTTCAGCATGCGATCGGCGCCAGGCCCGAGGCCTTATGGCGACCAAGCCAGACTGAAACTGGATGCATTCGCTCTCTCGGAACGCAACATCATGTTGGCACTTGGCAGACGGCCAGAGACAAGTCTTTACCTACGACGCCGACTCTAGGTGCTTGGTGACCATGCCCAGCCTCCACGCTCCCAAGGTTGATCCCTTGGCCATCTCCATCCCAGGCCCCGGAGGCGGTGAAGGCAGCCTGTACATGATCGAGAGGCAGCTCCGTCCAGAGAAGAGCTTCCAGTTCGAGGCCCTTGTCTCCCGCGAGCACAGCAATTCCTCCTATTCCCATCCCTTCAGGACCTGGGAATGTCAGGACCTCCCGCTGCTGCCCCTGGAAGAAGAATTATTCGTTGGCTCCTGTGCGGTGGTGGGCAACCTCATCTGCATCTCCTCATCTGGCTTTGGCACCTACTGCTTTGACACGGTGAGCCACTCCTGGAGCCGTGCCGGTGACTGGGAGCTGCCCTTCTTCGGCACCGCCGAGTATGTTCCCGAGCTCAACCTCTGGTTTGGTGTCTCTGATCGAGACTACCACTTGGCTTGCGCAGCCGATCTCTCACCTGTCCTCGCAGGGCAGCAGCCGGAGCCGGGCTTCGTTTGGCCGGATAATTATCTGCCGGAGGAGTGGTATCATACCGGCATCATGAACCCCGCCAGAATGATCAGCCTAGGTTCTGGCAGGTTTTGCATGACCAGGTTCCTTGAAATAAGAATGCCCAGCCTCGATACTGAGCAGGTATTTGTGGACCAACAATTTGCGGTCTTCACTGGTCTGGAGGCGGTGAAAGCTGGCAAAGGGAACGGTAATAGAATCCGTATGGTTAGGCACAAGTCCAGACGCTGCAGGAATATTTTTTTTTTAGATAACAGGCAATAACTTGCCCGACTTTAACTTAATAAAGCCATACGGTAGCCAGTTAGGATTACACACTGCTGGGCATTACAGCTTGGCCACATAGGGAACACATGGATAGTTCAAGCACAGAAACAGCTAAACAGCCAGGGACAGCTATGTCTAATGCTTCCCACGCCCCAAGGTCCACCAGCGGGAGGGGGCGCTACTGCATCACGGCGGTGCCGGCGGCTTCAACTGCACGTACAGCTCTCTTGCCATCCAGTTTAGCCCCTCATTTTCTCTTGATTTGAACTTTATGCTCCACAGCTGCAAAAGGAGAATAATCTTGTAAATAATGTCAGCTGGGTTAGAAATAACTTTCTTTTCAATCGCTAGTTTATTGCGCGTGTTCCAAAGAGCCCAGGACTGTGCCAGGAAGAGCACCCACGGCAGCTTCCTAGTATACCCGGAGAAACCAGATAGGATGGCATGGAATTGGGGAAAATTGGTCGGGCACCAGTTGCACCCGAGCAACTGGCGGGACACCGCCCAAGAAAACTTTGCCAGGGAACACTCGAAAAAAATATGGCTTGCATCCTCCGGGGCGCCACAGAGGGCACAAAGGCCATTGGACGGGCCGTGTCTAGTCAGGATCTGATGCCCCGAGGGTAACTTATCCAGTGCCAGCTGCCAAGAGAAAATTTTGATTTTTAGCGGGACCTTGGATTTCCACATGTCTTTGTGGTGGGCGACTGTCACCCCTTGGGATAATTGAGCATACATAGATTTGACAGAATAAGAACCAGCCTGTTCCAGGTGCCAGGACACCTTGTCAAGATCCGTACCTAGGGACACCTGGTTCACCAGACCTTGCAGCTCGCCCCAGAGCCGCAGATTTTCCTGGTCAAACGAACGGCGAAAGCGGATTTGTAGAGCATTGAGATGAAGAGCTTCAGCGACTGAGATGTCTTGGTTGTCACAGATGGCGAAGAGCGAGGGGAATGACTCCATGATGGGGCCCCTCCCAATCCACCAGTCCTTCCAGAAGCTGGTGCGCATGCCATTCCCCACAACATGTTTAGCTCCCACTTTGAAAAGGTGTTTGATTTTATGCAAACTTTTCCAAAAAGGAGATCCTCCTTGGCCTGAGCCCGAAAACAGGTCCGAGGCGTCGGGGTATTTTGCGTGAATAATACGAGCCCAAATTGTGTCTTCCTGATGATAAAGCCGCCAAATCCATTTCAGGAGCAAGGCACGATTCATAAGCTTTGTGTTGAGTAAACCTAAACCCCCTACTTCCTTGGGGCGGCAGATCATTGGCCAATTCACAAGGTGGTACTTCCTCTTTGGACCAGCCCCTTCCCAGAAAAACTTGGAGCGGTGCGAATCGAACCTCGCATGAATCCCATCATGGAGGAGAAACAGACCCATCGCATAGATTGGAAGGTTATCTAGGCAGGAGTTAGACAGAATGAGTCGTCCCCCAGATGACATCAATCTGCCCACCCAGGGTTCTAACTTGCCCGCGAGCTTCCGCACTAAAAACAACCACTGCTCGAGCGTGAGCTTCCTGTCCGACATAGGTAGGCCAAGGTAGATAAAGGGGAACCTCCCAAGATTGCAGTTCAGCTTGTTGGCAATGGCAGTACTCTCATTGCTCCGTTGACCAAAAACAAACACTTCGCTCTTGTGGTAATTGATTTTGAGTCCAGACATGTCTTCGAAGCACATCAGGAGGAATTTTAGGTTCGCAATATCCTCGTCCGACCCCTGGATGAGGATGAGCGTGTCGTCCGCGTATTGCAGATGTGTAATGCCCCCTGGCAACAGGTGGGGGACTAGCCCGTGGATGTGTCCAGCCGAAGCCGCGGCGGATAAGATTCCAGAGAGGGCTTCGCCAATGAAATTGAAAAGCAAGGGGGAGAGGGGATCTCCCTGACGAACCCCTCTTTTATTCCGAAAGAACGGTCCCACCTCACCGTTGATAGAAACAGCGGTTTGCCCCCCAGAGACCAGCTGGGAAATCATGTGGATGTAACCTTCGTCGAAACCTTTGCAACGTAGGACTTCCCCCAAGAAATCCCAATTCACCCGGTCATATGCCTTCTCGAAGTCCAGCTTGAGGAGCACCCCATTGTGCTTCCTCACCCGGATGTCGTGAATAATCTCCATGAGAGCAAGCGGTCCATCAAGGATGTTTCTACCCTTGATAAAAGCAGTTTGGTTTGGAGATAAAATCCTATGAGCAACAGGGTCAAGTTTAGATGCGTAAGCTTTGGAGATGATTTTGAAGATGACGTTGATCAAGGCAATCGGCCTATACTGAGAGATACTCTCAGCCCCGGGAACTTTCGGAATGAGAGAGAGGATTTCGAAGTTGAGCCTAGAGATGTCGATGCGCCCCAGCACAAAGTCATTGAGGATATGCAAGATCCCGAGCTTGACCTGTGGCCAGAAGCGCTTGAAGAAAACCACCGGTAAACCATCAGGGCCCGGTGCGGTGTCAGATTTCATATCCTTAACAATGGCCTCCAGCTCATCTTCAGAGAAGGTACACGCCAACCCGACGTTTTCCTCGTCTGAGACACGCGCCTCCTCGCCCCATGTAGAAGGCGCAAGCCCACACACCCTTGGGGCTGAGGCACCCATCAGGTTCCTATAGAACTCATAAATATGATGCTGAATCTGTTTCGGGTCCGTGATAGTGCCATTGTCAGAGCTAAGCCTAGCAATGTGGCATTTCCTTCTTCTACCATTGGCTACGGCATGGAAGTATGCCGTGTTTGCATCGCCTTGTAGAGCCCACCTGACTCTACCACGTTGCCGCCAATGTTCCTCCTCCATGCGGTAGATATGAAGCAACTGCTCCTCCAGATGGTACCTAGAAGCCCAGGCATCCTCGTCTAGACCAGCAGAGTCGGCTAGCACATCCAAATGGGCAATCTGGTTCAGTAGAGCAGATTTTTCGGCCTTGGTATCCCTGGCAAGGTTCTGGTTCCAGCCCCGCAAGAATTGTCTAAGCCCATTAGACATGAAACACCACCAATCAATAATGTCGCGGCCGCCCACCTTAGACAGCAGATTCTCCCACTCATGCAGGACCAACGGCACAAAGTCCTGGCGCTCGAACCAGCTGGTCTCGAAGAAGAATCTATTGGTGCGCAGCGGGAAACCCTCCCCGGTGTCGAAGACAAGTGGCGTGTGATCGGACCCCAAACTAGTCTCCGCAGATAGCTAGCAGAGCGGGAAAATGGCTTCAAAAGGGGCAGATACAAACACACGGTCAAGGGCAGAGCGGACCGGGTTGAGCTGATGATTGGACCAGGTAAACCGGGCTCCCGTGCGCGGAATTTCCCTCAAGGCCCAGGTGGCGATGCGGTTGTTGAAGAGATCCATCAGGGGCCAATTAAGGTTAGAGTTATTCTTATCTTCGGCCGCCCTGATTAAGTTAAAATCCCCTCCCATGAGGATTGGTAGGGTACACGAAGTAATCTTGGCCGTAATCTCGTCCAGGAACCCCCTAGAACGAGCATGATCCGCTGGGCCATATATCCCAATAACTTCCAATTTGCGGTTAGATACTCGATGAAGCACAGAGAGGCTAAGGAAGAATTGACCCCTGTCCATTCTTCCCACCTCGAAAAGACTGTCTCTGACTCCCAGCAACATGCCACCCGAATGACCGTTAGCCGGTAGCCAGGACCAGAAAAACTTATCGCCCACCTCCAGGCTTGCGAGCTCCGCGTCCGTGAAGTCCTGTTTGATGGTTTCTTGCAGGAGGACTAGATCGATTCGGTGGAGTCTGAGGTACTCCTTCAGCAAGGTTCGCCTCCCCTGCGGGCGAACCCTCGGATGTTCCAGAAGAGGGCCCTCATTGGGACACCTTGCTCAAGGCCCGTGCTTGGCGGGTGATGGGTCGATGACCAACTGGGGTTGGCCTACGGGCAACACGTCTCTTGGAAATAGTGACCTTCTTGACCTTGCCAGAACCCGAGGCAGGTTCCCCCGCGGAATCATTCCGCTCGGGCACAGCAGCGCTTGAGGATGGCTCTCCCTTAGAACCATCCTCTGGGCAGCAGAGCTCACTCCCTTGAGCCGCTGCCGCCCGAGAGGCCTCCTCCTTAGCCTGGGCCGCCATTTCTTCGATTTTGCGTCTTGCTGCCAGTAGCTCTGCTTGAGCACATTCACGGGCTTGAAGAAGGGCCACCGCTTGGGCAGGTGACCCTTCCGAGGGTTTGAACAGAATGCAGCTATCTTTGGCCACTTTGAGAAGATGATCGATCGGGGAGTGTTGAAACACAACAAAAGGAGAGAGGGAACTGGGGTTACCTGGCGCAGGGGTCGAGGAAGATGGAGTACCATAGTCGTTGACGCTCTTGGCGAGGTTGTTCTTTTCAGCTGTAGCGCGCATGGCACGCTCCAAGACCGGACCGTCGCTAGCCCCTTTGGATCGCGCACTCTTGCGCTGGGCTTCGGCCGGGGAGGCTTTGGAGCGCGGACCACGAGCCACCGGAGCTCACAGCTCAGGAATAGGGGCCTCCAGTAGGAGGCGCTGGTCCGCCGTAGGGGCAGAATCTTGAATGATGGCAGGGGCCTGGTGAAGTCCAAGGGCCGAGGCAGTGTCGGGGTTGGCAGCTGCAGCAGCCTCCTCCAGCATGAGCTTCCGGGAGGGGCGGTCATGATTCAGTTTGCTCCGTTGCTCACTGTTGCGCAGATATTCCTGGTCCGACGCGCCAGATGGGCTGGACCATCCCACCTCAGCCCGATCAGCCGCCGAAAGGTTCAAGGCCTTGCCCGGTGTTGGAGAGTTATGACCAACCAGAGGTGAATCGTCAGGTAGGCTTGCACACATAGTGTCGTCGCTGATGGAAACGACCGGCGAGAGCTGCCCAGAGGGCGTTGCAGAGATAGTGGACTTGATAATCTTGGCAACAAGCGGGAAGATATTGCCCGTGGGGGTCAGGTTGGTCCCGTATTGACTGCGAGCGGAGTCGGGTATCTGGAGAGTCAAGTCCTTAGGGGCCATTGGGCGGCAGGCCGACGGCGAGCAAGGGGAGGCACCTAGAGGGACAGACTTGCGGGGACCTCCCCCGGTCGCACCAGGTGCCGGGGCCGAAGCACGAGAAGGTGCAGGAATATTTCGTCCAGCTTCATCGAGTGTTTCCTCTGAAGTCTCATTGTCTGCACCGGAGGTTAGCAAGAGACTGCTGGATCTAATGGCCTGGATTGATGAATACTTGTTGACTAAACGAGTAGTGTATTTCCACCAAAGTGCATATTATGCAGGTGAAAAAGGACACATCTCTAATATTAGAAACTTCTTTCTACTAGTTTTCTTGGCTTGGCATTCCTTAGAACAACTTCTTTGTTTTATTCATCCCTATTTCAGTAACCAAGACTGCATGACAGCATGGATTACTCCCAATTATTCAGCCAAACGTAGAGCTTGTACTGCCTCTCAGTTCGGCTAGCAACAACAGCTACTACCTCTCCTTGGTTGTCACGGGCCTCGACGAGCCCGACTTTGAATTAACAAAGCCATCAATCGGCCAGGCGTACAACGATACAACGAAACAACCGAAGAAAAGAAAGAAAAACACAACTGGGGTTACCAGCTAACGATACAAGCACAAGCGATGCAAAGCTATAGCCTAAACCAAGATACAAGGGCGCCCGAGACTACAACTAAACATCGGCAGCTCGGCTGGAACTTCAAGCAACGAGCCGCCACTCCGTGGAGCCGCACCAAACTGAATCGGCACAAGGCCGCCTTGCAGAGGACCACCATCACCGAGGGAGCTGGCTAACGACGCAAGTGAGCACACGAGCCTCCAGAGTTCAAAGGGGGGAAGAACTTCACAACAACGCCTCCAGGAAGGGGAACGGTGCTCACGAGCGTCGCCGCTGTCGGCACAGGGGAGCCGTGCAATGCTTTCGCGGAACTCTTAACCCCACCCCAAGGAAAGCCAAAGGCTTTGCACCTGCCATTAGGACAGCCACCGGCTGTTTAGAACCACCGTTGTCCCCCGGTGCCACGACACACTCTCCTACAGCCACCCTAGGCACGAGAGAGGCCGCGCAAACCGGAGGTACACCATCTATATGAAGCGAGTCACAGCAAGACGCATGGCATCGACTAGAGGTATTCCGAGGAGGACCTCAGAGAGAACGCAAGTCAGCAAGGCCGTAGATAGTGCCCCAGGGGAAGCAACCAGCGGCAGGACGTATGTCATGGCCACTCTCCAACAAGGTGAACGACATCCAAAGACGTCGCCGTGGCTGGCAATGGCTGTAGCCTTGCGGTGCTTTCGCGGACACACCGTCGCGCACGCTAGCGTCCCTGCAGGCCAAACCTCGCGGACCAACCAGTCCTGCAGGTGCAACTCCGGAACGCGTCGTCCCCACGAGCGTCACGACTGGCCGGGGAATCAAGCAACTTGTGGCGACGAGAATCGCCGCCACTCCGATGAAGCACCACCCACACAGCCAACGAACCCAGATTCTGTCTAGCGGAGCAAACCCGAGAGAACCATGCAAGATGTCCCTGCCCCCTACCAATGGACATCTGCAGCTAGTACAGGGCTTCGGGCCGCGCCGGTCGCCGAAGATGCCCCAGCGCCGGCCACCAGCACAACTAGCCAGGGAGGAGACCGCGCCCAGCAGCTCTAGCCGCATCTGGCCCTCCAACCCGCGAAGGCCTAGATGGGGCCCAAACCTAGGCCCGTCAGCCTAGATCTGGGCCCGCTGCCGCCACCCCTGGCCATGGCCGCCCCGGCGTCAAGGTCGTGCCAGCACCGGTGGCTAGGCCACCGTGCCGCGTGATACGTCTCCGACGTATCGATAATTTCTTATGTTCTATGCCATATTATTGATGATACCTACATGTTTTATGCACACTTTATGTCATATTCGTGCATTTTCTGGAACTAACCTATTAACAAGATGCCGAAGTGCCAGTTGTCGTTTTCTGCTGTTTTTGGTTTCGTAAATCCTAGTAACAAAATATTCTCGGAATTGGACGAAATCAAGACCCAGCGGCCTATTTTGCCACGAACCTTCCAGAAGACCGAAGAGCATACGAAGTGGGGCCACGAGGTGGCCAAACCACAAGGCGGCGCGGCCAAGGAGGGGCCCGCGCCGCCCTGTGGTGTGGGCCCCTCGTCAGCCCTCCGACTCTGCCCTTCCGCCTACTTAAAGCCTCCGTCGCGAAACCCCTGATGCGAAAAACCACGATACGGAAAACCTTCCAGAGCCGCCGCCATCGCGAAGCCAAGATCTGGGGGACAGGAGTCTCCGTTCCGGCACCCTGCCGGAGCGGGGAAGTGCCCCCGGAAGGCTTCTCCATCGACACCGCTGCCATCTCCACCGCCATCTTCATCACCGCTGATGCTCCCATGAGGAGGGAGTAGTTCTCCATAGAGGCTCGGGGCTGTACCGGTAGCTATGTGGTTCATCTCTCTCCTATGTGCTTCAATACAATAATCTCATGAGCTGCCTTACATGATTGAGATTCATATGATGATGCTTGTAATCTAGATGTCATTATGCTACTCAAGTGAGTTTTACTTATGTGATCTCCGGAGACTCCTTGTCCCACGTGTGTAAAGGTGACAGTGTGTGCACCGTGTGGGTCTCTTAGGCTATATTTCACAGAATACTTATTCACTGTTATGAATGGCATAGTGAAGTGCTTATTTATATCTATTTATGATTGCAATGTATTTTGTATCGCAATTTATCTATGTGCTACTCTAGCAATGTTATTAAAGTAGTTTTATTCCTCCTGCACGGTGTAATGGTGACAGTGTGTGCATCCGTGTTAGTACTTGGTTTATGCTATGATTATGATCTCTTGTAGATTATGAAGTTAACTATTGCTATGATATTATTGATGTGTATTATTCCTCCTACATAGCATGAAGGTGACAGTGTGCATGCTATGTTTTGGTTTAGTCGAATTGATCTTTCATGCACTCTAAGGTTATTTAAATATGAACATTGAATTGTGGAGCTTGTTAACTCCGGCATTGAGGGTTCGTGTAATCCTACGCAATGTGTTCATCATCCAACAAGAGTGTAGAGTATGCATTTATCTATTCCGTTATGTGATCAAAGTTGAGAGTGTCCACTAGTGAAAGTCTAATCCCTAGGCCTTGTTCCTAAATATCGCTATCGCTGCTTGTTTCATCGTTTTATCGCGTTACTACTTGCTGCGTTACTACTCGCTTGTTTACTCGTCCCGGGCAAAGCACTTTTCCGGTGCCGTTGCTACTGCTACTATTTATTCATACCACCTCGTATTTCACTATCTCTTCGCCGAACTAGTACACCTATTAGGTGTGTTGGGGACACAAGAGACTTCTTGCTTTGTGGTTGCAGGGTTGCATGAGAGGGATATCTTTGACCTCTTCCTCCCTGAGTTCGATAAACCTTGGGTGATCCACTTAAGGGAAACTTGCTGCTGTTCTACAAACCTCTGCTCTTGGAGGCCCAACACTGTCTACAAGAATAGAAGCACCCGTAGACATCACCGCGCTGCCACCAAGCCGGGATCCGGTGGCACATCCCGCGCCGACCGGAGGGGGAGGGGCGCCGACGCCGTTGCAGACCGCACCGCGAGGCCCGCAGAGAAGAGCCGCCGCGGGGAGGGGCGGGGGAGGAGGGCTGAGGCGGGGAGGAGGAGGGGTCGCCCCTGTCGCCGCCGCGGCGACGCCGAGCGACTAGGACGCGGCTTTTTTCTCGTTAATCAAATTTTAGCATTTTGGGTTGATAAGGGGTGGCCCGATCTTCTCAGTAAGCAACGGTGGTGATGATGATCACGGGGTGATGGCAGTGGAGAAACACGACGATGTAGTGGATGATAACTTGTATGACGCAACGAGATCTCTCGATTGGTCCCTGTCGCCAGATGCAACAGTTCTCAACCCTGCAAGATATTCGCAACTCCACACACTTGCGCACGTAGCCGCCGACCACGAAGCGGTAAGTTGCAATCGTCTAATTCCCAATGGAACAACAGATCACACAAGACTTAAACAGGATCTACACAATATCCAAGCAATATGGTGTAGGGAATTCAATAGTTTTGCAGAGCAAACAACTAAGAACTAGGGTTTATCTTAAACGTGGTCTAAAGCAGCTAGGGGGTCGTCCAAGGCACTTATATAGGCGTCGGGACGAGTTCCGGTCGAAAAATACAAGTAAAACCGACCCGGAATAGATCCGGTCGAGACAGACTCGGACCGGTCCGGTCCGGGAATCCGGTCGACCGGGCTGTGGACCGGCCGGTCCGGTCGGTGGTCCGGTCAACCGGTCGGCAACCGGGAAACTGCGAAGTTTCCGGTTTCTGACCGGTACGATGCACTCCCTCCGGTTGGCGGCCGGTCGACCGGGCCAGGGACCCGGCGGCCCGGCGTGGGGGCCGGTCTGACCGGGCGCTGGACCGGCCTGGACTTCTTCTTCTCCTCTCGCGCATTCCTCCCGCTCCTCCCTCGCGCGTCCATGAGATATCTTTATGTCCAGCTCCTTGTCCAGCTTCACGTCCATCTTCACGTCCAGCTGCTCCTCTCCTCCTCGTGCGATGCTTGTCTCCTCTTCATACCCGATGATACATAAGTAATAGGACTTAGGTAGTATAAAGTTCTCATCAATCAAGGTATCGTTTAGGAACAAGTTCACCTGTTGTTTAAGTAGCTTCGCACGAGCTCGTGTCATTGGTCCAATCCTGACTTCATTGGACTTGAGCTTCACAGCAGGTTCATCTTCAGTTGATAATGACGGAGGTAGTAGTGAGGTAGGGATGTCCTCATCATCTCCCCCCCCCCCTTCAAAAGGCGTCGACCCCGACGCTCCAAGGTCTTCTCCGTCATATGGTGTCAAATCAGCAACATTGAAAGAATTATCGACACCAAACTCATCCTCCGGAAGATCTATCGAGTATGCATTATCATTGATCTTGGCAAGCACTTTGTAAGGACCAAGCACCACGAGGCTTCAACTTAGACTTCCTCGACTTCGGGAACCTATCCTTGCGAAAATGTACCTGGACCAAATCACCAGGCTTGAACAACATCTCCTTGCGCTTTTTATTCATCCTTGCAGCATTGCTCTTGCCTTTCTTCTCAATCAACTCTTTAGTCTTCACATGAATCTTCTTCACAAAATCTGCCCTCTTTGATGCCTCCATATTAACTCTCTCATGTATGGGCAAAGGCAACAAGTCAAGTGGAGTAATGGGTTTGAAACCATACACCACCTCAAAAGGACATAGCTCCGTGGTAGAATGTACCGCCCTGTTGTAAGCAAACTCCACATGCGGCAAACACTCTTCCCACTCCTTCGGGTTCTTCTTGATCATGGATCTCAACAGTTGTGACAATGTTCTATTCACCACTTCAGTTTGACCATCAGTTTGGGGATGACAAGTAGTGCTGAACAGCAGCTTCGTCCCCAGCTTTCTCCAAAGCGTCTTCCAGAAGTAGCTCATAAACTTCACGTCACGATCAGAAACAATAGTCTTCGGAACTCCATGTAGACGTACAATCTCCCTGAAAAACAGGTTAGCAATATGCGACGCATCGTCGCTCTTGTGGTGAGCAATAAAGTGGGACATCTTAGAAAATCTATCCACTACCACAAATATAGAATCATGGCCTCTCTTAGTACGCGGCAAACCCAACACAAAATCCATACTAATATCCTCCCATGGTGTAGTAGGTGCCGGTAAAGGAGTATACAAACCGTGAGGCTTCAGCTTGGACTTGGATTTGTTGCAAGTAATGCATCTCCTCACATATCTATCCACGTCCCGCCTCATCTTTGGCCAACAAAAGTGGTCAGCTAGCATGAGTAGCGTCTTCTCACGCCCAAAGTGACCCATCAAACCTCCAAGCATGTGATTCCTGCAATAAGAGCAAACGCACAGACGATTCTGGAACACATAGTTTGTTAGCTCTAAACAAGAACCCATCATGTATGTGATATTTTTCCCATGCTTTACCAAGAGCACATAAGCGATATGGTTCAGCAAAATCATGATCAGTAGCATACAAAGCACATAATATCTCTAAACCAGGAATTTTAACATCAAGTTGAGTTAATAGCATATTCTTCCTAGATAGAGCATCAGCAACAATATTATCTTTTCCTTTCTTATGCTTAATAATATATGGAAAAGACTCAATGAACTCAACCCACTTAGCTAGACGCTTATGCAAAGTAGATTGGGCTTTCAGGTATTTTAAAGCTTCATGATCAGAATGTATGATAAATTCTTTTGGCCACAAGTAATGTTGCCAAACCTCAAGAACTCTAATTAAAGCATACAATTCTTTATCATATATTGGATAGTTCAACTTAGCACCGGAAAGTTTCTCAGAAAAATATGCAATTGGGCGACCCTCTTGCATCAACACACCACCAATTCCAATACCACTAGCATCACATTCAATCTCAAATTGTTTATTGAAATCAGGAAGTGCAAGCAACGGTGCAGAAGTTAACAATCTCTTAAGTTCATCAAAAGCATGATCTTGGGCAATGCCCCACTCAAATGCAACACCCTTTTTAGTCAATTCATTAAAAGATGCAGCAATAGTAGAAAAATTGGGCACAAAACGGCGATAAAAACCAGCTAGACCATGAAAACTTCTTACTTGACTCACATTCATGGGAGTAGGCCAATTTTGAATAGCTTCAATTTTAGACACATCTACTTCTACTCCATGCTTAGAGACAACATAACCCGAAATATGACCTTATCTTTGCAAAATGTGCACTTCTCAAGATTACCATAGAGTTTACTATCACGCAACACTTGCAAAACATGTCGAATATGTATAATATGATCAGATTCATTGCGGCTGTAGATTAATATGTCATCAAAATACACAACCACAAATTTGCCAATAAAATCACGCAAAACATGGTTCATCAGTCTCATGAAAGTGCTAGGTGCATTAGTTAAACCAAAAGGCATTACTAACCACTCATATAAACCAAATTTTGTTTTAAAGGCGGTTTTCCACTCATCCCCTTCTTTCATCCTAATTTGATGATAACCACTACGCAACTCAATTTTAGTGAAAACAGCAGCACCACTCAATTCATCTAGCATATCCTCTAAGCGGGGAATAGGATGACGATATCGAATAGTAATGTTGTTTATCGCTCTACAATCTACGCACATACGCCATGTACCATCTTTCTTAGGAACAAGAATAACAGGAACAGACACAAGGACTAAGGCTTATGCGGATATAACCTTTGTCGAGTAGCGCTTGTACTTGCTTCGTATCTCCTTTGTCTCTTCGGGGTTCGTTCTATATGGTGCCCGATTGGGTAGCGAAGCTCCGGGAATCAAGTCGATTTGATGCTCAATACCTCGCAATGGTGGAAGTCCTGCGGGTACCTCGTCCGGAAACACGTCGCCAAATTCCTGCAAAACATTAGAAACACCAATAGGAAGAGGGGTCATGTCGTTAGAAACCAAAACCGTACCCCGTACAACAAGCACAAGAGGCATGGTCGTAGGATCCTCACTAAATTCTCTCATGTCTTCTTTGGTGGCTAATGAGACTAAGGAATTCACTCTCTCACTTTTCGTTATATCACTCACAACATTACAATTCTCTCGCCTATCTATGGATGCATCCTCCAAGTTTACTTCAATCTTCTGACGAGACTCATTGACAATTTGCTGTGGTGTCATAGGCTGTAAATTGATTTTCTTGCCCTTGAACTCCAAGTGGTATGTATTAGCATGGCCATTGTGTTGCACAGAACGGTCATAGAGCCACGGCCGTCCCAACAGTAGGTGACACACCGTCATAGGAACGACATCAAAATCAATGCAATCCTTATACGGTCCAATAGCAAACTCAACACGCACCATGTGGTTTACTTTCATCTCACCATTGTCGCTCAACCACTGAATATAGTATGGATGCGGGTGCGGTAGATACTTCAACTTCAGTTTGGTACATAACTCCTTGCTTGCTAAATTGCGGCAACTCCCGCCATCAATAATTACCTTGCAAGCCTTGTCAGGACCAACTAAAGCCTTTGTTTGGAACAAATTGCAGCGCTGAGTAGATGCACTAGGCAACACATTAAGAGCACGCTGCGACACAACAATGGTGCGAGCATCAGACGGATATGCATCTTCACCATCAGTGTCATAGTCATCATCTTCTGGAGCATTAGGATCAACATCATCTCCAGACTCGTATTCATTGTCCTCATTGATAACCATGACTTTGCGGTTAGCACAATCTCTCTTGAAATGACCCTTGCCACCACATGTATGACAAACCATATCACGGTTACGCGCAGTAGACACATTAGAGCCACTCGTACTTGTAGCAGATTCGGACTTCTTTGTGTTAGACACATTGGAGACCGGTTTACTAGGCGGAGTAGAGTAAGGTGCGGAGCGCGTCGAAGGCGCCGGCGCCGAAGATGGTGCCGTGCGGGGTGTGAAACGCCCACCTCCTGTAGCTCGACCTTTGACCTTTGCTTCGTCAGCCAATTGAGATTAAGCTTCTCTTGCATGATGTAACAATTGATTCATATTGGTGTAGCTGTAGTGACGAACAATGCCTTTGATATCATACTTCAAACCGTTGAGGAAACGCTGCATTGTCATCTCAAGAGACTCACGGACACGGCCACGCTGCATAAGCATCTCCATCTCCATGTAGTATTCATCCACATTCTTCACACCTTGTCTCAATAGAGTCATCTTATCATATATATTCCGCAAGTAATTTGTAGGCACAAAGCGAGAAGTCATTGCCTCCTTCATGGCACGCCATGTACGTATAGGCTGGTCACCATCCTCTTCGCGATTACGAACAAAAGCATCCCACCAACGCAAAGCGTAACCATCAAACTCAGAAGAAGCAAGCTTGATCTTTCGGTCTTCAGTATAATGTGGATGTAAGCTCCACAACTTCTCAATCTTCAGCTCCCAAGTGAGGTATTCTTCAACGTCAGCTCCTCCTTCAAACTTGGGTATAGAAAACTTGGGCTTACCCAAGCCATCTTCCTCATCTTGTCCACGACCATTGCGGCCAAGTGGAGCCCAACCGCGAGGACGATTACCACGTGGCGCATCACGAGCATTGTGTGCGTCATCTTGAAGCTCAGGATCTTCGTCATCTTCTTGTTGTTGTTGCGCGGTCAAATTCTCAACAGCTAAGCGCAAATCAGCAAGATTACGTTGTACATCCGTCATTTGATCTTGCATGGTAGTGACGGTCACATGAGTAGCATCCAGCTTTTGGGAAATCTCATCAATCTTCCCATTAAGCACCTCGTCCTGATCGCGGAATTCACGTCGCATCTCATTACGAAGAGCCTCATACTCCCTCCATGTGATGATATCTGCAGCACTCTTGTTTTCCTGGTTAACAATTTTATGATCACTAGCAGACATCGTTAGTAGATTAGTGCACTAAATCAAAAATATATGGTGGTACACTCACAACTCACTCAAAACTGATAAGAAAAGGAAATCTTACCGTTCCAAAGTAAATTAGTGTCGCTTACCACTTGTAGTAACAACTAGTGCACGGATGTAGCGAAGCGAATATCAAGGGTAGAAGAACAAATCACACGACAAAGCAGGGTATATGTGGGGCTGTAGGTAGGCTACCTATTTGCACCAATAACAAGCTCTAGCGCCGACCGTAGACAACCAATGATACTCACACAAGGCGATATAATGGGGCAATGCAACTATATATGGGAAAGGTTGCAATGCACAAGAGAGACGCTAGCAAAGCTCAACGAGACAGGCACAAGATTGCTCAACTACGGGTGCACTAAAGTAAACTTAGGCCTTCACTTGATTCAACTAGCACAACACTTTTCTTTTTGGATTTTTTCTTTTTGTAGAACACACGCAGCTATGTAGCTCTTTTTGCTTCTTTTCAAATTTTTTTTTTGACTCAACTCCTTGATAACACGGCCAACAAGATATGCAAAGCACCAAAACCCTAACGAGCAGCCTGTCGAGCGGTAAAACTAGTCTCTTCTGGGGAAGTTCCTAGTCACTTTATATCGATAGGCTGTGTCTATGGTTGGAAACAAGCACACTGTACGCTATGTGGACTCGGAGAAACAAAACTGACACACTATGATAACTAGATGATAGAGAAAACACAAACCCTAACAATTCTACTAGATGAAAGGTAAAGATACGCAAAAACAACTACGAAAAGCAACTAAAACTCGAAATTAGTGCAATCTAATACTATGGCAAACCCTAACCCTAATTTTTTTTTGGCTTTTTCTGGATAGGAAAAACACTCACAACTCAACTATGGGGTGGATTGTGGATGGCTTACCGAGGAAAACTGGAAATCCGATACCAAGATGATAAGGGGTGGCCCGATCTTCTCGATGAAGCAACGGTGGTGATGATGATCACGGGGTGATGGCAGCGGAGAAACACGACGATGTAGTGGATGATAACTTGTATGACGCAACGAGATCTCTCGATTGGTCCCCGTCGCCGGATGCAACAGTTCTCAACCCCGCAAGATATTCGCAACTCCACACACTTGCGCACGTAGCCGCCGACCACGAAGCGGTAAGTTGCAATCGTCTAATTCCCAATGGAACGAGCAGATCACACAAGACTTAAACGGGATCTACACAATATCCAAGCAATATGGTGTAGGGAATTCAATAGTTTTGCGAGCAAACAACTAAGAACTAGGGTTTATCTTAAACGTTGTCTAAAGCAGCTAGGGGGTCGTCCAAGGCACTTATATAGGCGTCCGGACGAGTTCCGGTCGAAAAATACAAGTAAAACCGACCCGGAATAGATCTGGTCGAGACGGACTCGGACCGGTCCGGTCCGGAATCCGGTTGACCGGGCCGTGGATCGGCCGGTCCGGTCGGTGGTCCGGTCAACTGGCCGGCAACCGGGAAGCTGCGAAGTTTCCGGTTTCGACCGGTACGATGCACTCCCTCCGGTTGGTGGCCGGTTGGCGGCCGGTCGACCGGGCCAGGGACCGGGCGGCCCGGCGTGGGGGCTGGTCTGACCGGGCGCTGGACCGGCCTGGACTTCTTCTTCTCCTCTCGCGCATTCGTCCCGCTCCTCCCTCGCGCGTCCATGAGATATCTTTATGTCCAGCTCCTTGTCCATCTTCACGTCCATCTTCACGTCCAGCTGCTCCTCTCCTCCTCGTTCGATGCTTGTCTCCTCTTCATACCTGATGATACATAAGTAATAGGACTTAGGTAGTATAAAGTTCTCATCAATCAAGGTATCGTTTAGGAACAAGTTCACCTGTTGTTTAAGTAGCTTCGCACGAGCTCGTGTCATTGGTCCAATCCTGACTTCATTGGACTTGAGCTTCACAGCAGATTCATCTTCAGTTGATAATGACGGAGGTAGTAGTGAGGTAGGGATGTCCTCATCATGGGTACTGTTCACGCACAGTTTCCTCAATTAGCGATCACGCGTCCGTACGTGTGCGGTTTTTTCCTCCTGCAGATTTTACACAGTCAAAGGTGAAAGGATGGTTCCGTCCAAGCGGCAGGTAGACTAAGCGGTGTCTACTATTTCCCCATTGAGGTCTTGTTTGGTACTAGTGTTTCAGTGGAGATTAGTGGGGATAATACTCTAGAGTATTGGGTGAATCACTCATTGTCACCCAATCCCCACAAAACCCCATTCCCAATCCACTAGGTAGGGGTAGAGTATTGGGGATTGAAAAAACTACACTAAAATTTGGGAAAAAGTGGGGAAAAATGGAGATTAAACTTGGTCATACTCTACAGACCAAACATGCATTGGGGATAAGTGGGGATTTAAAGTTTGGAGCGGATTATCCCCGCTAATTCTCACTAAAACTCTAAACTCTAGTACCAAACAAGGTCTGATGAAGCAATAGGGCGGTCGCTTTGCCCGCGTCTTCTTCTCTCCCATCCTCTTTTCTTCCCCATTGCCATCCTCCACGTCGCCCTCCCATGCTGCCTACCGAGCTGCATGACACGCTCCCGAGTTGGTTGATGGCGTCGAGGAGGAGTTCGGGGTTCTCCTTTTCTTCCCGCTAGCGGCGCGGTGGAGGAAGAGGCAGCCATCCCCGTGGTCGGCGTCGGCCCCCTCTCTCAGGTGGAGAAAAGGCGTGCGCGTGGTCGCCGGCGGAGCGGCGGGATTGGATTGGGGGTGGAGCTCCAGCATCCTCTCTCAGCGGAACCGGCGCTGAAGGCCGGCGGCCTCCTCTCTCCCTTGGCGCCATGGGGGTCGTGTCGCTTGGCTGAGGACAGGAAGCGGGAGGAAGGAAGCGGCGGGTGCGTGCCGGCCTTCTTCTCCACCCCAGCCTAGAGCATCACGGCTCTGATAGTCCTGTGAAGCACCCTCCCCGACGGCTAGCTCGTGTGATTCGGCAAAACAGACCACCACCTGCAGGTCGATCTCTTTTCCCCAATGCTTTCTACATGGTTTGAAGTCCCCATTGTTCAGTAGATCGAAGGGATTATAGTTGGTCCTGAGTGATTGGCACAAAAGATCCAAACATACTAGGTGCTCTGGTTGTGATTTTGGTGCGTAACAGGTGTTTGTTGCTGCGCGTAAAAGAACCAAATCAGTATATTTTCAGATTTCTCATTTGGTCCATGAAAACTGAACTGATTTAAGATCAAATTAGTCACATTGATAAAGTGGACGAGCCACTTTCTATGAATGCAAATTGACATAAGAAAACCCCCTTCCTTCCATCAGTATGTTTTTCTATTAATATGCAGGCTAAACATATACATGATTTCAACTGTGAAATAGTGTGAACTGGGACCTAAATCTCATGCTCTCATTTTTTATTATTATAGATAAGTTTCTACTGTACATATTACATTTCATCTACTGTATTTTGCCAAGTTATATGAAGATAACTTTTATCTTGCTGCAGGTGTTAGGTTTTTTTTTTTGAAATATCGTCTCTCTCACCCCCTCGGTTTGAGGCATTGAGTACTGGAAAGAGTAATCCTGGTCAATTTATTTTCTACTTTGCGTACGCAATTTAATCTGATGTGATTACATCCTATTCTTGCTTACATTTGGTTTTTAATACCACATCAATTTAATCTGATGTGATTACATCCTATTCTTGCTTACATTTGGTTTTTAATACCACATCATTACCGTGCGGAGGTAACCTGGCTGACAATGCTATTTTTGTTCTCAAATGTGAGCTGGAGCTTGGATTTTACACTATCCGGTTGTTGGAGCACGAAAGACTGACTAACGCTTGGCTTTATTTGCTTTTCATGCCATCAAAGGTTGATTGGAGGAAAAATGTTCCAGCAAACTAGGAAAAGAAAAGGTTCAATCCTCTGTCTAAGGTAAACCCTTGCCTTCAAATATTCCTTACGAAATGATGTCACTGTTGTTGGGGATCAGTTATGTCGATAGCAAGGATATATTATTTAGCTGGATTTTGTTTTCTTTGCAAACTGCTACTGGGTACGTTGGTATGTTATTAGCTTTTGGTCAAATTAATTTCTTTTCTTACCCTATTTTCCTGAGAACAAACAAGAAGCAATAAAATGAGGCTGCGTATCTCCATGTAATAGCTAGAAGATATAGATATGACAGTGTATCTTTTACATGTATGAGTCAGGCAAGGCATCCCGATGATAACTATATTTCGCCGAATTTTGTTTACATGGTGGCTATTCGTAAGTTCTCTTCAGAAGTAATCTTGCACCCTAAGCCTGACACCTACTTTGTATCCCTCCTGCATGCATGTGAGTTCATTGAACAAAATATGAATGTTCATGTACGGTTCGAGTTGTTAAATCACACCAATCCTGTTCCACCTTAAACAGGATTATCTATGCATGTTCCTGTAAAAAATTCTTAGCTATTTCGCTTAAAGAATGGATTGGCAATGGAGAAGATTTAAACTCAGTGCCCATAACTGAGTGTGTACTGAGTTCATTTGGTTCCATTTTGATTGAGTTTGTTTTGGATATAGATGAAAGTATGCACAACAATAAGAAATAAAGCTATTTGTCCATCTGCAATGTGATTGACTGGTTATGCCTTTCTTGAGTAAACAGTTTATCATGTAGATAAGACAACAGTTTGCGCATCGGACTTTGTTCTCTTAATTACAGGCTCTGCTTTCAAACAAATTTGCTATTTCTTATGTGCGTATGTTCGCTTAGTAGTTTCTACACGGTCTAATTATAATCAGTCACTCATACTATTTAGGTGTCAAATATGAAAATACTAAAAAATACTACATCTTTACCTATGTTCTAGCGTCAGGCATTACTCGAATGACCAGTCTGGACATGTATTATTTTCTATTTCCGTTATTCTTACATACTACAATAGTTTATCTGATTTGCACACAAAGAACCTCATATTTAACATGAATCATACTTGCAGGTGCATTTCGTTTTATATTCATATGATACTTGGAAAGCTCAGGTAATTTATTTGACTTCAGAGAACACTTTATACCAGCAGGTGCATTTGTTTTATTTTTATTGTACCTTTGAGAGGACGAAAGTGACATTTTTATTGTACCTTTGAGAGGACAAAAGGGACGAGCACGATGATGGAAATAGCATCCATGAGTTCGCCCACCGGAAGTACCACAAGCTCGGTGAGTTTGGAGGCGGCCTCGGTCTCGAACTTCGATTGCCTCTCCTCTGCGGCCCTCCTGGAGATGGACGCCTCTGGGTTCCAGCCAGACCAGCAGCACTGCGACAATTTACAGTAAGCCGTGTTCTGTATTGCGAGCTGCAATAGATTACTCATGGAAAATTTTCAACAATACAATGTGTTGCCTACATGTTGATGGTTCATTTTGGTGACCTCTGGTTTTGAGTAGTGCACAGAACAATGTCTACACGGACATGTTGATCATCAGAAGTGAAGAATCAAGATATCATCATAAGTGAAGAATCAAGATGCAATCAATATGTGGATTATAGATATGCCTGTGCGTGCAAGAGGTTTCAGATCACCACTGACATCAAAGAGTAACTTCAGGTTAGTTATTGTTTTCAAGTTGCATAGCTCCTGTCAGAGTAGAGACCACTCCTAGATTTTGTATTTACCATTGTATCGCTAGAACAATGATCGGTATTTCTTAAATGTAGTCCTTGGCTAAAAATACTCTCTCCAGCAAAGAATATCGTGTTAGCAAATCCGATGCTACAGATTTCTATATTGATTCAAAGATGGATTCTCAAATTACTACAGAGAAGCAAGAGTGTCAACTTTCTTGAAAATTTAAGGAGAAAGAAGAAATCTGTGCTGCCCAGTGCCCTCCAGCAGAAGGTACGAGGTAAAATAGCTGATGCTGTTAATAGCTAATTACCTGCAAAGCCGGCCATAAATGTCCACACTGTCCTAATGCAAATAGTGGAGTTGGAGCGCAAACTTCGACAACAGCACTAATCAGACTCCAAGGTTGCAGTTCTTAAGCAAACGGTTCGAGAGAACGAACTGAGATTAATATTCATCTTCCAACTTGCATCAATCCACTGGTGTATCAAATATTCTCCTCCATCCTAACATTACAGTAGTTTTCTTGCAGGGATAATCTTTCAATAATTTTTGTGTACTATGGAGATTTGGAGCAGTGCAAGGAGACTATGTCAATCTTCATTTATACCGAATAGAAATACTACAAGGTTTTTCTTTATAAATGATCTATTTAAACATCTTGATTAAGTTCTTCTGGTATTATCAACCCAGCAAAAATAATGTTTTGAGTACTTCTCTTTATATTTATTTATATGATGCAAGAATTATGTGACGCCCCAGAACCGGTACCATGAGGATCCCAGCGAACCCGCCGAAATCCGCACGATATCGATTCTAGGAAACGCACCACCAAGCGCCTCGTACACGCCGAAGCATGCACGCGATGCGGGTGGAATCAATCACGAGCGGTAACATTACAACAGGATTACAATAGAGCCCAAAAGATACCGATATATTACAACAACAACTCTAACGAGTCAAGATACAAATAGATACATACAAAGATCCAAATCATACAGAAGATCAAATACAATCCGAGTACGGACAAGATACAAATTTGGACTAAGAGCCCTGAAGATAATCAAGTGGCGTCCATAACCCTGCCCAGGCCAAGCCGGAAGGGTAACCTTGCTAGCGTCGTCTTCATCGAACATATCTTCATACCTGCCCGGTTATATCCCGTAGAAGCAGCAATAAGTACGGGTTCGTACTTAACAAGACTTCAAGACGTATAAGCATTCGTCAACCAGTCGTCCTTTGTACTTGAGGCACGCAGGGGACTTAGAGGACGCAAGAGGAACGTCATAGGCAATATGGTGGGGTTAAGCGGTAGCGCTCAAGCACTAAAAACCTATAGAGACACTCTACAACATTCGTCTAAACAGAGAAGGGGATAGAGCGCATAAACTAACAGTTCTATACTCTGCAAACATAACACAGCCGATGTGTTCCCCCCTCGCAAGGAAGTACTTACAAGGGCACTCACACGGTTGACAAGTTTTAACCATTTATTATTGAAGTTGTTCTATCTTACTATGCCAGTTATTAGTATGGAAACATCAGGTGTAAGTTGTCTATGGTCGAGTCATACAGCTCCAAGTCGTCCATAACCGCGGACGCGGCTTATCGATAAGATTTTACCTGCGAGGGTGCCCAAATGTGCCCACACGCACGATCAACCCACTTACGACAGGTGGATATCACGACACGCACTCTCCTTCACTACAACAATGTCCGGAAGCCACCTAACTAAGTTAAACCCGAATCGTAGTCCGGCCGACTCTCCGAGACGGACCTAGCTGTTGCGAGAACGGCTAAGAGGATCAGAGCCCACTAGAGGATGACCTCTTAACAATGCGGACCGCACCTACGAGCGTGCAAGAGACAACGGGGTTACAGGGCACTCACGGCTTCCCCAAAAGTAACATCATATCAGCTGACCACAAAGAAACAAGCTTGCACGCTCGAGAGAACCAAACAAACATTCAAACTAATTGTGGCCACTGGACAAAGCTGTAGATTCCAGCAGTGGTCGAGGGGAGACCCGGTAAGCATACCCACGTGTGGTTAGAGCGCTCAGTCTCGGAACAGATAACAGGAACTCGGGTCCTAAGTTATAAAGAAACACAAGTGAGCCGTCATAAAATGAGCAGCTGACCCACCAATGCCTCTGCTAAACAAATATCAACAGCTAAAGTAACCATGATTCTTCCCAACATATAACCCGATAAGATAAAAACAACGGTAACGAGATAAAACAGCACTAGCATGCACTACGACTCGCAAGGGCAGACTCGATAACCAAACAATAGCCGTAGGAGGTGGTGGTGGCAATATGGGCTGCTTGAGGTAACAAGTGGAAGAGACACGTGACAAGAACGCAACTTAAGGATAGCATGAGGGAGAAGGCAAAATAAAATAGGTGAGCGACTCCTGCAGGGACAGGAGTATAGGGGAAATGCTTGCCTGTTAAAGCTTGCCGAGGAACATCCGGAGAACTTGTCATATCTCGCAGCACCACTTCGCGATCCTATCCGCGAAGAAGCAAATGCTGGACAAACAACGGGTGCAAGTCTTACTACTACGGAAGAAGAACCAGCATGATCAAGATGATATGCATGGCATGGCAGCGATGGTGCAATGCAACTTATCCATATTAAGCGGGATCGGAACCCCGGGCACACAAATTTGGTTGAAGTTGCATTTTCTACCCGCAAATTTAAGTGTTGGTTAGCATGGCATAACATGGCAGGGGTACGCTACATCAAAATTAAACGGAGCGGGAAATCCTAGGTGGATATCCGAAATACCCCGCATATTATGTGAGGTGAAATGCACAAACTATCACGTCACGACATGATGCGAGATGCAAACAGGCATGTGGATGGCATATTCATGTTCAGCACATTTTTCTGATCAACTTTCATATAGAACACATTTTATTTCGAGTTATAGTTTTAAAGATATGATTTTAGCAAGATTTAAACCTTCCCTGCCATTTTCAGAAAAACAGAAAAGGGCCTGGGACGTTTCTCACCGAAGGGGAAGACAGCCTGGGACACTGACGCGCGGGCCCGGGCGCTGCTGACATGGATGTTGGCTGGATCTGAGGAAAGGACTGCGGGTTAGGGAAAAACAAACGTGCAGGTCTTCTTTGCAAAACTGCACAGATCCGGATCTGGAGGTTTATTCTCACCGAGGTTGGGCTAGCTGCGGACGCTGACAGGTGGGGCCTGGCGCCACGCTGGACGATGACGTGGCGGACCTTGTGTGTGCCGCACGGAAGGTGCTCGACGGAGTGTGGCGGTGACCACCTGCGACGCGGCATCGTCGCGCGCGGGAGATGTAGAGGCTCCCAGGCCATGCGGTCTGGCGCAGACGACGTGCCTTGTCGACGCGGACGATAAGGTGGCGGCGTTGTCGCTGAGAACTCACCGGAGGAAGGCCGTCGGGGAGCATCTGCGACGGCAGCGATCGGCTCAGCGACGGGAAGGCGTACCAGGAAGCAAGGAGGGGTTACAGGATGTCCAGGAGGGGCGCGAGCTCACCGTGAAGCTCGTCGTGCAGACGAGGAAGCCGGGGGACGTCGGATGGCGTCGGAATCGGAGAAGAACGCCGGTGCCCGTGGCAGGCGTCGTGGAAGATTTCGTCGCGGGAGAGGCCTCCCTGCTCGATTCTACGCGCCAGGATGAAGAGCAGGATGAGGCGCACCCACCGGTGCCCTCGGAACAGCGCGGGGAGGCTTGGGTCGACGGCGGCAAGCAACAGCAGCGGCGGTTCTCTCGGTGGTTGGGGGAAAAGTAGAGAAGAAAAGAGGGGAAAAGGGGGCGGCGGCACGAGGATGGAAAGAGAGGGGAACGCTAGGGTTGGCCGGATCGAAAGATAAAGGAGGGGGAGGTGAGTGCGGTGGTGGGGAGGACCACGGCATCCTCCTCACGCCATCTGCGTGCTCTCTCTCTCGAGGGGAAAAACAACAAGCGAAAAGGAGGCTCGTACCGTTTCGGTGCTGGGCTAGCCGGGCCGAAAGAAAGAAAGGGAAGAGAAAAGAGAGGAGTCGGGCCAGGGAGGTGGGGAAAAAGATGGTGGGCCGCCGGGGTGAAGGGGAGCCCAGGTTAGCTGGGTTAGGTTTTGTTTTTATTTAAAAATTGTTTTCCTCTTTGATTTTGAAAACTAGTTTTGAAAGCAGCTTTGAAACCACACCAAAACAAGTCCAGCTTTAAAATAAAAAATAGAAAACATTTGAAATATAGCTTATTTGTTTGGTAGTTTTGGAAGGTAGGGTTTGGTTAAAAGAAAGAGAAAGGAGGTTTTATTATTAAACCCATATGAGAGAGAAAAACAAAATAGCTAGGGTTTGTAAAAAATAATTTTATTTATTAAAATCATGGATGATATGATGCATGATGCCATGATGATGCATAAAAGAAAAAGAACAAGCAATTCTATTATGGGGGTTTTCCTGGGTCGCTACAATCGACACCACTAACAAGGAACCTCGCCCCGAGGTTCCACGTCAACCTAAGGGGGAGTTGGTTAAACTATCGGATCTTCCGGCGACGTGTCGATCTCCTCGACACCACTAACAAGAGTTCTTGCTCCATTGTCGATGATGCGCTTTCGTCGGGACCTCCGAAGATCGGACCTATTAGGAGGGGGCAAGATCATCCAACCCGCGTAGGGACCTAAGACTCAGAAAACTCAGATAAGGGAGAAGACTCAACACTCGCATAGATAAGAGGAGAAAGAATATAGGTAAGAAGAAAATTCAGAGCTATTAGAACGAATTTTCAAAAAATAGTTTTGACACTAGACACAACAACGTCCGTTGGCAAGGTTATCCTAGAGGCTGGACTAGTGGGGTACCGTCAACCTGAGGCTCTGATACCAACTTGTGACGCCCCAGAACCGGTACCATGAGGATCCCAGCGAACCCGCCGAAATCCGCACGATATGGATTCTAGGAAACGCACCACCAAGCGCCTCGTACACGCCGAAGCATGCACGCGATGCGGGTGGAATCAATCACGAGCGGTAACATTACAACAGGATTACAATAGAGCCCAAAAGATACCGATATATTACAACAACAACTCCAACGAGTCAAGATACAAATAGATACATACAAAGATCCAAATCATACAGAAGATCAAATACAATCCGAGTACGGACAAGATACAAATTTGGACTAAGAGTCCTGAAGATAATCAAGTGGCGTCCATAACCCTGCCCAGGCCAAGCCGGAAGGGTAACCTTGCTAGCGTCGTCTTCATCGAACATATCTTCATACCTGCCCGGTTATATCCCGTAGAAGCAGCAATAAGTACGGGTTCGTACTTAACAAGACTTCAAGACGTATAAGCATTCGTCAACCAGTCGTCCTTTGTACTTGAGGAACGCAGGGGACTTAGAGGACGCAAGAGGAACGTCAGAGGCAATATGGTGGGGTTAAGCGGCAGCGCTCAAGCACTAAAAACCTATAGAGACACTCTACAACATTCGTCTAAACAGAGAAGGGGATAGAGCGCATAAACTAACAGTTCTATACTCTGCAAACATAACACAGCCGATGTGTTCCCCCCTCGCAAGGAAGTACTTACAAGGGCACTCACACGGTTGACAAGTTTTAACCATTTATTATTGAAGTTGTTCTATCTTACTATGCCAGTTATTAGTATGGAAACAACAGGTGTAAGTTGTCTATGGTCGAGTCATACAGCTCCAAGTCGTCCATAACCGCGGACGCGGCTTATCGATAATATTTTACCCTGCAGGGGTGCCCAAATGTGCCCACACGCACGATCAACCCACTTACGACAGGTGGATATCACGACACGCACTCTCCTTCACTACAACAATGTCCAGGAAGCCACCTAACTAAGTTAAACCCGAATCAGAGTCCGGCCGACTCTCCGAGACGAACCTAGCTGTTGCGAGAACGGCTAAGAGGATCAGAGCCCACTAGAGGATGACCTCTTAACAATGCGGACCACACCTACGAGCGTGCAAGAGACAACGGGGTTACAGGGCACTCACGGCTTCCCCAAAAGTAACATCATATCAGCTGACCACAAAGAAACAAGCTTGCACGCTCGAGAGAACCAAACAAACATTCAAACTAATTGTGGCCACCTGGACAAAGCTGTAGATTCCAGCAGTGGTCGAGGGGAGACCCGGTAAGCATACCCACGTGTGGTTAGAGCGCTCAGTCTCGGAACAGATAACAGGAACTCGGGTCCTAAGTTATAAAGAAACACAGGTGAGCCGTCATAAAACGAGCAGCTGACCCACCGATGCCTCCGCTAAACAAATATCAACAGCTAAAGTAACCATGATTCTTCCCAACATATAACCCGATAAGATAAAAACAACGGTAACGAGATAAAACAGCACTAGCATGCACTACGACTCGCAAGGGCAGACTCGATAACCAAACAATAGCCGTAGGAGGTGGTGGTGGCA
Source organism: Lolium rigidum (assembly GCF_022539505.1). NCBI lineage: Eukaryota > Viridiplantae > Streptophyta > Magnoliopsida > Poales > Poaceae > Lolium > Lolium rigidum. The sequence continues at coordinate 128,083,380 of NC_061511.1, forward strand.
ATATGGGCTGCTTGAGGTAACAAGTGGAAGAGACACGTGACAAGAACGCAACTTAAGGATAGCATGAGGGAGAAGGCAAAATAAAATAGGTGAGCGACTCCTGCAGGGACAGGAGTATAGGGAAATGCTTGCCTGTTAAAGCTTGCCGAGGAACATCCGGAGAACTTGTCGTATCTCGCAGCACCACTTCGCGATCCTATCCGCGAAGAAGCAAATGCTGGACAAACAACGGGTGCAAGTCTTACTACTACGGAAGAAGAACCAGCATGATCAAGATGATATGCATGGCATGGCAGCGATGGTGGAATGCAACTTATCCATATTAAGCGGGATCGGAACCCCGGGCACACAAATTTGGTTGAAGTTGCATTTTCTACCCGCAAATTTAAGTGTTGGTTAGCATGGCATAACATGGCAGGGGTACGCTACATCAAAATTAAACGGAGCGGGAAATCCTAGGTGGATATCCGAAATACTCCGCATATCATGTGAGGTGAAATGCACAAACTATCACATCACGACATGATGCGAGATGCAAACAGGCATGTGGATGGCATATTCATGTTCAGCACATTTTTCTGATCAACTTTCATATAGAACACATTTTATTTCGAGTTATAGTTTTAAAGATATGATTTTAGCAAGATTTAAACCTTCCCTGCCATTTTCGGAAAAACGAGAAAAGGGCACGGGACGTTTCTCACCGAAGGGAAGACAGCACGGGACACTAACGCGCGGGCCCGGGCGCTGCTGACATGGATGTTGGCTGGATCTGAGGAAAGGACTGCGGGTTAGGGAAAAACAAACGTGCAGGGCTTCTTTGCAAAACTGCACAGATCCGGATCTGGAGGTTTATTCTCACCGAGGTTGGGCTAGCTGCGGACGCTGACAGGTGGGGCCCGGCGCCACGCTGGACGATGACGTGGCGGACCTTGTGTGTGCCGCACGGAAGGTGCTCGACGGAGAGTGGCGGTGACCACCTGCGACGCGGCATCGTCGCGCGCGGGAGATGTAGAGGCTCCCAGGCCGTGCGGTCTGGCGCAGACGACGTGCCTTTTCGACGCGGACGATAAGGTGGCGGCGTTGTCACCGAGAACTCACCGGAGGAAGGCCGTCGGGGAGCATCTACGACGGCAGCGATCGGCTCAGCGACGGGAAGGCGTACCAGGAAGCAAGGAGGGGTTACATGATGTCCAGGAGGGGCGCGAGCTCACCGTGAAGCTCGTCGTGCAGACGAGGAAGCCGGGGGACGTCGGACGGCGTCGGAATCGGAGAAGAACGCCGGTGCCCGTGGCAGGCGTCGTGGAAGATTTCGTCGCGGGAGAGGCCTCCCTGCTCGATTCTACGCGCCAGGATGAAGAGCAGGATGAGGCGCACCCGCCGGTGCCCTCGGAACAGCGCGGGGAGGCTTGGGTCGACGGCGGCAAGCAACAGCAGCGGCGGTTCTCTCGGTGGTTGGGGGAAAAGTAGAGAAGAAAAGAGGGGGAAAGGGGGCGGCGGCACGAGGATGGAAAGAGAGGGGAACGCTAGGGTTGGCCGGATCGAAAGATAAAGGAGGGGGAGGTGAGTGCGGTGGTGGGGAGGACCACGGCATCCTCCTCACGCCATCTGCGTGCTCTCTCTCTCGAGGGGAAAAACGACAAGCGAAAAGGAGGCTCGTACCGTTTCGGTGCTGGGCTAGCCGGGCCGAAAGAAAGAAAGGGAAGAGAAAAGAGAGGAGTCGGGCCAGGGAGGTGGGGAAAAAGATGGTGGGCCGCCGGGGTGAAGGGGAGCCCAGGTTAGCTGGGTTAGGTTTTGTTTTTATTTAAAAATTGTTTTCCTCTTTGATTTTGAAAACTAGTTTTGAAAGCAGCTTTGAAACCACACCAAAACAAGTCCAGCTTTAAAATAAAAAATAGAAAACATTTGAAATATAGCTTATTTGTTTGGTAGTTTTGGAAGGTAGGGTTTGGTTAAAAGAAAGAGAAAGGAGGTTTTATTATTAAACCCATATGAGAGAGAAAAACAAAATAGCTAGGGTTTGTAAAAAATAATTTTATTTATTCAAATCATGGATGATATGATGCATGATGCCATGGTGATGCATAAAAGAAAAAGAACAAGCAATTCTATTATGGGGGTTTTCCTGGGTCGCTACAAATTATATATCTGGATGTTACAAGATATCATTGATGGTGCTTTGGCCCTCAACACCTCTCTCTAAGGGCAAGGCTTTGCCACATTCAAAGTCGAGTTTGATGAGATCTGAGATCTAGGGGTTGGCCCGATCTCGCGATTTGGCCTCTACTAGTAACGGAGAGCATGCAAGATCATAAACAACACATGTGTAATAACTTGATAATTAACATGACATGGTATTCTCTATCCATCGGATCCACGACAAACACAACATATAGAATTACGGATAGATGATCTTGATCATGTTAGGCGGCTCACAAGATCCAGCAATGAAGCACAATGAGGAGAAGACAACCATCTAGCCTGCTGCTATGGACCCATAGTCCAGGGGTGAGACTACTCACTCATCACTCCGGAGGGCGACCATGGCGGTGTGAGAGTCCTCCGGGAGATGAATCCCCTCTCCGCCGAGAGTGCGGAGGAGATCTCCGGGAAGTCCCCTGAGATGGGATCGGCGGCGGCGGCGTCTCGGTAAGGTTTTCCGTATCGTGGTTTTTCGCATCGGGGGTTTCGCGACGGAGGGCTTTAAGTAAGGCGGAAGGGCGGGCGTCGGGGCCGGACGAGGGGGCCACACCATAGGGGCGGCGCGGGCCCCTAGGCGCGCGCCGCCTTGTGGTGTCGCCACCTCGTGGCCCCACTTCGTGTGTTCTTCGGTCTTCTGGAGGCTCCGTGGAAAAATAGGCCCACAGGTCTTCGTTTCGTCCAATTCGAGAATATTTCGTTACTAGGATTTACGAAACCAAAAACAGCGAGAAAACGAGGAGCTGGCACTTCGGCATCTTGTTAATAGGTTAGTTCCCAGAAAATGCCCGAATATGACATAAAGTGTGCATAAAACATGTAGGTATCATCAATAATATGGCATAGAACATAA
>NC_061511.1:128086531-128174131 GCF_022539505.1 Lolium rigidum
TGCTTGGGATGCCCAAGGCATCCCTTCTTCATCGACAACATTATCAGGTTCCTCCCCGAAACTATATTTTTATTCCGTCACATCTTATGCACTTTGCTTGGAGCGTCGGTTTGTTTTTGTTTTTGTTTTGTTTGAATAAAATGGATCCTAGCATTCACTTTATGGGAGAGAGACACGCTCCGCTGTAGCATATGGACAAATATGTCCTTAGGCTCTACTCATAGTATTCATGGCGAAGTTTCTTCTTCGTTAAATTGTTATATGGTTGGAATTGGAAAATGCTACATGTAGTAACTCTAAAATGTCTTGGATAATTTGATACTTGGCAATTGTTGTGCTCATGTTTAAGCTCTTGCATCATATACTTTGCACCCATTAATGAAGAAATACTTAGAGCTTGCTAATTTGGTTTGCATATTTGGTTTCTCTAGAGTCTAGATAACATCTAGTATTGAGTTTTGAACAACAAGGAAGACGGTATGGAGTCTTATAATGTTTACAATATGTCTTTTATGTGAGTTTTGCTGCACCGCTCATCCTTGTGTTTGTTTCAAATAACCTTGCTAGCCTAAACCTTGTATCGAGAGGGAATACTTCTCATGCATCCAAAATACTTGAGCCAACCACTATGCCATTTGTGTCCACCATACCTACCTACTACATGGTATTTATCCGCCATTCCAAAGTAAATTGCTTGAGTGCTACCTTTAAAATTCCATCATTCACCTTTGCAATATATAGCTCATGGGACAAATAGCTTAAAAACTATTGTGGTATTGAATATGTACTTATGCACTTTATCTCTTATTAAGTTGCTTGTTGAGCGATAACCATGTTTCGGGGACGCCATCAACTATTCTTTGTTGAATATCATGTGAGTTGCTATGCATGTCCGTCTTGTCTCGAAGTAAGAGAGATCTACCACCTTCATGGTTGGAGCATGCATATTGTTAGAGAAGAACTTTGGGCCGCTAACTAAAGCCATGATTCATGGTGGAAGTTTCAGCTTTGGACATATATCCTCAATCTCATATGAGAATAATAATTGTTGCCACATGCTTATGCATTAAAGAGGAGTCCATTATCTCGTTGTCCATGTTGTCCCGATGATGGATGTCTAAGTTGAGAATAATCAAAAGCGAGAAATCCAAAATGCGAGCTTTCTCCTTAGACCTTTGTACAGCGGCATGGAGGTACCCCATTGTGACACTTGGTCAAAACATGTGCATTGCAAAGATCCAGTAGTCCAAGTTAATTAGGACAAGGTGCGGGCACTATTAGTATACTATGCATGAGACTTGCAACTTGTAAGATATAATGTACATAACTCATATGCTTTATTACTACCGTTGACAAAATTGTTTCATGTTTTCAAAATAAAAGCTCTAGCACAAATATAGCAATCGATGCTTTCCTCTTTGAAGGACCATTCTTTTTACTTTTATGTTGAGTCAGCTCACCTATCTCTCTCCACCTCAAGAAGCAAACACTTGTGTGAACTGTGCATTGATTCCTACATACTTGCATATTGTACTTGTTATATTACTCTATGTTGACAATTATCCATGAGATATACATGTTACAAGTTGAAAGCAACCGCTGAAACTTAATCTTCCTTTGTGTTGCTTCAATACCTTTACTTTGATTTATTGCTTTATGAGTTAACTCTTATGCAAGACTTATTAATGCTTGTCTTGAAGTACTATTCATGAAAAGTCTTTGCTTTATGATTCACTTGTTTACTCATGTCATTACCATTGTTTTGATCGCTGCATCCACTACATATGTTTACAAATAGTATGATCAAGGTTATGATGGCATATCACTTCGTAAATTATCTTTGTTATCGCTTTTACTCGCTCGGACGAGCAGTAACTAAGCTTGGGGATGCTTGATACGTCTCCGACGTATCGATAATTTCTTATGTTCTATGCCATATTATTGATGATACCTACATGTTTTATGAACACTTTATGTCATATTCGTGCATTTTCCGGAACTAACCTATTAACAAGATGCCGAAGTGCCGCTCTCGTTTTCTCGCTGTTTTTGGTTTCGGAAATCCTAGTAACGAAATATTCTCGGAATTGGACGAAACGAAGACCTAGGGGCCTATTTTTCCACGGAGCTTCCAGAAGACCGAAGAACATACGAAGTGGGGCCACGAGGTGGCGACACCACATGGCGGCGCGGCCGGGGGGCCCGCGCCGCCCTATGGTGTGGGCCCCTAGTCGGCCCCCGACTCGCCCTTCCGCCTACTTAAAGCCTCCGTCGCGAAACCCCCGAGGCGAAAAACCACGATACGGAAAACCTTACCGAGACGCCGCCGCCGCCGATCCCATCTCGGGGGATTCCGGAGATCTCCTCCGGCACCCTCGCCGGAGAGGGGATTCATCTCCCGGAGGACTCTACACCGCCATGGTCGCCTCCGGAGTGATGAGTGAGTAGTTCACCCCTGGACTATGGGTCCATAGCGGTAGCTAGATGGTTGTCTTCTCCTCATTGTGCTTCATTGTCGGATCTTGTGAGCTGCCTAACATGATCAAGATCATCTATCTGTAATACTCTATGTTGTGTTTGTCGGGATCCGACGGATAGAGAATACCATGTCATGTTAATTATCAAGTTATTACATATGTGTTGTTTATGATCTTGCATGCTCTCCGTTACTAGTAGAGGCTCTGGCCAAGTTTTTGCTTTTAACTCCAAGAGGGAGTATTTATGCTCGATAGTGGGTTCATGCTCGCATTGACACCTGGGACGAGTGACGAAAGTTCTAAGGTTGTGCTGTGTCTGTTGCCACTAGGGATAAAACATTGGCGCTATGTCCGAGGATGTAGTTGTTGATTACATTACGCACCATACTTAATGCAATTGTCCGTTGCTTTGCAACTTAATACCGGAGGGGGTTCGGATGATAACCTCGAAGGTGGACTTTTTAGGCATAGATGCAGTTGGATGGCGGTCTATGTACTTTGTCGTAATGCCCAATTAAATCTCACTATACTTATCATGTCATGTATGTGCATTGTTATGCCCTCTCTATTTGTCAATTGCCCGATCGTAATTTGTTCACCCAACATGCTTTTATCTTATGGGAGAGACACCTCTAGTGAACTCGTGGACCCCGGTCCATTCTTTAATACTGAAATACAAATCTGCTGCAATACTTGTTTTTACTATTTTCTCTGCAAACAATCATCTTCCACACAATACGGTTAATCCTTTGTTACAGCAAGCCGGTGAGATTGACAACCTCACTGTTTCGTTGGGGCAAAGTACTTTGGTTGTGTTGTGCAGGTTCCACGTTGGCGCCGGAATCCCCGGTGTTGCGCCGCACTACATCCCGCCGCCATCAACCTTCAACGTGCTTCTTGGCTCCTCCTGGTTCGATAAACCTTGGTTTCTTTCTGAGGGAAAACTTGCTGCTGTGCGCATCATACCTTCCTCTTGGGGTTTCCCAACGAACGTGTGAAATACACGCCATCAAGCATATTTTCTGGCGCCGTTGCCGGGGAGATCAAGACACGCTGCAAGGGAGTCTCCACTTCTCAATCTCTTTACTTTGTTTTTGTCTTGCTTTATTTTATTTACTACTTCGTTTGCTGCATTATATCAAAACACAAAAAAATTAGTTGCTAGTTTTACTTTATTTACTGTCTTGCTTGCTATATCAAAAACACAAAAAAATTAGTTTACTTGCATTTACTTTATCTAGTTTGTCTTATTTACTACTGCTAAAATGGCTACCCCTGAAAATACTAAGTTGTGTGACTTCACTAGCACAAATAATAATGATTTCTTATGCACACCTATTGCTCCACCTGCTACTACAGCAGAATTCTTTGAAATTAAACCTGCTTTACTAAATCTTGTTATGCGAGAGCAATTTTCCAGTGTTAGTTCGATGATGCTGCTGCCCATCTCAATAATTTTGTTGAACTATGTGAAATGCAAAAATATAAAGATGTAGATGGTGACATTATAAAATTAAAATTGTTCCCTTTCTCATTAAGAGGAAGAGCTAAAGATTGGTTGCTATCTCTCGCCTAAGAATAGTATTGATTCATGGACTAAATGCAAGGATGCTTTTATTGGTAGATATTATCCCCCTGCTAAAATTATATCTTTGAGGAGTAGCATAATGAATTTTAAACAATTAGATAATGAACATGTTGCTCAAGCTTGGGAAAGAATGAAATCTCTGGTTAAAAATTGCCCAACCCATGGATCGACTACTTGGATGATCATCCAAACCTTCTATGCAGGATTAAATTTTTCTTCGCGGAATTTATTGGATTCAGCTGCTGGAGGTACCTTTATGTCCATCACTCTTGGTGAAGCAACAAAGCTCCTTGATAATATGATGGTTAATTACTCTGAATGGCACACGGAAAGAGCTCCACAAGGTAAGAAGGTAAATTCTGTTGAAGAATCCTCTTCCTTGAATGATAAAGTTGATGCTATTATGTCTATGCTTGCGAATGATAGGACTAATGTTGATCCTAATAATGTTCCATTAGCTTCATTGGTTGCCCAAGAAGAACATGTTGATGTAAACTTCATTAAAAATAATAATTTCAACAACAATGCTTATCGGAACAATTCTAGTAATAACTATAGGCCATATCCTTATAATAATGGTAACGGTTATGCTAATTCTTATGGGAATTCTTACAACAATAATAGGAATACACCCCCTGAACTTGAAGCCATGCTTAAAGAATTTATTAGTACACAAACTGCCTTTAACAAATCTGTTGAGGAAAAGCTCAATAAAATTGATATTCTTGTTTCTAGAGTTGATAGTCTTGCCTCTGATGTTGATCTTTTGAAATCGAAAGTTATGCCTAATAGGGATATTGAAAATAAGATTGTTACTACAGCAAATGCCATCCAAGTTAGAATTAATGAGAATATAAGATTAATGGCTGAACTGCGTGCTAGGTGGGATAGAGAAGAAAATGAAAAACTAGCTAAAGAGGAAAATGTAGCTAAAGTTTGGACTATTACCACCACTAGCAATGCTAATGATTCATATGTTGCTGCACCTCCTACTATTAATGGTAAAATAATTGGTGTTGGCAATGCTTCTACTCCGAGTGCAAAGCGCGCAAAATTACCTGAAACTGCTAAAACTGCTGAAACTGCTTGTGATAAAACTGCTGAAATTTTTTCCAACCTTGGGGATGATAATCCCATTGCTTTAGATTGTAATGATTTAGATTTTGATGATTGCCACATCTCTGAAGTTATAAAGTTCTTGCAAATACTTGCTAAGAGTCCCAATGCTAGCGCTGTAAACTTGGCTTTCATAAAACATATTACAAATGCTCTCATAAAAGCTAGAGAAGAGAAACTAAAACTTGAAACTTCTATTCCTAGAAAGCTAGAAGATGGTTGGGAGCCCAACATTAAAATGAGAGTCAAAGATTTTGATTGTAATGCTTTATGTGATCTTGGTGCAAGTATTTCTGTTATGCCTAAGAAAGTCTATGATATGCTTGACTTGCCACCATTGAAAAATTGTTATTTGGATGTTAATCTCGCTGATAATGATAAAAAAAAAATCTTTGGGGAAAGTTGATAATGTTCATATTATGGTTAACAATAACCTTGTCCCCGTTGATTTTGTTGTCTTGGATATTGAATGCAATGCATCTTGCCCCATTATATTGGGAAGACCTTTTCTTCGAACCGTTGGTGCTACTATTGATATGAAGGAAGGTAATATTAAATATCAATTTCCTCTCAAGAAAGGTATGGAACACTTCCCTAGAAAGAGAATGAAGTTACCTTATGATTCTATTATTAGAACAAATTATGATGTTGATGCTTCATCTTTCGATGTCACTTGAGATACACTTTCGCGCCTAGCTGAAAGGCGTTAAAGAAAAGCGCTTATGGGAGACAACCCATGTTTTTACTCCAGTATTTTTGTTTTATATTTGTGTCTTGGAAGTTGTTTACTACTGTAGCAACCTCTCCTTATCTTAGTTTTATGTTTTGTTGTGCCAAGTAAAGTCTTTGATAGAAAAGTAAGTACTAGATTTGGATTACTCGCGCAGTTCCAGATTTCTTTGTTGTCACGAATCTGGGTCTATCTCCCTGTAGGTAGCTCAGAAAATTAAGCCAATTTACGAGCATGATCCTCGGATATGTACGCAACTTTAATTCAATTTGAGCATTTTCGTTTGAGCAAGTCCGGTGGCCTAATAAAATCCATCTTTACGGACTGTTCTGTTTTGACAGATTCTGTCTTTTATTTCGCATTGCCTCTTTTGCTATGTTGGATGAATTTCTTTGATCCACTAATGTCCAGTAGCTTTATGCAATGTCCGGAAGTGTTAAGAATGATTGTGTCACCTCTGAACATGTGAATTTTTATTATGCACTAACCCTCTAATGAGTTGTTTCGAGTTTGGTGTGGAGGAAGTTTTCAAGGATCAAGAGAGGAGTATGATGCAATATGATCAAGGAGAGTGAAAGCTCTAAGCTTGGGGATGCCCCGGTGGTTCACCCCTGCATATTCTAAGAATACTCAAGCGTCTAAGCTTGGGGATGCCCAAGGCATCCCCTTCTTCATCGACAACATTATCGGGTTCCTCCCACGAAACTATATTTTTATTCCGTCACGTCTTATGTACTTTGCTTGGAGCGTCGGTTTGTTTTTGTTTTTGTTTTGTTTGAATAAAATGGATCCTAGCATTCACTTTATGGGAGAGAGACACGCTCCGCTGTAGCATATGGACAAATATGTCCTTAGGCTTTACTCATAATATTCATGGCGAAGTTTCTTCTTCGTTAAATTGTTATTTGGTTGGAATTGGAAAATGCTACATGTAGTAACTCTAAAATGTCTTGGATAATTTGATACTTGGCAATTGTTGTGCTCATGTTTAAGCTCTTGCATCATGTACTTTGCACCCATTAATGAAGAAATACTTAGAGCTTGTTAATTTGGTTTGCATATTTGGTTTCTCTAGAGTCTGGATAACATCTAGTATTGAGTTTTGAACAACAAGGAAGACGGTATGGAGTCTTATAATGTTTACCATATGTCTTTTATGTGAGTTTTGCTTGTACCGTTCATCCTTGTGTTTGTTTCAAATAACCTTGCTAGCCTAAACCTTGTATCGAGAGGGAATACTTCTCATGCATCCAAAATACTTGAGCCAACCACTATGCCATTTGTGTCCACCATACCTACCTACTACATGGTATTTATCCGCCATTCCAAAGTAAATTGCTTGAGTGCTACCTTTAAAATTCCATCATTCACCTTTGCAATATATAGCTCATGGGACAAATAGCTTAAAAACTATTGTGGTATTGAATATGTACTTATGCACTTTATCTCTTATTAAGTTGCTTGTTGTGCGATAACCATGTTTACGGGGACGCCATCAACTATTCTTTGTTGGGTATCATGTGAGTTGCTATGCATGTCCGTCTTGTACTGAAGCAAGAGAGATCTACCACCTTCATGGTTGGAGCATGCATATTGTTAGAGAAGAACTTTGGGCCGCTAACTAAAGCCATGATTCATGGTGGAAGTTTCAGTTTGGACATATATCCTCAATCTCATATGAGAATAATAATTGTTGCCACATGCTTATGCATTAAAGAGGAGTCCATTATCTGTTGTCCATGTTGTCCCGGTATGGATGTCTAAGTTGAGAATAATCAAAAGCGAGAAATCCAAAATGCGAGCTTTCTCCTTAGACCTTTGTACGGGCGGCATGGAGGTACCCCATTGTGACACTTGGTCAAAACATGTGCATTGCAAAGATCCGGTAGTCCAAGTTAATTAGGACAAGGTGCGGGCACTATTAGTATACTATGCATGAGACTTGCAACTTGTAAGATATAATGTACATAACTCATATGCTTTATTACTACCGTTGACAAAATTGTTTCATGTTTTCAAAATAAAAGCTCTAGCACAAATATAGCAATCGATGCTTTCCTCTTTGAAGGACCATTCTTTTTACTTTTATGTTGAGTCAGTTCACCTATCTCTCTCCACCTCAAGAAGCAAACACTTGTGATTAACTGTGCATTGATTCTTACATACTTGCATATTGTACTTGTTATATTACTCTATGTTGACAATTATCCATGAGATATACATGTTACAAGTTGAAAGCAACCGCTGAAACTTAATCTTCCTTTGTGTTGTTTCAATACCTTTACTTTGATTTATTGCTTTATGAGTTAACTCTTATGCAAGACTTATTAATACTTGTCTTGAAGTACTATTCATGAAAAGTCTTTGCTTTATGATTCACTTGTTTACTCATGTCATTACCATTGTTTTGATCGCTGCATCCACTACATATGTTTACAAATAGTATGATCAAGGTTATGATGGCATGTCACTTCGAAATTATCTTTGTTATAGTTTTACCTCGCTCGGGACGAGCGGAACTAAGCTTGGGGATGCTTGATACGTCTCCGACGTATCGATAATTTCTTATGTTCTATGCCATATTATTGATGATACCTACATGTTTTATGCACACTTTATGTCATATTCGTGCATTTTACGGAACTAACCTATTAACAAGATGCCGAAGTGCCGGTTCCTGTTTTATGCTGTTTTTGGTTTCGAAATCCTAGTAACGAAATATTCTCGGAATTGGACGAAACGAAGACCCGGGGGCCTATTTTTCCACGGAGCTTCCGGAAGACCGAAGAACATACGAAGTGGGGCCACGAGGTGGCGACACCACATGGCGGCGCGGCCGGGGGGCCCGCGCCACCCTATGGTGTGGGCCCCTCGTCGGGCCCCGACTCCGCCCTTCCGCCTAATTAAAGCCTCCGTCGCGAAACCCCCGAGGCGAAAAACCACGATACTGAGAAAACCTTGCGAGACGCCGCCGCCGCCGATCCCATCTCGGGGGATTACGGAGATCTCCTCCGGCACCCTGCCGGAGAGGGGATTCATCTCCCGGAGGACTCTACACCGCCATGGTCGCCTCCGGAGTGATGAGTGAGTAGTTCACCCCTGGACTATGGGTCCATAGCAGTAGCTAGATGGTTGTCTTCTCCTCATTGTGTTTCATTGTCGGATCTTGTGAGCTGCCTAACATGATCAAGATCATCTATCTGTAATACTCTATGTTGTGTTTGTCGGGATCCGATGGATAGAGAATACCATGTCATGTTAATTATCAAGTTATTACATATGTGTTGTTTATGATCTTGCATGCTCTCCGTTACTAGTAGAGGCTACGGCCAAGTTTTTGCTTTTAACTCCAAGAGGGAGTATTTATGCTCGATAGTGGGTTCATGCCTGCATTGACACCAGGACAGATGACGAGAAAGTTCTAAGGTTGTCTTTGTCTTGTTGCCACTAGGGATAAAACATTGGCGCTATGTCCGAGGATGTAGTTGTTGATTACATTACGCACCATACTTAATGCAATTGTACTGTTGCTTTGCAACTTAATACTGGAGAGGGTTCGGATGATAACTCTGAAGGTGGACTTTTTAGGCATAGATGCAGTTGGATGGCGGTCTATGTACTTTGTCGTAATGCCCAATTAAATCTCACTATACTTATCATGTCATGTATGCGCATTGTTATGCCCTCTCTATTTGTCAATTGCCCGACTGTAATTTGTTCACCCAACATGCTTTTATCTTATGGGAGAGACACCTCTAGTGAGCTGTGGACCCCGGTCCATTCTTTAATACTTGAAATACAAATCTGCTTGCAATACTTGTTTTTACTATTTTCTCTGCAAACAATCATCTTCCACACAATACGGTTAATCCTTTGTTACAGCAAGCCGGTGAGATTGACAACCTCACTTGTTTCGTTGGGGCAAAGTACTTTGGTTGTGTTGTGCGGGTTCCACGTTGGCGCCGGAATCCCTGGTGTTGCGCCGCACTACATCCCGCCGCCATCAACCTTCAACGTGCTTCTTGGCTCCTCCTGGTTCGATAAACCTTGGTTTCTTTCTGAGGGAAAACTTGCTGCTGTGCGCATCATACCTTCCTATTGGGGTTGCCCAACGAACGTGTGAAATACACGCCATCAATGATGGTGGTGGTGGTGGTGGTGGTGGTAGCCGAAGACGAGGTCGGAGGAGGGCGGATCGTCGCCCGGTCTGGGATCCGGTTGGACCGGACTGTGGACCGGCTGGTCCGGTTGGCGGCCGGTCGGCCGGGTTCTGCGCCGAACGGTCCGGTCTGGGGGCCGGTTGACCGGATTCTCAACCGGGTTTCGCGTTTTCTCTCTCCTGTTGTTCCCCAAACCAAAACCAAAAGACCAAATCGACGGGAAACGATGGAATTGGAGGCTAAAAGTTGGGGAAATAGTAGATCAAGCACAGCAACAACGAATCCACGGACCAAAACCACTCAAAACGCAACCAAATCACAGATCGGTCCAAAGGCACTTTGGGGCTATTTTTGGGGATTTTTTGGAAAATTTTCTAGAAACGAAATCGGGTGGGTGGAGGGTCAAAATCGCGGTAACCAAGAGCTGCTGATACCATATGATGAGATCTGAGATCTAGGGGTTGGCCCGATCTCGCGATTTGACCCAAGGATCGAGGGGAAAAGGTGGGAGAGCGAGAGGAACGCGAAGAACACGAAGAACACCGGTACTCACGCACGCACACCAACCCGATACACCCGATACTTACCCCCGTGGCTCGATGGACCACGCCAATAGAATCACCCGGAAGAGGCACGCGGCAGAATTCCCGGTGAGAGATTGGTGTTGGAGAAAGGAGATTGGTGAGGGAGAGAGAGTGCCTTGCACTAGAATCTCAATCAACAATATCCAAATCAACAACAAGGATGGCCTTGATTACAGAGGGATGCTTGTCCAAGATGGATGCTAACCCTAGGGAGACTAAGCTCAAAGTTGGTTTAAGCTCAAATTATGTCTAAGGGGTAAGGGAGGGGTTCCAGGTCCTTATATAGGCATACATGGCCAGTAAGGCGAAAAGGTACATAACTTAGGCAGTTTGGTGGGGTCCTCCCGTCAGATCCGGTCCTGGGGCCGGTCAGACCGGGCCTGTGACCGGGTGGTCCGGTCCTGGGTCCGGTCGACCGGTCGCCAACCGGAAACCTCGCAAGTTTCTGTCCGGTTGCTTTCCGGTACGATGCGGGGAAATCCGGTTGGGCGGCCGGTTGACCGGGCCTGGGACCGGATGGTCCGGTTGTGGGGCCGGTCCGACCGGGTCCTGGGCCGGCCAGCATTCTTCTCTTCCTTTGAGTGCTTCGAGCGACGTCGGGTCTAGCTTCGTGTCCATCTTCATGACTTGAGGCTCCTCTCCTTCCCTTGACCATGGCTTGTCCTCCTCTCCGGTGTCTTGATGCGCCTTGTACCTAATGACACATAGCACATCGGCATGAGGTAGCATTCCATCCAAAGGGGTACCAAGATTAAGGGTGGTGAGGAGCGAGTTCACCTTATCGTGTAGCGCTTTAACTCGAGCCCGAATCATCGGGCCACTTGGGGGACTAGTTGGTCTTGATGTAGTGTCGTCGGTTAGCGGGGCTACATCAGAGTTACTTGGACCAACTGGCTCAATGTCACTCGAACTCAGGATACACATTGTCAGCAAAGCTCAACCACCCTATGTCGTTCCCCAAGGCTTCTTGGCCCTGGCGGCATCATCGTGGATGGGTTCGATGGCTGTGGCATCTCTTTTGAAAAAACAAGAGCTGTCCAACGGCCACTGCAGCTTCATGCATGGATGAGCGTCTTGGGTATGTGTCTGTTGTTCTTGAGTTTCTCATGCGCCATTTATAACACAAAATCATAGTGTAATCATTATGAAGGGAACTATACCGAACATGTGATTTTACTATGGTAGTATAACGATTGCAATTGAACAATTGCTGTAAAACTTTCCTGCCGTAACGCGGGGGTATCATCTAGTTAACCAAATGTGGCAACCCAATAGGTTGTCTTATGTTATACAAATACTCGGGGCAGTTGAAGACTACAGATATGCATATATTTTGTTAGCGTACAAATGGATATACCAAACTTTACACAGAAAACTTTAATCAAAAAAAATTATCGGGCTAACAATATTTAAAGATTCTGATATAATTCCTTGCAGTAGATCATCGTTTAAAATAGTTAGATTCCGTAATAATTAGTCGTGTTAACAATCATATCAGTTATTTTTTGCAAGGCGGACACTACCTATAATTTTTTTTAAATAATTTCTCAGTGCAATCTTTAAACATCAACACAAATAGTTAACAATATATTATTTTTTACAAGGCGGCAACTACATATAATTTTCTAAAAATAATTTCTCGGTGAAATCATTTAACGTCAACAGTTATTTTATGTTGTCAACTATGAAATAGATCGTTAATTACGTAATATTTAATTATATGAGGGCGCATATTCCAGCGATGATAATTGCTCAACGGTGCAACAACGTGGTAATTTCAACCTCAAATTTATTTTCAACAGTAATTTGTCGTGAGATGGCAACTACCTATATTTTTCTAGAAAGCAATTTCTCAGTAGATATCTTGAACATTACCGATGTTAACTATGAAACACGTCGTTAACTACCTACTATTAATTATATAGGGCCGCATATTTCTCAGCCGGTCATTTTGCATCGACGCACAAGGGAAGTAATTTTTACACGAACCTTCAACCTCAATCGTGGTTGTGGACAGTAATTACCCGCAGATATTTCTTTAGTAGTGCATAATTTTTCAACGGTGATTAAAGTAAAATCCAACATCTGTTTCCTCTTTTATTTGGGAAAATAATATTGTGTTCTTCTACGGTAACATCGAAAAATATACTTACTCAACCATTCGTCACATTTTCACATGGGATGACTTTCTTCTACAGTAACTTTAGAAATACAGATCTACTCCATCACCCATTGCCTCTTTTGACCGGAAAAATAATACCGTTTCCTTTCATAGCAACACCAAAAATAAAAGAACTTCACCATCTGCCGGCTATTTCACCGGAAATTCTGCGGCACTTCAGCAACCTAGATATTCTTTAATTTCTACAATATTTTAACCGACGATCTAGAAACAAAAGCACTCCACCATCCGCCGCCTATTTCACTGGCACTTCCGAGGTACTTCAGCAACCCAAATATTGTATTATTTCTACAAAATTGTAACCACGATCTTGATACCAAGGGTGTGGTCGAGTTTAAAAAAAGAATCATGCACTCTTAAACCTAAAAATGCCGTTTTTAAAAAATTATGCCGCACCATAGACAACACGGGCGCGGCATGCGCCGCGCCGCAAACTTCCTAGTATGTCTATGGGCCAATGACTATTAGCCCTACCAAATAAGTACTAAGGGCTTCTTTGATTCATATGATTTGTATTGAAATAGTGTAGGATTTGAACCTATAGAAAAAAAATAAGTTGTTGATCCATAGGAACATGTCTTATAGGAAATAATTCTATATAAGTCTTGTAGTGCAAATCTTATAGGAAAAACATTAGGGGAGTGATGTTTTGGCACGTGGGAGCGTATGCTCCCTTTATTTTGAAATACATGTTAGATATATTTTAAAATGTTAAAAAATTGAAACAAAAATTTCGCACGTACATCTTCATGTGCTACGCGCTCACAAAGTCGTTTCATGAAAAATCGACATGTCACGTGGCGTGTGTAAAAAAGACAAAATTTGGTGCTGAAACAAAGACTTGTCATAAGATAAATTTTCTCTTTTTCGCTTAGACTACAAAAAATATCATTTTTTTCGTGAAACTTGACGAATACACATATATTATGAAAATGTACATGTAAATTTTTTTATCAAAAATTTTTAACACTTGAAAAGATGTTTTTATGGTAGAGGGATCATACGCACCCGGGAGCCGAATTGAGTTTCTGAAACATTAGTTCATAACTTATGGAATATTTCTTTGCTACAATCAAACAAACTTCATCTCTCCATAGGATTCAAGTAGCAATGACATCTCAATCCTATGATTTTTTTATTAATCAAAGGAGCCCTAAATCAACATAATATATGGTGAGGCCGTCAAATAACATCTTGTCTCACTGCCGCCGTTCACGCCGTGTTATTATGTCTACCTAAGAGGGTCTACCTAAGAGACACCTCTAATTTATTTTAGCTATCCCAATATCCTTTTATATATATTAGGTCTGGTTTCACATATTCAACTCAAACATCTAACCTTCCACCAGTTACAAGTCTAATTGTACATATTTGGCACAATTCGAATATAATCAAGAGGCGCCTAACGCTCGACCGACCGCTAATTCTTGGCCATT
Source organism: Lolium rigidum (assembly GCF_022539505.1). Lineage (NCBI taxonomy): Eukaryota > Viridiplantae > Streptophyta > Magnoliopsida > Poales > Poaceae > Lolium > Lolium rigidum. The sequence continues at coordinate 128,100,805 of NC_061511.1, forward strand.
CGATCGACATCATCCATCAAGCGTTTTCCTCTTCTGGTTTTTATCTACTGCATAATTAGAAGCCCAACAAAATCTCAAAAACTCAAAAACAAATAATTACAAGTCTAGTTACAGGTCACCATGAAAAATAAAGATTACATTAAAGTCTAAAATTGTGCAATACATGTAGTATCCATATGTGCACACTTATATATGCACATTCCACATCTATGTGCAATTGCACACATATACACAATTCTATACCTAATAATAATAAATGAGCTAAGGTTTCTGCCAAAAAGTTTCGTCAACAACAATTTTTAGACCGTTTTGCTCTCCCACCAATCTTTACTATTAAATAGGAGTTGGTCGTTTGACACTCAACGCACTTTGGTGGTCGTCATTAAAACAATCCGGACCATCTAATTTAATCTGAAGGTCTCCGCTTAACAACCAACGTCTCATCGTTTTTCATGGCAAGTCAAGCCGCCTTCCCCGTTTGGCCACTAATCACGGTATTAAATAGGAGATCTTTACTTGCCTTCCTCCTACGTTATTCCAGAAAAAACAATCTTTGTAAGTCAAGCGATAATTGCTTCTCATTAACACATGTAAATCACGGGAATATTTTGTCGCTATAATCATAGAATTTTAGCTAACTTGGAAAGTAATTAAAAAACTCCTTATTTTCCTCAACAAATAATTGACCTCAATAAATATCACAGTAATCACGGGCACGCCGTAATCACGCCATCGCTCATTCGCTCTAATCGCTACCAACATATTATTTTTACCAATTTGGGCGCCACATCCCGGACTCTTCCCTCCACTGACGCACATTTGCCAACATCGTCGAGTCCATATTCCCGGGTCGTCGTTCTTCTTTCCAGCGGCGTTAACAGCCCGGTGCGGTGAGCTTGGCGACCAAGTGACGCTGCTGCATTCAGCGGTCATCTAAGCTTCCAGCAGCAATGGCGGGGTCTTCAGCAAGGACATGCTAAGCTGGTACCTCATCACGCTCAAGATCAAGGAGACCGTCGGCGAGAACCTCAAGAAATCTCAATCGCCGCAGTGGCAGACACTTAATGGCACACCACCCGGAGGAGGAGGAGGAGGAGTTGGAGAGGCATTGCCATGCCAAGCTCCAGACCAGCTGTCCCCGATCCCAGCGCACAGCCCGAAGCCGTAGGAGTCGGAATGGGTGGTGAACATCTGCGGGAAGCTGATGCATGCGTGTGAGGAGCAGGCGGCGTGCCACGCCTGTCCGTGTACCCCATCCCCAAGAGCCTCCGCGAGGGCAACGAGCGCGCCTACATGCCGCAGGTGGTCTCCATCGGCCCGCTCCACGCCGGCAAGCAGCCGCTGAGCGAGATGGAGCGGCACAAGTGGCGCGTGCTGCACCAAGTCCTCAAGCGCACGGGCCACAACGTCACCACTTACCTCGACGCGCTGCGGCCCATGGAGGACCGCGTGCGCGGCAGCTACGACGGCCGCGCCGCCTGGATGCCCAGCAATGAGTTCGTTCAATTTGCTAACTCCTCCCCAACTCCTCCCTCCATGGGGTAACAAAGCTTGACGAGCCTGGATGCCGCACAATGTCAAGCTTTGTTACCCCGTCCCCAACTCCTCCCTCCACTGGTATTTCCCCGTGTCCTCTGCCGCTGGGAATCCAACATCCTCTACCACTCTTCCACCTGATCTCCAGCGCTGCTCTCTTGGATCTCCGCGAGGTACGGGCTGCTGGATTTCTTGCCCCTGTAACTTCGAGTGTTTTGTGTTTTATATTAAGGAAAAGGTTGACCGCAAATTATTGGTTACTCTTTCAACATGTTTTGGTTAAAGCAGTTTATGTTCTTTTATTGTGTTAGCCTGGCGTTCAATTCGAACTCAATGGATGGAAGTGTATAAAAGAAGAAAAATATACTAAGCATCCCCTTCAGCTCTATGCATCTATAGTTAAGCTTGCGAATATGAAGTGAAGCATTGGCCTATGTCTTCTCTCTAAGTGTGCTACCTGCTTGCCTGGTGGAACCTAAAAGAAACAATTTCCTTCCCTACAATTTTGGTGTTAGAGTGTTAACATAGTTTCTAAATTTAAACCTTACGGATATATATACAAAGTGGACCGAAACCTCATGGTCTAGAATGTAGCTTACTTTTGGAAACTACCTGCTGCTTTAAATTTACTTATTTAAATCAATCAGAAATTAAATACTGGTATTCATACATTCAGATGGTTGTGGATCATCTAAGCAAACAGATGGCATGTGGAACTATCTTTATCGGAAACAAAATGTGGAACCATGGATTGACCTTATTTGTCTGGCTCTCCATTATTCTTACCAGATGAGAAATCTAGAGAATGCATCTGAATGCCCGTGAGGGGGAGCGTATCCCGTTTAAAGACCTAACCAACAAAGGTGCAAATGAAACAATGTGACCAAGGCAAGGTAGTGGTACGAGTTCGTATGGTCGATTGTCTATTGAGAAGAAAGAAGAATACCTGATTCTGGTACATGTTTCATGTTCTATTAGTGGAGTCAGAAATGTTCTTTTGAGAATTACAGTAAGAGATATTCTTTCAGAACTGCAGTAATATTATTTCACATTTATGTTAACTCTCACAAATGAAGTTTTTCTTGCTTCAGTACGAAACATAAATTATGGTCAAAGCACCGAGCCATTGACGCCAGACCTACTAAAAGCAAGATATGGCCGAACGAACAAAAACATTAAGAAACAAGAAAACAAACACCGATGCACAAATATTTATTTTTCGGATATTAAGTTTCTAGATTATTGGATTACAAATTCTTGTTTCTGGGTTTTATTTAAGAACTGGAGCATAGCATTACTATGGTTGTCCTGGATGCTTGCACTCAGTTAGTTCTCAGAAATTATGAAGGCAAAAAGTAGCAACTTAATTATCTCCATGCCAATTTTTTTGATGAAACTCTTCCTTGTTCCAAATAAAAAATTGTTACGTTTGCTGCTTTGTTTCAGAATAACTACATGTGCTACAAGCTGCTGATAAACTTGATGTTGGTATTCTACTCACATTGATGTTCTCTGTGAAAGGAATTAAAGAGAGGTTGGATGCTTCTGCTTGTGCTCGGTTTGCAAAGAATTTCACCTGAAATGGTTGTTCTTCCGGTGTTCAGCTACATGGATGTCTATGCTCCTCGCATGCCGCTTTAGGGCTCGGAGGGGAACCTGGGGCCAGGGCGGATGGAGATGGGGCGCGCTGGTGAACGCCACTAGGGGTCGGTTATGGGACGCCTTGGTATAGTGAGGCAAGCATCCGCCTCTTGGGGCCGGACACCAGCAATAGCCACTTGGGGGCCGGTGCCCTTGGAGGCGTGGGGTGCATCCGCACATGACACCGCAAGTCCGCAACCAGCATCTGCAAGCTATGGTGCCATGGCCGGAATAGGGTATCCGGTGAGAGCAAGATGGTGGTTAACAGAATAAGGGGGACACTAGAGCATTCCTCGAACTAGGAAGGAGAAAGTTGCATGCTAAGGAAAATATAACGTGAGGTCTTTGGCAAAGAAAAAAAAAAGTAAGCTCACTGTTGGTTCTCTTTTCTTTTCTGCCGCCCATATCTTCTACTTTGAATTGTGGTTTGCTTAAGCTGGCCACTTCAAAATCCTTTTGTAGGTAAAAACATGATAGCATACATTATCGTTGCCTTCTCTCTAATCATGCCCCAAATCTGGTGTCCCTTTTTATGTGTGCCACTTCGTTGTTGCAGTAGCGCTTTGTGTGTTTTTATTATCATCTTCTTGGCTTTCATTTTATTCTAAAATAAATATTTGCACGAGAAGCATGATTATACTGGCAATCATTTTTTTTGATAACAACATATATTGGTCATCATGGTCACTAGCTCTTTGACACACCTATTCAAGTAAGAGCAAAGCTAAACTAAAGGAAATATCCTTTACCTTGTACAAGAATATATCAGGCGCCTCAAGAAATAGATGGATAAATTAATTATATCTATTGCATTACTTACTTTACAAAGAATCATATATTTCTAGAACTTATTTCGAGTGAGACAATTTCTCAATGATTTTGAACATAGTCAGATTATCTCTTGTATAAGCGTGATTTGTAAAAAAGTTATGTACACCATGAAAATTAACTTGAGACGTGTGTGTTCGTCGCATAAGGGAAACAGGCATATTGTGAGATTTTTCATAAGACGATCATAAATATATGACGTAGTCAAATATATGTTCTTTTATAAGAAACATGCATTAGTGAGCTGTAATGATGCTCCGTGGCAACGCACGGACATTCAACTAGTCTACATAATGCTGCAGATGCCACGGGGTACCGGTTCGTTTATCTCCTTCGGCCACGCTCGATTGAAACCTAATCGTTCCTCACCCACTTCTCTCAAAAAAAAGAAAAATCGTTCCTCACCCACGCGTGTCCGACCCAATCTCCTCCGCCGCCGCACGCAACCCTCTACTTACGTCCGGCCCCCTCTATTTATTCAGCCTCGCCTCAATTCCTACAAGCGGATCTTCATCACGTGAATCCTGCACGACAGAAGAAATTGGCCCCCAAATAGACGCATCTGAGGCATGGCGTGCGGCAGACCTTCTGCGTGCAGCCCGGTCCTCCGACCACTGCGGCCGATCGGAACTCCTGCCCAGCTTCTCGCAAACGCGAACAACACAGCATGGCTGCAATGGAGGCCATCGTCAACGGCCGGTCAGCAGCATGGCGACGCCCTCCTGGCTCTTTCGCGTCAGCCCCTGCCCCTCCGCACGCACGACCGCCCTGAGGGCTGAGGTGTTCCGCTGCTCACGAGGTGCTCCGTTCTGAGGCGATTGGGGAAGATTGTGGAGGTCATGGTGGTAGGGGATCGAGGAGTGCAGGCGGAAGATGAGTTGCTCCTTGATCTGGATTCACGATTTAATTGGCAAATTAAATCAATTTTAGGAGTTCAGAGATGACAGAGGAAAAATGCCACGGATCTGTTGAAAATTGAGTCAACGCCAGGGAATAAAACAACTTTGGTCGAAGAAATATTTGTTGATGATGCAATGCGAGGCTACATCTCATCTGTGCTGAAACCGACATGTCCAAAATAGATGCTTGTAGTTGTAGTACAGAGAGAGATGCGGTGGAGAAGAAGCATATAGATGCGGCGGTACAGGAATACAGCTATTCAACGCACGCAGTTTATTTATTCGCCCCGGACGATTGTATATGTTCGAACTTTAATGATACTACCTCCGTCTCAAGGAATAAGGCGCACGCGTATTCCAAGACGAATTTTAACCACAAAAATTGAGCAACAAAATCTTGGTTATATTATATGTAATTAGTATCGTTGGATTCGTATTGAAAAGTACTTTCTAATGATGTTAATTTTATACAAACAATCTTTATATATTTGAAGTAATACTTAGTCAAACGAAAAGCACGTAAAATCGGAGGTAGTATGTTCGAGCTTTGACAGTATCTTCAAGGTCTGTCCGCCGAGGCTGTAAGCTGGACTTCTTTGACAACATCTAACAGACGAACGACACCAATATGAAGTGCCTTGAGAGGGAGACAGTATCTTCCAACGACAGAGTGTTTAGTCAGTTCTTCAGTATCGTTCTTCCCATCTTTCAGCTCCACGAGTTCTCCTTTTATGTATTGCTCTCGTTGCTTTCATTGGATTCAGAACTCTGGAGCATTGCATCGTATAATTGGGTTGCTGAGGTATGTCAACTACTACTCCCTCCGGTCCGAAAAAAGTGTCTGACAGGTTATTTTGCAAAACGAACCTTGAGTTTGTTTTTCTTTGAACCCGCAGTCCTCCTTATCCAGAGACGTACGCGACCATCCCTGGCTCCCTCGTTCCCCATTCACTTTTCTCTCTCCTACATCCACCCCAAGATCTCGATGCAATCCCGTCGACCTGCCCCGCCCCCGCCCTTCCTCGCTGGCCGCACAAGCCCTCCGCCATCGCCGGCCATCTTCCCTGCTTCCGGACCTCCTTCCCCATGCCTCAGTTCGTTCATCGACGAATCTCCGGTGGCTCAGCTTCTTGCAGAACATCGCGGGCTACGAGGCGGGGGGATGGAACCGGAATGGCTCCGGCTAGGCATCGCCGGCGCCGTGCAGCGCGCGTTGGACCTGTACGCCCCTCCTCCCTCCTCCCTCGTTACAACGGTCGCCTCTCTCAGACTCCCACCGACCACCTAGATAACAAGCAGAGGGTCAACCATTTTTTTACTGGTTGTAGAAGAGTTTATTTGCAAAATGTATTTATATTAACCGCCCGACACTCTTTTGGGATCGGAGGGAGTACTATTTTTGCTAGGAAATTTTGATATGCTGAAACTGAACTAAGTTGGCAGTGCAAAAGTTAGTTATGCAGTTTCGTAGAATAATTTACATGATTTTTTTTTAAAGGAATATGGTAGAGGAAGCCCTACAGTGATTTTGTTTTTAAATAATAAGAACCCAAATTCGTGTCCCTGGAGAGTTGAACCTGGATGACTGGGTTGTACATCCACTTCCCTAACCAAGTGTCAATCAAAACATAAAAGGAGTTACTATGGGATTGCTGAATCGGATATGAATCAACTTAGATGTTTTTGAAACAGCACCAAACACCGGAGAGGGAGAGAATAGAGGGGGACAGCCAACAATTACGGACATGGCTATGGTGGAGGTGGAGAGAAGGAGGGATGTCGTGGTTAGATAGTGGAGTGGTTCGGTAATGTAGGGATTGAAAAGAAGATATAAGAATAAACATGAATAAAGAAGGAAATAGGCCAATTACGTGCTCAGCAAATTAAATAAAAAATATACACCCTCCAATTTGTAATAAGATTCGAGGAAGTAGTATATTTCGAAACATAATTCAAAATAGTTAATTAAGAAACAAAATAACAATGAAGTATAAATGGAGTGGTTCGGTTCGTGTGGGGATTGGAAAGAAGATATGAGAATAAACAAGAATAAAAAAGGAAATAGGTCAATTACGTGCTCAGTAAACTAAATAAAAATATACTCCCTCCGATTCGTAATAAGACCGAGGAAGTAGTATATTTCAAAACATAATTTAAAATAGTTGATTAAGAAACAAAATGACAATGAAGTATAGATGAAATTAAAAAAATAAGGAGTAAGTTTGATTAAGAGGGTCAATTGACTTCGAGCCAAAATTTAAGTAGCAACGATAGTTTGAACAAAAAGCTAATTTTAAAACTTGGATACATCGTTTTGTACCCTCCCCGCCCTCAACAAGCCCCGTGCTGGATCGACAACCAGAGGATGAGATGGAGAGGCAGTTTCTCGAGGAACGACACGCGGGTGGCAAGGGCTTACAGGGCTTACAGCGAGCTGCCCTGGCCAATAGAAATGGCGAGCTCCGCCGGCGGAGGATGTGCTCCGGTGGCAACGCATGAGGACGACGAATACTTGACACGCAAAATGCGGGGTATGGTGATTCCAACGAGAACCTCTGTTATGTTTGCCTTCGCTCGATCGAATGAATTTTCTCCCGGTGCAACGTACGGGCATCTTTCCTAGTAATCTATACCTAATAATAAAAGGAAAAGTGTTTCCTTGGTTCAGTCCGTCGTAATGCGCTTTCGTCCACCCACCAATGCGTTTTCGTCCATCGTCCGAAGCTAAATTTTTTATTCTTTCCACGTTTTGCTTTTCCTTGCAGGCCATACGAGCAGCGGGAGTAAATTACAAGGATCTACCACAATTGGGACGAAGTGGACGGATCAGTACCACTTTTGGTAATTTTTTCATGTCAGTACCATTTCTGGCACAAATAGCAACAAATCACACTAAATTTTAGCAAACAGTGGATTAGCCATTGAGGCCCTACTGTCAGTGCTCACATGGCAAACGGACGTCGTTCTGCCGTCTATCTCCTAGTCGGTCAACTTCCAATTTGTTACCGCTGGCCGGAGCAATTGATGAAGTCCGGGAACCTGCCGGAGATCTTGTTCCAGGCGAGGTCCTGCCACTAGATTGGCCCGCCGACGAGCGCTGAGCGCATCCACGGGCGGTCGAGCCAAAAGGGTTGGCCGCTGGTGGTGAGCATCTGGTGGTTACCAATACGCGTGGGCACCCATGCGTGCACCAGCAGCTCGTCGCCGGCTCAGCGGCGCAGGGCTGCGCGACGCCCTGCAGCGCGCGATGCCTACAACCGCTCCTTGACACCCGCCGTGTGTCCCTGTTGCGGCTGGAGCAGCCATGTGCTGGGCCTCCCGCCTCGTCGTCCGGCGTGGGCAGAGTGGCGGTGCATCTGCCGGCATCGAAGAGCAGGGAGAATGGGGTCGCCCCGCCGGGGACTTGGGGCGCAGTAACTCCGGGTAATCTAAGCGTGCAGCCTTGATAGCTGGCTTCATCGCTTCGCCGCTGCAGATCCAAGCCGCCGGAGGTCTGTAGCCCGTCTTGTGGAGAGGAGCAGCAGCAGAGGGGACCGACACGCGGTGGATCTCGTGGAGGTCAAGCATGGGAGTGGCCGGTGATTGGCATTAACACATGGGTACATGCATAGCTAGCAACAACACACCGATGCATGCCTTCCTTGCTAGCTGCCTGAACACGCGTGGACGGCAAGCATGCGCACACGCTCACTGTCGTAGCGGCAGCACGAGCGCGCACATACAGGCAGCAGCACTTCCGTGGCACAAACCTGCACTCCCGCCCCGGTCAACCGTCCCTGGCAAGTTCGCCCGGATGGATCTGGGAGATTCATAGGAAATCACTCCGCAGGTCAACGAGTTCCTGCGTTTCGTGCATCTGCCCAAGGAAGAAGACCAATATAGGATTAAAAGAATCGAAGATAGGTAGAGAGGAGATAGATGTTGACAGGTGGGACCATATGTCCACCTAACGGCGAGGCAACGGCCGTCTGTCCACGTCATCACTAATAGTGGGGCCACGATGTCTAAAACACTATCAGTCAACTATTTGCGCGATTTGTTGCTGCCTGTCCCAGAAATGGTACTGACATGAAAAAATTACCAAAAGTGCAGACTGACCCATCCACTTCGCACCAATTGTGGTAGATCCTTGTAATTTACTCGAGCAGCGGAGAGTCCCGGTAGAACCCGACTTACATATGGAATCCTTTGTCCATCCTAGGGACCCCAGCTGAGTCCGGCTCAAAACCTGATGGATCCAGCCTGTAATTTAAATACGTACATGTGAGGTCCCAAAGTACGATAAACGCAGCCAGGCCAAACCCTCGAGACTGGATCGAGTGGCTTCTCCGCGGATGCCGCGGGCAACGAAAATAAGGAGGGATCGTAGTTGTGCCATGCTGGGAAGAGGATGCGTGCTAGCTAGGTGTGGCCAGATTAATTAGAGGCGGCGGCGCGGAGGCCACCGTGGATGGACAACCTGAGATAGGTGAAGGGAACTGCACCAGACGGTCGGAGAACATATTGTCTTGGTGCGGCGGACTGGTCAATCTTGGTCGGCGGGAGTCAAGCGTGCGACGGCTGCCGGGATCAATCTCAGACGACGGGTCGGGTAATGATGTCTACTTTGTACATGGGAGATGGCCGGCTGGCGGCAGCGCACAGACAAGATGTTGGGCTGGTAGCGGTCCAAGCGTATGCTCGTATTAACTAGATTTAGATATGCGCCTTGGCGCACGACCCCGTAAAATTCGCACTGATTTATAGTTTGTATGATAAAAAAATGAAAATCAGGTGTGATAATACGTTTTTTAGGTTTTTACAGAACAAAGCCAATAGAATGAAAATAGAACAAAGCACACGAAATCACGAAATGTACCACATGCTTATGTACAATCTTTCGCATTGGTAAACAACTGGGAAAATACTATTATGCATCTATAAGGATCGATGATAAATTGTCCAAAAACAAGCAGACCTATAAAATGCAGCGAAATATATTACACATAGTGAAGTAGTGGTATAAGTTCAGAGAAAAACACATTGCTTCTCCATGTGTAAGGTCTACATATATACTCCAGTAGTTCTTGTCCACTAAACAATTGGGAGTACATGAGAAGCTTAGGTTACTTCCATCACTTTGATATATAGACCGTGGACAAAGCTCAGTAGCATAAACGGTAAGAACCCGAAGAGTGCTCACAATAAGACCCCAGAGGCAAGGAACACATTTGAAGAGCTCGGGCACAAGCTCTCCCGCATTAGTGGATAGTGACCTGATGGGTAAAACACAAAAATCAAAGAATAAGGTTTCATTTAACAAGCATACAAAAACAAATTTTCTAATTTCATTGTACAATAAAATATAATATACTTTAGCAGCAACTTCATGACTAAAGCAAGATGTAAGTAGATGATGCCAACAAAGATATAATATACTTCAGTAGTGTGACAACACCACGACTACATGATGCCAACAGAAACTAAGAAAAATTGCTTAACTCATGCAACTGCAAAATCTAGTTCATTCTGAATCCTATTGCCAGTTATGAAGCCAATTGCTAGCGAGATATCAACTAAGCAAGTATGAACCTGACATAAATGAAGCATAGCATAAACCATGCTGAATATGAAGTAACTGAAAACACCACAGCATAAACCATGGAAGAATGCACTAATGAGAGGGCCAACAAATGCAAGGTAGCTGAAAACAACCCATAGCAGTCTGCTTCCTGGCATTTGTTTGCCCTCTATGCATTGCAAACTATGCTAATAGAAAAAAGCTGGGAGAAGACCAATGCTCAAGTAACAACCCATAGCAGTCTGCTTCCTGGCATTTGTTTGCCCTCTATGCATTGCAAACTATGCAGGAATCAGTATGCACTAAGCTGTGCCTAATTCCTGGCAAAGTGACTTAGCCTAGGATTATCTCCTAATAACTGACGGCACACAAGATTCAACTATTTATAACTTTATATGGACTGGATGTTCAAATTTTCTCCCGTGCAATATGAGTGGTTGGTGGAGAATATAAACAGAGGGAGAATGGAGAGGTAATTCCCAAAAAAAAATTGGCATGTGCTTGAACCATACTACCATGCAATGTACTATGCTATCTAGTATGAGCTGTCAAAGGGTTAGTAATGGGACACAAGGAAACACTCACCTGCTCTATATGTCCGATGACCATAATTTAAAGCAGACTCATAATCCAGTAGGCATGTTTCAAACCATTCAGTAGTCGAAGCCCATGTCCGGGACTAAAAATGAGTCAGATAATCTACATATAAATCATGGGATAGATGAATGAGTTGGGAGATGGGAAAAGATGGTATGCAGCTTTAAACCCTCACCGCAGTCAAACCATAGATTTCTAATTCTGCATATTAGTAACCTAACAGCAAGTTAATACATTTTAGAAAACCATCATCATAGTCCAACAGATCACCTACACTGATTGTAGGATATACAATTAGGATTCTAAATTGGCTACATAGTTGTAGATTTTGTATCCAGGTGAAGGTCCCGAGACACAATTCTAACACCACAGGGATTAACATATACACATCAACTCTGAATTAGGGAAATGTATTCCTCATTACAGCTTAAGGTCATTCACAAGGTAACACCCATATATCTCTTATGACATAAACGATACCACTGTGATCCAAATTATGTTATTACTATTTACAAAAAAAACACAGAAAGATGTTCCTAAATCAATAGACCCTATTCTCGCACACATTTCGTAAGCACTGCCACGAGAAGAAAACATGAAGCCTTTAAATTTATAACATATGTTCATTTCTTCAGCTAACAAACCATATGTTTTATTTGTCCGGCTCATTACATAACCAGACTTTTAAGTTTGTATATTTAAGCTGTGTGAACTGAGCGGTTTGTTTGGATGCAAAATGGCACATCCTAAATCCATGTCCAGATGAGAATCACCCATTTGTGAAAAAAATATCAGGATTTTTTTATCCTAAGCCACAGATGCATCATATATACAGAGCAAACCTATGTCACAAATTGGAGTCCAAGAAATCTCCCCAGGTGACATCAATAAAAGAAGCGGGACTACAGGAGCTCACATGCACCTTGGTACTGCTCGCCACCAGCCAGACATAGAAAGAACTACCGCGAGATGCCCCAAGATTATTTCAGCGGTTCTTAAGAAATATGCATTTGGTCATCTCTGATAACCCCAGCAACAAAGTAGTAGATATCTGCTTGAAGATAAAGGTTAGAGGATTAGATAAGAAAGAACCTTGTATGTTAGCTCCATAAATCCACAAAATAATATCTAACTTACTCTCAACCAGCTAAGCATTTAAAAAGAGAATGATATAGTGAATGCCCTCCAAATATTAATATGTTTTAGAACCATAGAACAATACAAAAGAACTATTCAGCGGAAAAGTATTCAAATGTATTTGGAAATTCATGGGAAAAGTATTCAGAAATCCATGGGTATTAACCTGTAATGATGGAATTCATAGCTCAAACTGTGAAGCAGCAGAGGACTATCGACTCCGAGCTATAATAGGATAGATATGCATCAGAAACCTGAAAGCATAGACTGCATAAAGAACAAATATGAGATCTCTAATGGGCACGGTAATAATCATCAACACAACATAATTGCATTAGTTAGCTGACAGCAGTGAAACCTCAAGCACATACTAAACTACATGAGAAATTTAAATGGACCTTTAACATATCTCTCTAAGGTCAAAAATCTGCTACATAGTCAGAGGTCCATCATTTCTCTAAGAACATAATTTCTCATATCATGGTTCAGTGATGCAAAACCGAGCTGCAAAAACAGAATCGTTTAAGAAAATATTTTGCTTAACACTAGCTGCAGCAGCACACACATCGATAGAAAGAGAGAAAAAACCTAGATCTGTGGCTGCCTTCTGGGGGTGAGGATGGACGAATTGGTGGCGTTCTCTCTGCGGAACCAGGGCCAAGCACCTCACATCAGAGGCCCCCAGTCCCAAACAATGGACCACCGTTTGCAGCAAGGTCTCTGTCCGTAGTCCTCCTGCCTGGTCAAGATGGTGGCACGACGGAGAGCTTGAGAAAGGAGCTAATCTGCCGAGTCAAGACACACAAAAGCATCCAGGAATTGAGCAAATCGCATAAAAAGCAAAATAAACAGCAGGTGGCATACAATGGGCAGGACCTGCTCTCACGGATGCAAGATGCTGGCCCATTGATCTACGGCTCTGGCTGTTCTCAACAGCTCTATCTGCAGGTGCAAAGGGCACCAGAAACTACAAACACACAGAAGACAACACATGAGCATGAGGCATGCAATGAGAACGCATGAATAGCAAGGCCAAAAGCACAAAAACCACAGACCATCAGCTGTCAGATTTAGAACATGGTGAGCACAATGTAAATAAGGCTGCATTCAAAATGTCAAAGATATTTGATTTCACCCCAGATTTGATGCATAAGATGCTCAAAGTTTTTTGCTGTACCAACATTATTCTGAGAACATGTTTGCAGTCAAGAGAAGATCAAGCTTCAGTTACCGAAACACCAAATCAATGGTAAAATTAACGGTGGGAGTTATAACAATAGCATGGGAAAAGAGCAGAATAGAAAAGGAGCAGCAAATTAACAGTGGTAGCTACAAGCCTACAACAATGGCATGGGAAAGGGAGAGAGCCGGGACCGACGCACCTGGTTACCACATCTTCGGATAAAGAAACGGGATGCTGGCCTAGAATGGAAAATGCATAGAAACAGTTAAAAACATGAATACCAGTTCACAAATCTATGGTTGTTGATGAGATAAAACAGCAAGATACCAGTTCACCAATCAGAACTTTAATCTTCTCCCAATCATCGCATTTCTTCTTTGCCTTCAGTAGGCTAGAGTCTCCCTTCCCTTGCAGCAGTTCTCAGTCGTTCTTCCACTGCAGCTGCATCTCCTCCGTCTCCTCCCTGTTCCGCCTCCTCTCTCCCCAGCATCAGCCGCCGGGCCCTGGCGAGCTGCTGCTGCTCGTGTGCTTCAGCACGAGCGGGATGGAGCCGCTCTCATCCTACCCCTCCTTCTAAGAACCAACGCGAGTGGCGTCCCGGCAGACCTTGTCCTCCCGCTTGGCACCGAGGAGGAGGCACCGCGTCCCAGCAGACTTTATTTAATAGGTAATAAACATGTGCAAAGTTTATTTGAGGATAGATATATTTATGAATTGGCAGGAATGAGAATGACCTCTTTATGTAATTGTGCCATAAATAAGCTGAAACGCAGGTCACTATGTATGAGAATTACTTGCTTCTGAAAGTATGGCCTTAACTGAGAAACTCGATAAAGTGTATAATGTAAGACAAAGTTATATACTTATATATAGATTTCGATATGCAGGCCATAACCCAAAAGTCTGAACTGGAAGGACTTCTGCATCTTCTGAACTGTTAGTGGTATAGAACAAACTTGAGCACGTAGTAAAGCTACTTTTGCTCCATAGAATCAGGGGATTAGGGAAAGCAAATTCATAACTACACGAGAGCACGTAAAGATGCCAGTCCAGCACACACAAACTCATCTTCACCATCCTCCGGCTTTCCCCACGCCGAGCTCGAGTGCAGCTGCGCTCCTTCTCTCCCTCTTGTTCGGCATTCGACAGGCAGAACACAGCCCGAGAGGTGGCCAGAGAGCCACAACCAGTATCACATCTTGCAATGAAAAAACCAAGGAAATGCATCCGTAAATTTAATGGATGCACTTGTATATGCAATATACTCATCAATGTAGTTAACTATTTATCCAGAGAAGATTAAAAATAATTGATATCAAATAGAGCTAGGTCCGCTTGAAGTAGGAGCATTATGGATAGGAGTAGGAGACGTGATGCACCTTATTACCAATCGCAGCGGAGATGCACTTTGGTGGGCTGGCCGTTCGACTTAGGTGTGCGCCTGCAGCCTGGGCGTTTCAGCTCCTGCGACCCAGAACGAGGCGACCAGAGAAGAAACGAAACGAAAACTACCCCCTATCAGGAAGAGACGGGGATGTGATGAGGAGAAAAGCGCACAGCTCGCACATGCCCATCGACGGTCGTTTGTACATCTGGGCGAGAACTGCGAGCCCCACGTTGGGAGCATCCACTCGTACCTCAAAGAGGAGGAAGAGGTGGAACGCAGTAGAGAAGCTAAGCGCTGGGAGGATGGTGAGGCGACGGACAAGCTCCGCTTGCCGAGCCCCGTGGCACAGGGCTCGATCTTGGCAGCAGGGATGGAGCGGGAGAGCCTAAAGGAGAAGGGGCGGACGAGGATGGCGGGCGTCGTTGAAGGAGACGGCAGAGCTCGACGGGGACGAGGATAGTTGTAGCGTGGAGGCTGACGCTTGGGAAGAGGATCGACCCTGGGTCGCCGAGGCTGGTATTGGAGACGGGGATGTGATGAGGAGAAGGGCGGGCGGCCAGGGTGCTTCCGCCAGGCATCCTCCGAGAGAGAGGGAAGGCACAACACGGCGCCATCTTGGTGGAGAGAGCCGGAGAGAGCCGGCGGCGGCTCGAGAGAGAGGAGAGGATGGATAGCCGGATAGGTGAGATGCGAGAGGGGGCCGGGTGGGGCGATGCGATAGGGGATTGGTGGAGGAGTTGAGATGCGAGAGGTGGCCGGGTGGGGCGATGCGATAGGGGATCTGTGAGGGGAGGCGGCGGCGGGGGCGGCATGGCTGGGGGGCGCGAGGCGGAGGCGGAGGGGAGAAGAACGAGCGAAGGGATTGGCCAGGGTTGCGTGCTCTCCCCTATTTGCGCCGGGCCGGGATTGGGCTTTTAGTGACCCATGGATAAAAAGTGGGTCTGTGGGAGGGCCTCAGCGCCCTGGACGAACGGCCGGCCGAGATCGCGCCACGTCACCTCGATCGGACGGCCAAAAATCCAAAGCGCTGTGAGAGCCCCATGGAGGTGCAGCAATCATACCGTGTGATTGCCTATCAGATCGGCAGACACTTGCATCAGGTCAATTGCATAACAAAGCGGGGGGTGAGAGCAACAAATTATTAACCAATATCTTGCATGGCCTCGCAAACGATACAATCCTTGGCAGCGCCCACACAGTCTAAAGTCGGGGATGCAGCATTGTCGCCCTGTGTTTGGCACACTCTCCACGGTCCATGCATGATCGTCGGCTCATCGCCAGGAACCAGAGCACGCCCATCCACTTTGATCGTCGCTGCGTCTTTTGGTGCTTTCAACCACAAGCCCTTTCTTCACCTTAACCTTAATCGAATTGGTAGCTAGGAAATTCGAACGTAACACTGAAATTATCATGGCTTCCCTTTTAGGTGACTGTATATTTTTTCCCTGTGTTGCCTATCTCCGATACCACCAAAGATACCATGTCCTTTTTAACAAGCAATACCTATGTAAAACCAATCTGATCTTGGGATAAGCTCAAGATCACGGGTTGGTTAAATTAAATTATATATTTTTTGGTTCGAACTAATTTTGGTGGCTTCTAAAATTGTTGTGTTGAGGGAATTGAATCCACTTGAATTTTTAGATGTTTTTGTCTCGTATTTATGATTTTTTATTTTCTTGATCGCATAATTATCATCCAATTCATAGGTTACTTTTTATAGAAAAACTCGGTCATAGATTGACAATGTATCTCCCGATGCAAAGCATGGGGAACTACATAGTTCTTGAACTCGGGTGCGAGTGGATGGACGGATGCATGAATGCGGAAGCGTGAGGTAGTTGGTGGATCTGGGTGCGGGGGAAGTCGGAGGCAAACTGGCCGAAGGAGACAAGGGCAGCCGCGGGGGATTCATTCCGGGCGGCGACGGCGTGGGGATCTAACCAGGCTAGGCGGGTCTTGGCACCGGGGAGGGTAGCGGAGCGAGGAGCCAAAGCCGGATGTGGGGAATCGATGCATTAGCGTGGATGAGGTTGCCCGGGCCCAGGCAAACGATTCTCCGGCGGGCGCCCGGCCGCGTAGCAGGTTTGTTATTGCCATAGCTCCGCACCATCGCCCCGTGCCACACAACGCAGACATCACTTTCGTCGCCGTTGAGGCCGCTCGATATCATTTCTTTGTTCCCTCAGAGCCGCCACTGCCGGCCATGATGATCTGCCCTGAGAGCACGAAGGTGGGCATGCCTCCTAGCTGCGAGTGAGGTCTCGATTGGATGGAGATCGTGAAGTCAAGAAGGTGTTAGCTTCCTCTCCCTTTTAAAGAACTCGATCATGGGGATGGTGTTGTGAGATATCGGTGTGTCAGAACTGATAATTCTTTCTTCAGATTTTAAAGGATACGGAAGTCCAAATTAATTAAAATGTAAATAGTGCTAACACATGATCAACAATTTTGGTCTCCGTAGTTCCGCCGCAGCGCGCGGGCATTGTCCTAGTACAAACATATGCACAATTACACAGGTTAATATTTAGGAACAACTACACGAAGATTATGTCGACTCCAATTGACATACTATTCTTTTTTGAGCTTAAGATCTTTCTTTATTAATCAAAGATATTTGGAGGTACAAGAATATGATCAGGAGACTTTCCAAGCCAGATATGCCGGCCGGATTGTAAGCAGACATCACTCTTAGCTAAATTATGAGCTTTTACATTTAAAGATCTCTTCTCATGGATAACTATTGTAATTCAAGATAAGTGATGTGAATTGACATATTATTTAGTTTGCACTTGCACAGACCAACACAAAAGTTTAGCAAAAAAGGATCAAAAGCCTAATAAGAAACAAGGCTACCAATATAACCAGGCCTTTAACTTTTTTTAAAAAATGGATACAAAAACAGGCCGTCCCAAAATAGGAAATCATAGACAAAAGTAGCATCTTATTTGCATCTCCTCGTCGTCGTCTCCCGCACCATTTCAGCGCAAACCTCGTCGGATCCTGTTACCAACACCACATCCTCGAAATAGGCTTTCGCCCCGCTACATTAATATAGCAACTACCCGATACAACGAAACAGCTGGATCTACAGCACAACCAAGCCCAAATGAAAAGACAAAGGAAAAAAAACTAATGCCGACAACGGCAGATTGACGAAAACGAGGAACACCCCGCAACCGCTGCGTCATCCAGAGAAGTACCACCACTCTCCTAGCACGCCGAGCCGCCGCATACCAAGCAACACCTTCAACAAGGAAACGACGACGACGCCGCTGCTACCCGGACTAATCCTAGGGTTTCCCTGGTATGCAGAAGGGATTGGGGAGGGATACATCCGACACCCTTCAGGAAGGAAGACGGCACCCGCAGGCGTCGCCGCGTCGGAGTCGGACATGCCGACAAGGATTTCTCCTGACCACCAAACCCACCACCCTGAACGCTCCGACGTGCGCCTCCAAACATGCCACCCACCAGCACACGCCACCATGATCTTGTAGTCACCCTCGCCGTCGCACTATGGTCACCGGAACAGGGCCTAGAGGACGAGACGACAAGCAGCAGGGATGGGGGGCAGCACCACCACAACCGAGCGGGAGGGAACTACCTCCACCGCCTTCGCGGTCGCCGACAGGACATGACAAAGAGGGCAAACCAGGCCCGGCCGGGCCCAAACTGGCCCGCAAAGCCCTACTCTGCCAAGCTGCAGCAGGCCGGCCGCAGCGCCGCCGCACCATCCCCGCCTCCAGTGAGCACCGCCGGCAAGCTGAACGCAGGCAGCCCGCCCAGCCCAACTGAGCCCCAAACTGGGCCACATCTGGGCCGAGCAAGCCCCGCCCGCCGCCAGCCGCCAGCCGCCAACGGCTGCGCCGCCGTCCCTCCTCCCACCCGACGCGCGGGTCTCACGCCGCCGCGCCGGACCGCCGCCAGCCGAGCCGCACCGCGCCGCCAAGGAGCCCCCGCGCCCCCACCGCGCCGCGGGAAGAGTCAACCCCACAGCCGCCGGCACCGGCGGCGACGGCCGGGGGAAGAGGGAGCTAGGGTTCGCCCGTCCGGTAACCTTATTTCCCGATAAGACAATGGATCCTGAACTAGACCACAAGGAGCAGTTCAATGTTGAACTAGATCCGCAGAAGACGTTGGATTTCGCGTTATTTAAATGCGTCCGCTCCCAGCTCATGAACCCTGCTGAAAGCGAAGAATCTATGGCGATGTTGATTAATTGTCTGTTAAACGCAAGGGAACCCGACGAAGACAAGAAACTGCCTCCGTTGGATGTTATTATCTACAAAGGTACGCGCAATTTATGCTTTATTCTCCAGGTTAAGATTGAGGCTTGCGATCTACAGTACTTTAGAAATTTTATACCGGATTCATGTATCCATTTGATGCTTTGGTTTCTGCCCTATGCTTAAATTACTGTTTGATTTGACCATCTCACTTTTTTTTCTACTCTATTATTTAGATCTTGTGCCGCTCGCATGGTCATGGGACAGGCTTTTGCCGTGGATGAGTGCTACTGTTCTTTTCGAAGACTATTTCAATTACCTTGAGGAGTATTTTCGCCAAAATTTTGCCAATGACCCCCCTTCCCTCAACCTGCAAGCTGCAGCCGCTGCGGTAACTTTCTCTGCCTCTGGTAAACTTAACTTTGTTCTTTGATTGATTGCTTTGCTAACTTCTTCACACCTTCGTAAAACACTGGTATAAAGTGTATTGTGGCAGAGGATGAGCTGACTGCTACCATGGATAGGCATGCTGAACTGTTTAGTGGGGGTCCTGACGTTCATGCCCTCAGCACTAAGATCGTAGAGCAAGCCCGTCAAATCACTCATTTGGTTCCAGTACAGTCCTCTGTTCCAGCTGCTTGCTTTCTGGTACATTCTGCAAAATACAAATCTCTTGAACTGTGTCATTTCCTTGTCAGTTTATATATAGTATTAATTGGCGTGTTATTTCCTACTTCTTTTGCCCCAATTGAAACCTATACTTGTTTTCAAGTGTATTGTGGAGGAGGCCAAGTTGATGTCTAGGCTGGCAGATTGCATCTCCATGGCTGATGAGTCTATGGCTGGACTCTGGCAATGGAAATTTCAGTTTAGCGAGGATGTCCGGAAGGCTGCCTTAGATATTCTGACCACCTACAAAGGGCCTTACTCTCGGCAAGTCTCCGCTTCCTTGTTGGTATATTGATGCCTCTGCCAAAAAATTCTGGTTTACCAAATTTGAAGTACTCATACTTGATGCTCATGAGCTTATCACCAGTTCTTAAAATGGTGTTTTGAAGGGCATGCAAAAGGAGGCCATTACTGCACGTGAGTTGCTGAATATAGCTGATGTGAACCTCGAGGAAAAGATGCACATTTCTGAATTAATACGGACCTCTATGCTGAAACTTTTTGACATTATTCTAGACTACTTTCCTCCTGAATCTTCTGTCAAGTATTATCCAATTAATCGTGATTATCCTGCGCTGACAAGCGAGCTTACAGGGTATGATCTGAATAATAGCATTGTTTTGTGTTTCTTATTGCATTTGTTTGATGGGTCTGAGTTGTAATTTCGTGGTGTGTTGTCAGCAGTTTGCACCTACTTGAACCAAGTAAGCAAATCAGAAGTGTGGATGGTTCTTCTCCTGCTAACAATGATAAGATTGTGAAAATTCCCGTAACACCAAACAGTGATGCTCCTGCTACTCCATTGTCATGGTATGATGTCAATTGTAATCATTATCTTGTTTTACTTGTTGCTTTATTCCGTTGGTGTGTAATGAAATTTACTGGTAATTGCCCTAAAAAAAGCTCTGCTAGCTTTTTAAGTGATGAGGATTCTGTAAAGGACACCAAGACCAACAGAAAAAGGAAGAACATTGTAGGAACCCAAGGTAGAAACTCATAGAACGCACAGACTCCAGCTCATTAATGGGTTAATTATTTGTCTCTTGCACAAACTCACGCTGACAATAATCATTGTTGTTTCAGTCAGTGGAACACCCAGGAGGCAGTCATCTGATCCAAGGAAGGATGTTGTAATTGAAGATCTGTTGTGTTCGCAAATTACAAGTGACGGTGACTCGAGGTATGAAATGAGAAGTGCAGATGGGGGTTATCCAACCAATGCTACTTCAACTCCATTGTCAGGGTGTGATGTCAACTCTAAACATTTTGTTTCATTGTTACTTTTATTTTGGCGGTGTGAAATGCAATTTACTGGCGATTGATCTGAAAAAAAAGTTCTGCTAGCTTTGCAAGTACTGAAGAATATGGCAAGGACATCAACACCAGCAAAAAGAGGAGCATGGGAGGGACCAAAGGTACAAACTTAAAAAAGTGCACTAGTTCCAGCTCATTTGTGAGCACAAATTCACACTAACAATCATCATTTGTTCTTCCAGAGAGTGAAGTGACCTCTACTCAGTCATCTGAGACATGGAAAGATGTTGGAATGTTGGATCAGTTAGGTTCGCAAATTACCAGTGATTGTGTTGCAGCAACTTTTAACCCCACAACAGACACGTTTTCTGGGTCGTTTCCCTCAATATCAATGTATGATGGCAATAATTAGTGTAGTATTGTTTTTTTTCCTTCTTTTGTACTGTTTGTCAAGTATAATTTATTTTTGCTTCCTGTTGGAAAGAACGCACTCTGTAGATTTATTTGGTGATGGATCTGATGAGGACTTGACCAAGAAAAGTAAAAGAACATGTGATATTCAAGGTAGGAACATGAATAAGAATGCACTGGGTCCTATATGTGTACAACTTTTTATGCTACTTGTGGTCCTGAGTACTAAGTATTGTTAGTTGCTTCAGGCAGTGGAGTCTCCAGTTCGGAGAATGCAGATTATGAGAAGGTTAGTCAAATTGCTGCTTCAGGCAGTGGAGTTGCGGGTCCCCTGTCTAATTTTCTTCTTTTGTTGTTAGATACTTTTGATTCTTTTGGCTTCTAATTACATGATTAGCATGTGCGTGCAGCTCCATGCTACCATTGTTACCAATTGCTTGTCATTCTTTTTTGTGTGTTCCTCTACTTTGACATGTGCTTGAGCTAGATGAGTTCATCTTATAGTTTTCATTAGGAAATTGCATGTTAGTGTTGATCTTCTGTATTCAGATGTGTCTAATTATTCACTAGACTAATCATCTTGAACGAGTTGTTTGCAGTACAGACAAATGTCTATTTTGCCAAAATTTTGGATGATATATTGATACCATCCAAACAACGATATACCAAAATATTGGTCATCCTATAATTTTGCTGGTGCTAGTTGGCACTCAGATAAAACATAAATGCTCTTTGAGTTTTCTCTTTGCAAACTAGGCACTTGATTCTCTGCTCTTCTGTTTATCAATTTAGACTAGTATGCAGTTTTTATTTCTTATAGTAATAGTACATGTTTCTTTGACTTTTCTTAATTGAGATCATACTCGTGCAGTGATGAGTGGAGCTACAAAATGCTGATCATGTAGCGATGGTGATTTATGCGCGGTTAAGTCAGCATGGGCACTACTCTTCTGCTCTACAATACTTGACACTGTTTTATCCACCGAAGCTAAACTCTCTATTGTTGTAGTAGTTGAGTGCCCGTGCCATGGTTTTTATCTAAATTAGATTTAGATGTGCGCCTTGGCGCACGATCCCGTGGAGCTCGTGCCAATATTCAATTCATATAATAGTTATAAAAGTATCAGCCAATATGATAATACTTTTCTTAGATTTTAAGCATGCCTTGGCGCACGGTTCCCTAATTTTCGTATTGAAATTCCAAATAAGTCAAACTGATTAGATTCCAGGCGTAATATTATGATTATTAGATCGCGTAATAATATGATGCAATGGTGTAATGAGGAAACGGTCGATACAAAGGACTACGAACACTACAGAATCCGACATCAATTTATACATATCCCTCGACACATTTCAAAATGATAAACACCTTTCAATTGGTATCGCCTTGGCGAACAATCCCGTGAAATTCACACAGATTTACACTTTGTATAACGTAGAAAAAAAGGTGTTGACATGATTCTTAGGTTCTACAAAATGAAGTCGATATGATAAAATTAGAATAAAACATGCAAAATAACGAATCTTTTGCAACACTCGATGGTTCTATCAAGAGCAACATCAGTGCGAAAGAAACAACAAAAGCAACTCTACATAAGCTGCCTATGGGACAATATTAAGCATAGGCCAAACCATGTCACTTCAATAGTTTCTTCGGATTTCAGAGTCTAAAAATCTTTATGTTCACCTGTGTGATGCAAACATGGCTACAGATCTATAAATCGCCAATTGGACTACAACTTGAATGGTGTGCTGCTTGGGCAGCCTTTCGTCAGTTCATGAAGCAGAGAATAGGGACACAACCTGAATCCTTTCATCCTTTCAAAGGGTTACAACTTGAATCAGCTCTTTCGTTAGTCCACCAATATATGCCTCTAATTAAACATTTGATTAGATCCTATTCATTGATTTGCGGAAGTACGGATACCCGACCATAAAAGAATAGAGATGAGGTGCACATTGACAATTTCAAGCGAACCTTAATTCGGGATATCAGCTAAACTATTTGCAATATTGCTGACAACATTGCCCATACACACATGAAGAACTACCAATCTGGAATAAACCAATGAGTGAGAAAACTTTCATGGATATTACAGACTCATGAATGGAGTCAAGAGTTTATCCAGGTTTGTACCACCTTGGGATCAGCAACAGCTCCCAGGACATAAACATCACCGTCCACCTTGGGCATAGGTAGGAATGGGATGGCAAATGACACTATGAAGCAGCCAACCGCAACAAATGAATACAGGAAGAGTAGACAGATAATATCATGTGGTATGGCAGGAATAAAATGAAAACAACCAACCAACACAACATGAAAAATACCCACAGGGCACACCCTTATTAGAAACAGAACATGCAAACATCTAGGTAAACAAAAAGAACAGGGTGGGGGAAAGGCAAACACCTGACTTCAGTGGCAACTCCATCTGGAACACACAAAGGCGGAGCTGAATTTCTAACGCGAATGTACACAAGGGCATGGAGAAAAAATTACTGCTTAGGAGAAGAGAGCATATGCAAACGATGTGAAATAAAAATTATTTCGAGTTATAAAGAAAAGGCTCAAGTCTAACAGTTGTAGTAATAGCCATGATTAAACAGTCTTCCACACTTTAAGAGGTTGGCATCAACTATTCAAAAGCAAGTGAAAACCTATCATAAGCAAAAACAGGTGCATCATGTGCATATATGTCAAAAAGATAGAACTCATTGATTAAAAGACATTTGTAGACTAAACAGTACTTGCTCTCTACGGTAGATTTAGTTCTTACCAGCTAGTGCTATAGATACTAACTGTGCCCAATTGATAATGCTACATTGATTTTAGTGCTTTATCTGCAACAATATTCAAAAGCAAGCCAGTACCTATAAACAGATGCATCATATTTATATAGGTTAGTAATTAATATTTACTATAAAACACACCAAAAAAACTCACATGGTTAATTTTCTTGCTGCTTGATCTAGAAAAAGCTCATCTGTGTCATACATAATTTCATCGTCGAGCACTCTTTCAACGATATTAAGGTTCAGACCGATAATAAGCGGGGAAACGATCATCTTCACTAAGTCAGATTTTGACCTGCAAATAAACCACCATATGGAAAATGATTGCAAATTGATGCATTTACTGATATGCAAGATAAGAGAAAAAAATCCTTAAATATATGGTGTATCAAAGTGTTTAAATATGCAGCAATTTGAACTTTATCAAGTTGCTACTATCAAATCTACAGTTTCATATCAAGAAATTATGTTTGCATGATTCTTCAAAGGTAATAACATGTTTCTTATGGACATGATCCAACAATGTATCATGGAGTGATATTATCAAGCATAAGATAGAATATTCATTAGTATGATACTCTGGTAGTCTCATTATTATGATAAATTTAAATTTCCCTCGTCACCGCATCTAAAAAGATATCTAAAAAAATATAAACTCTTGTCCGAGCCCATGGCAATGAACGACAAATGAGGTAGCATTTCAAATCGGAGCACTATAACAGCATTTGTAGAAGTACGTGATAGCAAGCATTACCTCTGGAATGACAACATGAAAGGAGGCCAGAGGAAGAATGGAGAGCTGAGATAGATGTTCCCCACCGATCATAAACCTCTATAAAATGTGCCTAGAAGAAGCCTGTATGATTACTGATGATAGACCCTACAGAAAATATTCGCAAAGAGATTTCTCATAAAATCAATCAGTAGCAAAGCTTACTTTACATTATTTACACACCATGGTCTAGAAATAACTATTTAAATACCATTTTTGTCTCTTAGATTTTGTTTTGAACAATTAAAAGTGGGTAGTAAAATTAGTAGGACAGCTGAGTCATTTAAGAACATTCATGGCGTGTATCTCGGAACCTACCTAGAAATCCAACATATATTGGAAACAGTGACCACAAACTTTTTACATAAACTACCTTAAGCTCTGATCCATTGTTCTTTCACCCGCAACATAAATCCAATGACGTCCGGAACTAAGAATGTAAATACATGCTGCAGAGAACTATTTAAGGATTTATACATTGTATATGAAAGGAATATACTAAACATGCAGATGGTAAAAAATGGGACCATAATGTTGTGTTCTAAGAAAAATACTATTTACGGTGTGGAAATAATAAGTATTAATTAAAAGGGGTAACGTGTACTTCTGTTTATGTGAAAGAAATCAAACAATATTAGAAGCAACTGAAAATTATTGCAGAAACCAAAATGTATGATTACTTGTACTATATTTCATAAAAGGAGAAACGCCTCAAGTGTGATATACCTAAATTATGTTTACCTTGTATTGTATAGATCAGACCTTTAATATACCCCTCTTTCCTCTCTGCCATGAATCGCCAAGTTCCCCTCCCCCCAATTCAAGAATTTTTGATACTGAATCTAAATGACTTCAACCCCAGAAATTAAAGGACACATGATGTTCCTGGCCAAGGTATCCCATTTCAGTCATGAGCTAACCAGCTAATGACATGTATTGATCATCTTGCATTGTTCAAGATGGAAATAACAAACAACCAGATTATCTATACAAATAACACATTGGTATGGATGTGCCTAACTGGAAAACCACCAAAACAGAGGTGAAGAACTGCAGCGAAACGGGATTTCATAAGGCTATGCCTAAACGAAAACATCACCTCATCCTGCACTGATATTGACAAAGGCAAAAATAAAAGGCCTGAATATATATAGGAATTGGTAAAAAAAAATTAACAATTCAGTTGCAGTGTAAATCCATATGTAAGACCACATTTTATCATCTTCTTACTCTTTTACTCTAAACCCTTCCGTGATGAACAAATCAGCAGACAAACATGCAACTGAACCTGCAGAGTGGAAAATAAAGGAAAGAGATGAGAGAAAATGGATGCAGCCGATAATGTTTCCCTTCTACAATACCTGCGAAGTCGAGGTACTTAAACATAGAGTTTCTTACGGCAGTACCACAACAGTCAAGTAGTTGGGTTTTGCATCTATGGGCAGTATCCTCATAATTGATTATTCTCTCCCAGAATTACAATTCGATATTCATATCTCAGTTACATCAGTGTCTTCCCATTTAAAGGTTTCATGTTATCTGACCATATAAGTGGTCAAATACGCAACTTCATACAGACATTTGAGTTAAGGGCTTTTTCATTATACTTGCAAGAAATTCATGTGAGCTAATCAGACTGAAGAATCACTAACAGATCGAACAAGCTGACATAACAGGGCGTTCTAAAAGGAAAGTAGATGACCAGATTCTCCTGCAATCGCCTAGTGTCTATGACATGACACAAAAGCCTTGTTAGATTAACTACAACAGACAAAATAGAGTAATTTTTGACAGATCAAACAAGCAGAGTAAAAAGTTAACTTTCACTTCTCTTATCACTTAGCGTCTCAATTCTCAAGAACTGTGACCTATTATACACTTGGATCACAAACACAAAGTAAGGCCAGATGACCGCATTAACACCCAGTGTTAACTATAGTACCAACATTTACTGTTTCAAGAATCAAGAAACGGATGAATACCTGGATCTTCAAAAGTCGACCGATCTACAGTTTTGGATCCTGCAAAGGAAATCAATTCTCTCTGTTCCTAACAAAAAAAAAAACTCTCACCATTATACAATTGAAGCCCTAACCAGACAATTTACAGCACCACAATCAGATCCTAGTGTCGTGGTTCACCAGCGCAAACAGGGAGAGGATTAACTCGAATCGAGGAGCGAGGGGAGACGGGAGAGGGCCTTACGGGCGGTATGACTTGGAGAAGATCACGACGTCGCGTGCTTTGACGGTGGATTTGACGAAGGAGGCCGGCCTGGACGCCGACGCCGATGCGAAGGCCGCGAAGGCGATGAACGCGGCGGCCGCCGCTGCCATCCCGAACCTCCGGACCGTCGACATCGTGTTCCGCCGCCATCCCGAACCTCCGGACCATCGACATCGTGTTCCGCCGCCACACACAAGTTCCTGCCCAGCCGAGCTGCTCCTCCCATAGCGCGGCGGCGTGCTGCGACGGGGACGAGGGCGGGCGAGGAGACCGACAGCGGGGAGCGGGAGCCACGGCTGCGGGAGCGGGAGCGACGGGCGGGAGCGACGGCTGCGGGAGCGGGAGAGGCGGCAGCTGCTGGATTGGGGAGGATTGGGATAGGGCACGATGCGCTAACGCCGGGCCGGATGGGCTTCATCGACCCGTGGATAAAAAGCGGGTCGCGCGAGGGCCTCGCGTCCTGGACTACTCCACCAGTGAAAAATGGATGGACAAGATTGCCAAACGGAAAGATCCAACGGCTACGAGCAGCTAATCTCTGTGAGGCCCCCTATGGGGGGCATCATATACAACGTTAGATGTTGTGCACCGTCAGTTTTAAAGTTATAAAAAGTTGCTACAACTCAGTAGCTGAAATCTAGGACGTGTATTATGTATTTGCTCAAAACCTGGAATGTGTCAACAATTCTTTAGCTATCCCAGATGTAGCAAACATGTCCTGCGGAAAAAGTCATGGGTCTAACTATGTGACACATCGTCAATGCCGGGTGTCCCTTACAGTTGGTTTGAAGGAGTGAATCTATGTTAGCCAGAAGTTGTGATTCCCTTGTTATGGTGCCATTTGCAACGGGTTGCTTGAAATTGAATATTTCTATGTGACATAAAGTTATGCTCACCGCACAAAAACTTTGCACTTAAACTTCGTCGTGACTCGAATATTTCACTTTTGCTCTTCACTTTTTTTGGGTACATAAACATGGGGGATGCAAGCTTACGGGCACCTGTGGGCACGGTCGAAATTCCGACAACATATGGGTACAATTTCTTGTCGGAATTAAGTAAAGAGAAAAGAGAACGCCGCTGCCCGCGTCACTGGAGAGGAGGGCAGAGAGCACCGCTGCTGCTGCCGAAATTCAGACCCTGTCCGCCCCTGCAGCCACCGCTGGCCGGGCCTCCGCTTTCAACCGTGGTCGACCAATTTCTTCCGTGAATGGATAAGGCAAGTAGAGAGAATCGAGGGTCAAAAGAAAAAAAGGAAATTACTAAGTTGGGCCCACATAATTAAGGGAGACGCGCGCCAGGTTTTAACCGTGAGCAGCCCAATGAATCGATCAAACGATAATACCGATCGATCGAGCGCTAACTAAAAGGGATTTATATAGTAGGCCTAGTTTCACATATTCAACTCAAGCGTCTAACCTTTCACTAATTACATGCCTAATTAGAGCATAACTCGGCACAATTCCAATATAATCAAGCGGAGCAACATCTAAGATTTGTAGCTATTCAATCTCCATTGGATTAGGAAATCACTGTCAGAATCATAGACTTAGAAATAAGAACTTAAGTGACTTTTATAAGTCAACTTAGAAATAGACACTCATAAGACATAGACCGCTTTAGAAAAATCAACAATCTTGTACAACTGAGAATTTACGAACCCATTAGACGATTGTAATTGAAGCAAACCTTAGGAAAAAAACGCTAGCAAAATTAACACCTAACTAATCCGACGACTCGAATAACCGAAAACTTGCAAATGAGTACTAGGAGTACTACACTACGAGAACGCAGTACGCGAAAATTACTCGATTTTGCCCGCAGAATCGTCCTTTTGCAGCGTACCCAACCAGGCCGGTGGCCCCATCCCCGTCTGCTCGTGCACCGTCGACAGTAGCGGCGGCAGCATCTTGAACACCCCGGACATCTGCTGCAGCGCATTGCCGGCGGCAGACTCCCCACCGGCGTTCACGGTGCCGTCCGCACCACCACCGTTGCTCCAGATGCTGATCTTGGGCTGCATGCCGTTGACTGCGCCCGCGTTGATGCGAGCCATCTCGGTGTACATGCCGGCGTCGATCATGAGGTAGTCCCTGAGAGCGTGGTAGTTGCCGCCCAGAGCCTGGAGCATGGACGCCACGTACTCCGACTTGGCCTTGCCGACTAAAGCCAGCGACTCCGCCTCCTTCTGCTTCGCGTAGAGCCTCGCGTCCTCGCCCATCTTCTGCTCGAAGAACTTGGCGTCGGCCTGTGCCTTGCGCGCGTCGGCCGCCCTCATCTGCTCGAACAGGGCAGCCTCCGCCGCCTTCTGCCTGCTGTAGAATTGTGCATTTGATTCTTGAACCTACGAGAAAAGGTTAACGCGTGAGATGGAGGAACTTATATTACGAGTAGGAGATTTGATGGAGCGCGTGTTAACATATGACATACCTGTGTCTCGTACTTTACGGTGGCCTTGCTGAGTTGCTCGGCCTTGAGCTTCTCAGTCTGGCGCATCGCGTTCTTGCGCTCCACCTCCATCTGCAGCTCAGCCTCCCGGATGGCGACGGCCTTGGCTGCCTCGACCTCGGCCACCTTGGCCTGCTTGTCCCACCCTGCCTTCTTCATGGCAAGCTCGGCCTTGGCCGCAGCGATGTCCGCCTCCCTAGCATTCTCGAACACCTGCACCTCGGCCTTCACCTTGGCCTCCTCCTTGAGCCCCTGACCCATCTGCTGCACGGACAACACCTTGGTCTCGGCATCCACCTTGGCGGCGTTCTGCCGGGTCAGTCCGTCCCTCTTTTTGGCGCCCACCTCTCCCCTCATCCGGGCATCCGCCACGTCCACCTTGGCCTGGTTCACCGCATCCTGCTGCGTCTTCTGGCCGAGGTAGGAGAAGTACTCGTGCCCCGGCACGTCCACCAGCTGCTTCACGTTGGCGTTGTAGATGATGAGCCCGAACTGGTTGAGCTCCAGCTGCACCTTGTCGAAGACTTGCAACTTGAACGACTTGGTGCCCTTGAAGATCTCCTCCATGGTCAGCTCCGCGGCCAGCACGCGTGTCTCGCCCTCGATGATCCCCTTGACCAGCTCGTGGACGTGGCTGGTGGACGTGTCCAGCGGGGCGATGAGCTTCGCGTAGAGCAGGAGCTGCTTCTCGAGCTCCTTCTTGTCCGCCTCCGCGCCGCCGCTGGCGGTGATCTTTGGGCCGATGGTGAAGACCGCGGGGAGGATGAAGGGCAGCTTCTCGGAGCTCATGGCGTGCACGTCAATCTCGTAGTTCACCGGCGAGATGCAGAACTTCTTGCACTGCTGCCCGGCAAACACCCACGCCTTCTTGGCCAGCTTGACGTCCTCGATGCCCCAACCGGTGATGGCCAGGTACTCCGACGCGTCGGCGACATGGAAACTCGCCATCTTCTCCGACGATGATCTCTAGATGTTTCTTCGACTAGTTATCGATCTACGGCGGAAACAAACTTTACGATAAACAGCAACAATGCGATGAATACTGCGAATCTGCGATGCGTAGCCGATCTGTGGCCTATATATATATAACGGGAATGTTGTTGCGTATTATTGATGGACACGTAAGGATTAGAAATCAACAGCCTTACGATATAGAGTCCGTTCTACATACAACTTACACGCATGATCCGGAATTTAGACAGGCAACGTCTGGTTGATGGATACGGATCAGAACTCAACAACTTACCAGCTACGATATTCTCCGTATCAGAGTTCGTTCTACAGGACAAGAACGCAAAATAAATCTGCTATGCGCGTGACGAGGTAGCACCGTAGCAGTATGTACGACATGCATGCACTACGGAATTTATATACGTGGTGAAATATAGGTGTTGACAGTTTTTTTTACTACTCCAAAATTTGTCCAACTTTACTTTATTGGACTGACAAACTCATATGCCGGGGGCGTATTTGAATCTCAGTCATTGTCAATTGTCTGTGATTTCTGGTACTCCCTCCGCCCAAAATTGGAACAGGGGGAGTAATACCTCTAACCCAAAATAAGTGACTCACCTTGATCTAGGATTTTATTCAAATTAACATCAAACAAAGGAAACAAATAGAAGTTGAGCTAAATCAAGGCGTTCGCCCAGTTGATGCCTCTCCTTTGAGCCTCCATAGATGCTCTACGAGATCATATTGCAGTTGAGCCTGAACATTGCTTTCACGGAGTTCCGTATGCATGGCGAGGAAATCAGTAAACTCTGCAGGCACCTGGTGATTAACCTCCGCATCTGACACTCATGGGGATTAATACGTTGCAAATGTATCTATCATTTTTTATGATCCATGCTTGTTTTACACCAATTTATATATGTTTTGTTTACACTTCGTTGCACTTTTATATATTTTCCGGCACTAACCTATTGACAAGATGTCATAGTGTCAGTTTCCTGTTTTTCTGTTGTTTTGTATTTCAGAAAAGTTGTAAAGGAAATATTCTCAGAATTGGACGAAACAAAAGCCCGAAGATCTTATTTTTTCGTAACGAAGACGAAGTCCAGATGGGGGGACGAAGAAGCTCCACAGGGCGGCCAGACCAGGCCTAGGCGTGGCCCAGGCCCTGGCCGCGCCTAGGGGTGGTCTGGGGCCCCCTGGCCTCCACCGACCTCGCCCTTCCGCCTATAAGAAGCCTCCCGATGCGTGAACCCTAAATCATCCAGACCTCGTCCATGAAAAGTTCCGTAGCTCTGCCGTCGTCGCAGACAAGATTCGGGGGACAGAAATCTCTGTTCCGGCACCTTGCCGGGAAGGGGAATTGCCACCGGAACCATCTCCATCGACTCCACCGCCATCTTCATCGCCATTGCTGACTTCCATGATGAGGAGTGAGTAGTTCTCCCCCGAGGCTGAGGGCTTTACCGGTAGCTATGTGGTCTATCTATCTCTTCAGGTATGATCTTTATGTGATCATGAGCTTTTTTAATCTAGTTGAATAAGTAAATGTTATTCTTCAACTCTAATTAGCTTGCAAGCATGTGACTGGTTCACAAGGGATATCATATCACGGTATGAGTAAAGAGTACTTATCAGTAACGAGGTTGAACTAGGTATGGAGATACCGACGATCAAACTTCGGATAAGTAAAATATCGCGAGACAATGGGAAGTGTTATTTTATGTGAATGGTTCTTTCGATCAGGAAGTCATCGTTGAATATGTGGGAGCTATTATGGATCTCCAGGTCCCACTATTAGTTATTGATTGGAGAGGAGTCTCAATCATGTCCGCATAGTTCTCGAACCGTAGGGTGACATACTTAAGGTTTGATGTTGTTTTAAGTAGATATGGAATATGGAATGGAGTTCGAATGTTGTTCGGAGTCTCGGATGGGATCCAGGACATCACGAGGAGTTCCGGAATGGTCCGAAGAATAAGATTCATATATAGGAAGTCACTTTCCAAGTTTGGAAATGATCCGGTGCATTTATGGAAGGCGCTAGAATGTTCTAGAACCTTCCGGAAGAAATCACCATGGAAGGTGGAGTCCCGGATGGACTCCACACACCCTAGGACGACCAAAGGGGAAGGTGGAGTCCATGGTGGACTCCACCACCATGGCCGGCCATAGGGGAAGGAAAGGGAGGAGTCTCACTTCCCCTAGGTTTCACCAATATGGAAGTTTTTGAGTTGGACTCTTATTCGGATTTTGGGCAAACCCTAGGGGGTTCCACCTATATAATGAGGGGGAGAGCGAGGGGGCTGACCACTACTTGGCCGCACCACCAAGGGGCTCCCTGGCCGGCGCCCCAAACCCCCTCTCTCCCAAACCCTAGCTACTCCCTCCTCCTTCTTCTCCCGCAGCGCTTACGGCGAAGCCGTGCCAGAGATCTCCACCACCACCGTCACCACGCCATCGTGATGGCGGGATTCCGAGGAGGATCTACTACATCCGCTGCCCGCTGGAACAGGGAGAAGGACATCGTCATCAACATCGTACGTGTGACCGAGTGCGGAGGTGCTGCCCGATTGTGGCACCGTCAAGATCTTCTACGTGCTTTTGAAAGCGGCAAGTGATCATCTACATCCACCACGAGATTTATCTCGTTAACGCTTAGTGATCTTCGAGGGTATGTTGATCTTCACCTCGTTGCTACCATCTACTAGATTAGATCTTTTTTGTTATTCGTTCTTGCGGTAGGAAATTTTTTGTTTTCTATGCTACGAATCCCTACATTAGCATGATCTAGGACACTTCATCCATGCCCAATTACCACGAAGGATCGTCACATGATGTAGGTGATCACCAGACTTTAAAAATTCTTCGCTCCTTCAAAAAGTACAAAGAATATTTCCAAGTGACTCACTAGCCGACTAGGAAGAGCATACCCTACAAGAAGTAAGAACACAAGGCTAGTCACTTGGATCTTGAAACCCTCACAAAGATCTCGCATAAAAGTTGGCTTCTAGAGCACCACCTTAGATCTCACAATATTGGAGTGGAGTTTTAGATCTAGGTGTATTAGAGGTAGAGCAAAGGCTATGGTTAAGGAAAACTCTCTTCTCTCACAAAACCGCTCCAATAAGTACTATTCCTACTTTCGGGGTTGATGGCTATATATAAGCAAAGGTAGAAATATGATTGTTATAGATAAAATGAACTATCTTGGTGTATTACTGAATGGTTAAATTCAGAGGTACCAAACATGTACGTTATTTGAATTCCTAAGAGGGAAATGTGATCTCGTAGGTATCGTGTCAATATCTTGATGGCATTGACTGGAATAGAACACCTGAGAAAGTAGTTATACAGAGAAGTTTATGCCCCAAAGTTTATATCTCTTTCAAGTTATCCCCTAAAGCTATTAACTAATTTTAGTGAGTTGAAAGTACATCATCAATGATAGCTTCAACAGCAACATCCTTGGAAAACACTAGAGTTCTCCTCACATGATCATGACCTTCATCACCACTATCTTGTTTGGCAAGCTCATTTGCCTTACTTGAAATCTTGAGCTCTTCTGACTTGAGCACTAGCTCTTCTTCTTTGAGAAAGTTGTGCTTTGAGATGTTATCTTACATAGATATGTAACAAATTTGCATTTATTCTAATAAATTGTTGGAAGGAATCCATTACCTTAGTCATTCTCACTTGATTTCAGATGATGAGACCATGCTTCTCTCAACGCATGCATTTTTGTATTAGCGTGGAAGGAGGTGGAACAAATTATCATTCCTCGCATAATTAGTTAACTTGATCTTTGGACATTGTCCTTGAGTTTGTTTTTCTTGGGATTTATCCTTAATATCACTCTCCTTTTGAGGATTGAATATGGTTATTAGAAATCAAGTACTTTTGGTCCTTGATCGCCTCAAGGTCTCAAGTAACAATGTTATAATGTAGGGAGCAAAGATGCGACTCATTTTATTTTCATAGCTAGTGACGGAAACAAACTATGTGTATACCAACTCGTTGGACTCTAAGCGTAGAGTGATGTAGCAAGCAGCTCTTTCCCTACTTGGGTTTGTTCATCAAATACAATGATATCCTAAAGTATCATTCACCATCTTCAAGTAATGCTTGCAAAGCACGAAGAAGTTTCCTTGTGCCCCCAACTTAAGTGGGGTGGGTGTAAGGCAATAGAGTATATTAAAAAAGAGTTGAGAATAGTATAAAGTACAATAAAAAAATTAGTAATGTAAATTT
This sequence comes from Lolium rigidum, assembly GCF_022539505.1. Lineage (NCBI taxonomy): Eukaryota > Viridiplantae > Streptophyta > Magnoliopsida > Poales > Poaceae > Lolium > Lolium rigidum. The sequence continues at coordinate 128,135,586 of NC_061511.1, forward strand.
GGTACATGTTTTTTGAATTTTTAGGATACCAAACTACTTCTCCTTTAGCTAGGACACTTAGTCCGTGTACAACCTCTAATAAGGGATCTCGAGACAAACTAGGCTATCGCTGGCATTCAAAATATCTTGGCACCTTCATAAAGTACTTCAAAGGTTTCCAAGTGACCCTCTAGATGGCTAGGACGCACACACACCCTCCATCAAATAACAACACAAGGATATTTACTTGGATCTTAAACCCTAGCAAAGATATCACAAACAAGTTGGCTTCTAAAGCACCTTATATCTCTCGGAATGGAGTGGGAGTGTAGATCTAGGTGTATTGTAGGTAGAGCAAAAGGGTATGGTCAACATAACTTCTCTCGTCTCTCACGGAACCTCTCAAAAGTCCTACTTATGACTTGGGGCCGGTGGCTATTTATAGGCTAAGGTATAAATATGACCATTAAAGAAAAAATAAATAGCACGCTAGTACCATATGGTTAAACGGTACCATGCATTTAGCTCATGAGCGAGGAAGCTAGATCTTGGAGGCCCCACATCAAAATCTCGGTGTGAATAAAACAAACCAACAAAAAATGGTTTTCGCCTGTAAGTGAATACACAAAAGCTCGGAGGCACTTATTCGAATAACAATTATTTTGTCTCAAAGTTTTGAATGCCAGGTAGTTCCAATCAAGAATCACCTCGGAGGTACCTAGTCAAACAGAACACCCTCATATTTGATTTTAGATAGAAAACTTCAAAGCCTCTACTCGAAGAAACTCACAGAAATTGACTCATGAGTAACGATCCTATACATAAGATTGTTCTGAGTGGAGTTTATGATTGGTTGAAGGTTATGAACATCCACCATGCATAGAGCCATCACAAACAAAGACACATCAAAAATAGGCATATCCTAGTTCCTCTAACTCACATGCATTGCCGAAGGGTACCGAGATGAAAGCATTCATATGTACATGGTATGTGCAAAATCAAGTTTGGAGATTTTGAGTGAGTTTGAAGGAAAACTTTGAGGGTATTTCCTTATGCTTCGCCAAGTGCGTTTTTTGTTGTACGACATACGTACCTACGACTCAAGAAATTAAAATTACATTGCACGTAAGCTTATACATTTCTCTCTCTCTTTTTAAGGGTCACCAAGCGTTGATATCTTTTTGCAATGTTCGTGATATATAAAATTTTAACTTTTTTAAATTATCATGGCATGGTCATTTTAAACTTGAATACAAAACGTTTACGAAACGATTGGTTACCTATTTCCATGTCACGAATCATCCAGAACCCCTTGGGATCTTAGTGTACTTTCAAGGATGCTGACTAAAATTCATGTGCCACTTAATGTTCAAATCGAGAATCAGTTCTTGCAAGGTCTAGGTGTATGGGAACTTGAAAGACTTGGAAAAGAATCCATGGAGAAAACCACGGTTGATATTTTGAAGGTTCCTTCCAACTACCCACAACCTCTATCTCCATACTTGCACATTTAGTTTATCATCCCTCGAGTGACTCATATAGAAGTAGTTGTATGTGTTGGAAAGTCTCTACATAGTCTCATCTTGAAAGTGGTCACCTTCATCTTCTGAGTTTTTTTGTTAGTGACTACAAAGCTCAAAATGAGAAAACCTAAGTTCCCACCAGAGAGAGAGAGAGGTTCCCAACTCAATATTGAAGTAATCAACATGCTTCCAGAGGGAAGTTTCTACCAAGATTTAAACCCAATCATCCTCCTTAAGACCGCTAGAAATTTGGGATGAGCTCCAAACCATGCATCAACGCAACTCAAGTAGCATTCACATATCAAGATATGAGATAGTGAAGAATGAGATTATGTCTTTTACCATGAAGAATCACCTCAACTATGTACTCAAGACTCAATAGCCTCCCCATAATTTTGAAAGACTTTGAATCCAAATGGTGTAATAATTGTTTTATGGTGACCAATCTTCTTGGGAAATCCTTCATACTCAACCAATCATGGTATTCAACATTCTATAAAGGAGGGATTACACCACACTCATTCATAAGGATGTTCTCTCATTGTTCTTCACTAATCCTACATGCAAGTGGACACTGAAACACAATTCACAAGATGTATCTTTCCTAATTTAACGACTCGTGGGTTATTATTGAATTTTTATGTGTTCTAATATTTATCTTTTAATTTATATGCTTTACTATCTTATATGGTGTGTAATAGAATAAAAATGACCAAAAAAAATAAGTGGACAATGTAAGGAATACCCTTTGGGTATCATGGGTAATCTTGTCTAGGAGAAATATCCACTTTGAGATAAATATATAGTTGTCCTCTGACCATTGAGTTGCTCTTACAGCCTCAGCCGTGTTTAGGTGAAAATAGTTTCTCAAAATCTCGGTATCCAAGCAATGACTCATGCAGTGTATAACGGTCTTATCTTAACGGTGTCACATAGGATAGAATAATTGTTGAGTTGGAGGAGAGAGAAATAGGCAAAAAAGTGTGCGGCTAATTCTCATTCGACTATGAAATAGCTTACTTCTCATCCGAGTGATGTCATTCTCATGATTTTATACTGCATGAACATTTGTTTAATCGTGCAATATTTTTTACTGTCTGAACCATCTTTTTTTAGTTGCAACCCGCTTGCAACTTAGAATCTCAGCTGCGACTATTTGCAACTGAAAAATCTCAACTGCAACTTACTTGCACCTCACATGCAACTGAAAATATCTCGGTTGTAACCCAACTGCAATTCGCAAGACGCACGAATCATGATGCAAATCCAACGATCTTAAAGGTAAATGAGCCTATAGCTTGATTCTCTTTCGACTAGGAATTAGCAAAACCATATGACCTTCTCTTAGCTACGAGTTACAATTGGGTTACGACATGTCATCTCTTAATTAGTTACATAGTATCTAGATTAATTTAAATCACTTCATAATTTTAGGTGCATTCAAACATTAACTGCCAGGTATATATAGCAGTAACACATAATCTATTGTAGTATAACATGTTGTTCTGCCGTATCTAAATGACATGCATATAGCATAAGAAAAGACAGTCTTCTCAGCCATCGTGTGTGCCTTTAGATATCTTTTTTCTTTATTTATCTCTCCTAAAGACTACTGGTTCGTTAGTTTTCCGTTACCAATAATTTGCGGATCAACCAGAGACTTTGCCTGACGTGCGTGCTCCTCGCTCGTACGGTGACTAGCTCCCTGGACTGAATGGATAGACTAGTTAGACTGAGATTGCGTTCGTTTAGCAGACTGGAGACTATCCTACCAACAACCTGCTGTATAAAAGGCGGAAGTGCTGGCCACCATTCGTTCACGCGAGATCTAATTCACCGTTGCTACACCCTTAGCCTCTAACGAAACTAGCCAGATCAGATCGTGGGAGATGGCGACATTCCGTGTCGCCGATGCGTCGGAGTACCTGGCCATCACCGGCTGGGGCATCCACGACGTCAAGCTCGCCAAGAAGGCGTGGGTCTTCGCGGGGCAGCAATGCAAGAGGTTCAGCATCTCGCCGGTGAACTACGAGTTCGAGGTGCACGCCATGAGCGCCGAGAAGCTGCCCTTCATCCTCCCCGCCGTCTTCACGATCGGCCCCAGGATCACGGCCACCGGCGCTGAGGAGTCAGACAGGAAGGACCTGGAGGCGCAGCTCCTCCTCTACGCCAAGCTCATCGCCCCGCTGCACAGCTCGAGGAGCCACGTTCACGAGCTCGTCAAGGGCATCATCGAGGGCGAGACCCGCGTGCTGGCCGCGGAGCTGACCATGGAGGAGATCTTCAAGGGCACCAAGTCGTTCAAGGAGAAAGTCTTCACCCAGGTGCAGCTGGAGCTCAACCAGTTCGGGCTCATCATCTACAACGCCAACGTGAAGCAGCTGGTGGACGTGCCGGGGCACGAGTACTTCTCCTACCTCGGCCAGAAGACGCAGCAGGATGCGGCGAACCAGGCCAAGGTGGACGTGGCGGAAGCTCGGATGAAGGGAGAGGTTGGAGCCAAGGAGAGGGAGGGGCTGACGCGGCAGAACGCCGCCAAGGTGGATGCCGAGACCAAGGTGCTCTCCGTGCGGCAGGTGGGTCAGGGGCTCAAGGAGGAGGCCAAGGTGAAGGCCGAGGTGCAGGTGTTCGAGAATGCAAGAGAGGCGGACATAGCCGCGGCCAAGGCCGAGCTTGCCATGAAGAAGGCTGGGTGGGACAAGCAGGCCAAGGTGGCCGAGGTCGAGGCGTCCAAGGCCGTTGCCATCCGCGATGCCGAGCTCCAGATGGAGGTCGAGCGTAAGAATGCGCTGCGCCTGACCGAGAAGCTCAAGGCCGAGCAACTCAGCAAGGCCACAGTGCAGTACGAGACACAGGTACTTGCATGTACATCCACGCTTGTCATGTGATGATTGAAATGTTCCATCGATCGATCTCATGTATATATATGTGTGATTGTAGGTTCAAGACTCAAATGCGCAGCTCTACAGCAGGCAGAAGGCGGCAGAGGCGGCGCTCTTCGAGCAGATGCGGACGGCGGAGGCGCGCAAGGCGCAGGCTGACGCGCACTTCTTCGAGCAGAAGATGTCCGAGGACGCGAAGCTCTACGCGAAGCAGAAGGAGGCGGAGTCCGTGGCTCTGCTTGGCAGGGCCAAGACGGAGTACGTGGCGTCCATGCTACAGGCGCTCGGCGGCAACTACTACGCTCTCAGGGACTACCTCATGATCGACGGCGGCATGTACCCGGAGATGGCGCGCATCAACGCTGGCGCGGTCAACGGCATGCAGCCCAAGATCAGCATCTGGACCAACGGCGGCGGCGCGGACGGCGCCGCAAATGCCGGCGCAGAGGCCACCGCCGGCAGCGCGCTGCAGCAGGTTGCTGGGGTGTACAAGATGCTCCCGCCGCTTCTTTCGACGGTGCACGAGCAAACTGGGATGCTGCCGCCGGCGTGGATGGGCGCTCTGCCCAAGGACGGCGCCGCCAAGTGATCTCGTGTAGTAGTCGTCGATGCGCGTGTCTAGTTTTTCTTTGAACTTGTTATAAGTTTGGTGCCAAGAATCGTCAGGTTGTGATTAGGTTGATTCTCAAATAATAGGTTTCCCCTGTTTGTAGGTACATACATCTGGTTTAAGGAACTCTCATATCAGATGTTTGTATACTCTTCAAGATTCGTGCTAGATACTTGCAATGAAGTCCTTCAGCTTATCAAGCTTCTCTAAAGCCTATTCCTTGTGTTTTAGGCTTCCAGAAATCATATTGCTATATAATCTTCGCCTTCAATGTTGATTAACATGATTATCAGGGCATTATCAGTTTCTTTATACATTTAACCATGATAGATACTACGGAGTACTATATTCTTCCATTTTGTATCTGCGATACCCGCCACCAGCACTTTATGTTTGCAGACTGAAGCCCATCACACCAAGTCGGACTTGCGTTTAGGTCCCATGGGCTCCCAAAAGAACATATCACCGTGATCAAAAAAGCGATATAAGGTATGTGCACCTCAAGAAACTAATTCTTGATTAAAAAATGAATAAATTTACATACGTTGTGACTTACATGGATTCGTTATTTGACAAAAGAGTGAGAACAAATAATTTGAAGAGCAACTTATATACTACTAGGATATAGAATAAATAATTACAAGAACTTATGGACCGAATTTTTTCGATAAAGGAAATATATTAATATCAAGAAGATACACCAATTACACCCAGCCTCTGCAACAACGCGCCACCCTAATGGCACTACGGATGCACACAACCAAAAAAAATGAAAAGAAAACTAAGAAACAAAAGTCCCGCTACAGTATCTCGGGCCTAACAACAGCAATACATCCACCGCCAAGACAACACCTGAAATACAGACTCTCCAAAAACGACGCCTCCAAGAAGGGAACAGTGCTCTAACACCGTCGTCGCCCGATCAACGATCTTAGGTTTTCACCCTGAAGATAGTCTCCGCTCTCAAAACAATGCCTCCAACAAGATCATTACCAGACACAACCAGTTAAGGCCAGACCTTGGGTTTTCACCTTGAAAGGTAGGACTCTGAACTTCACCTGTGTTGTCGCCCCCACAATCATACCACTGATGTGAAGCCCGGAACACCAAGCAAGTCCATCAACAGCGCGGAGACTTGAACCTCCCTTAACTAGTCCTCCCCTCCGACCTTCATGAACTTCTCTTCTTCCGACTTTCATCATGGATCCATAGTCACTTGATGTCAACACAAAAAAGAGCTTCGCGCCGCTCCCTCCAGAACCAATCGGTCGGAATAAAAGCATGGGTGCGCACGACCGAATACCACTGATCCAGCAAACTCCAGGCAAAAAGCACCGTTACATTCGCCGGTGGAGCCTTCCGGAACTCAACACTCCGGCCAGATCACGAGTCCAGGCCTCCGGTAGGTCTTCATCTTCACGCAAGAGAGACCCTACGACCACCGCCTTTATTCAGGTCGGACTCCCACGTCGGCGACCATCCCGGGCTGGCCACTCCAACCCTCCACCAGCGACACCGTCGCCGGCTTCGATGCTTCTCCATCTCGCCGCCGGAACGCGGTGATAGATCGATAGATCCACCACCACCAATAGCAGGCCGACCCTCTCCGGCGAAGAAGAGGGCCACCTCCACCGTCGTACCCAAGGCTGCTGCCCTGGGCGACCTCGTGTCGCGGGTGAAGCCCGAGATCGCCTCCACTCACCGACGAGAGGCGGGGGGAAATTGGCGCAGGCCATGGGCCTGGCCGCCGCCCACCACCAGCCCCTGCCGGAATGCTGCAGAGAGCCGACGGGAGGAGGGAGACCGCAGCGCAGGCCGCCGCCGCCCATCCCATCCGCGCCGACCGGTCCACCAGGGGAGAGCCGACGGGAGAAGGGGGCGCAGCGCAGGTCGCCGCCACCCATCCCATCCGCGCCTGTCGGTCCGCCATGCGCCGAGGAGGGGAGATCCGGCCGCCGTCCACCACGCATTGACGAAGAAGGGCCCCCGCCGCCGCCACGCCCCGTGGGTCTTTGCCCCGGCGGCGCTACCGGCGGTGGCGACGGTTAGGGCTGGAAGGGTGGGGTGCGGGAGGGTGGGAGAGGCCGCGTGTCCAACACAAAGTTCATAAAATCCAAGAAAGGAACTTTAGGAGCAGATATATTACCACGCTAAGGCCAATGGTAGAAGGAGGAAAACACTAATATTTCTTCAGAGCAAGAACAGGAAACTGGTGGAGGGAGTGTAATTCACTTGCCATCTTTGTAGCCCAATGGTGTCATCACTTCCCATGCGCGCAGATGTCTTTTAGCCTCTTAGGACGCAGCCGCCAAGTTCGTCGAGTTGCCATCTCACTATGTGACATGAGAGAGCCCCAGGACAACAACGCCTAGTGTGTGGTCGCCCAATCAAGACACGGCCGTGTGCTGCGAGTTGCTCTTGGCATGCTCTAGGGCGTAAACATGGGTCAAACCATGTGCGTTCACGAAGAAACATTTGTTTCTTTTCCTTTGTTACACGGATTGTAAGAGCATTCTCACTCGTTTGGTCTCCCCACGCCGAAATCCGGGGTAAATTTCGTCCGGATTGGACGTAAAAATGGCGTGGGGAGGGCCAGTTTCCTAGCCGCGATCTCAGGCGAAGACGGCGATCTAATTTTGAAAAACGAAAACTTGACGAAATACGGTAAATACGATTGAATTTAGACTAAATTTAATGATATTTACTATATAGAGGGCGAAGTTCAAACATAGAGGCCGAATTCGAATATATTTCGAATTCGGCCAGGAGAATACAACTTTAAATATTAAAACACGGCGCTCTACATGCCGAAATGGCGGTAGAACACAGTGTAGTCCTTGTCGCCGTCGCCGCCATCATCGTCGGAGCCGTCGTCGTCGAAACGTGGCGGCGCCGCCACCGCCTGGCTGCTGGTGCCCTGGTCGGGGTCTCCCCACCAGCCACTGTTGCGCGGCGGGGACGGCGAGGGCTTGTACCACTCGTCGTCGGACTCCTCGAGGTCGATGACGGGGACGGGGACACCAGATGGAGGAGTCGCAGGCCGGCGGTAGTGAGCGGCCTGCTCGAGGAGCCGAGCCTGCCGCTCCGCCTCCTCCTTCTCCCACTGCTCCCTCGACCAGGCGTGATACGTCTCAAATGTATCTATAATTTCTTATGTTCCATGCTACTTTTATGATGATACTCACATGTTTTATACACATTATATGCCATTATTATGCATTTTCCGGCACTAACCTATTGACGAGATGCCGAAGAGCCAGTTGCTGTTTTCTGCTGTTTTTGGTTTCAGAAATCTTACAAAGGAAATATTCTCGGAATTGGACGAAATCAATGCCCAGGGTCTTATTTTTCCACGAAGCTTCCAGAAGACCGAAAGGATTACGAAGTGGGGCGACGAGGCGCCGCCACGCCAGGGCCACGCGACCAAGGCTGGGCCCGCGCCGCCCTGTTGTGTGGGGCCCTCGTGCCGCCCCTAAACCTACCCTTCCGCCTACTTAAAGCCTTCGTCGCGAATACCCCAGTACCGAGAGCCACGATACGGAAAACCTTCCAGAGACGCCGCCGCCGCCAATGCCATCTCGGGGGATTCAGGAGATCGCCTCCGGCACCCTGCCGGAGAGGGGAATCATCTCCCGGAGGTCTCTTCATCACCATGATCGCCTCCGGATCGATGTGTGAGTAGTTCACCCCTGGAATATGGGTCCATAGCAGTAGCTAGATGGTTGTTTTCTCCTCGTTGTGCTATCATGTTAGATCTTGTGAGCTGCCTATCATGATCAAGATCATCTATTTTTAATACTACATGTTGTGTTTGTTGGCATCCGATGAATATTGAATACTATGTCAAGTTGATTATCAATCTATCATATATGTTGTTTATGTTCTTGCATGCTCTCCGTCGCTAGTAGAGGCTCTGGGCAAGTTGATACTTGTGACTCCAAGAGGGAGTATTTACGCTCGATAGTGGGTTCATGCCTCCATTGAATCTGGGACACTGACAGAAAGTTCTAAGGTTGTGGATGTGCTGTTGCCACTAGGGATAAAACATCAATGCTTTGTCTAAGGATATTTGTGTTGATTACATTACGCACCATACGTAATGCAATTGTCTGTTGTTTGCAACTTAATACTGGAAGGGGTTCGGATGATAACCTGCAGGTGGACTTTTTAAGCATAGATGCATGCTGGATAGCAGTCTATGTACTTTGTCGTAATGCCCTGATTAAATCTCATAGTACTCATCGTGATATATGTATGTGCATTGTTATGTCTTCTTTATTTGTCAATTGCCCAACTGTAATTTGTTCACCCAACATGCTATTTCTTATCGGAGAGACACCACTAGTGAACTGTGGACTCCGGTCCATTCTTTACATCTGAAATACAATCTACTACAAACTCTGTTCTTTACTGTTCTTCGCAAACAAACATCATCATCCACACTATACATCTAATCCTTTTTTTACAGCAAGCCGGTGAGATTGACAATCTCACTGTTACGTTGGGGCAAAGTACTTTGATTGTGTTGTGCAAGTTCCACGTTGGCGCCGGAATCTCTGGTGTTGCGCCGCACTACACTCCGTCAACAATAACCTTCACGTGTTCCTTGACTCCTACTGGTTCGATAACCTTGGTTTCTTACTGAGGGAAAACTTGTCGCTGTACACATCACACCTTCCTCTTGGGGTTCCCAACGGACGTGTGTCTTACACGCCATCATGACAGTTTTCTGGCGCCGTTGCCGGGGAGATCAAGACACGCTGCAAGGGGAGTCTCCCACATCCAATCTCTTTACTTTGTTTTTGTCTTGCTTTACTTTATTTTATTTACCTCTTTGTTTGTTCTCTATATCAAAAATACAAAAAAATTAGTTACTTGCATTTACTTTATTTACTGTCTTGTTTACATTCTCTATATTAAAAATACAAAAAAAAATTAGTTACTTGCATTTACTTTATTTAGTTTGCTTTATTTACTACTGTTAAAATGAATACTCCTGAGAACACTAAGTTGTGTGATTTCACTAGTTAGGCTTAATGGAAAACAACAAAAATATTAGAGATCTTTATAGTATTTATCTTGAGTTAGGACATGAGGTGTTTGAAGAGAAAATTAAAAAACCCATGGAACTTTGTTTGCAAAATAGTTGTAGCAATGTTATTAGCATGAACTCTTTGAACACTATTATTTCTAATGCTATGGAAGAATTTAAGCTTGGGGAAGCTAGTTTTGATGAGCATTATATTTTTAGTCCCCCAAGCAAGGAGGAGAGAATTTACTTTGATGACACTTTTCCTCCCATTTATAATGATAGTGGTATTTTGGTGCCACCTACTATTGAGGATAAAGTTTATTATGATTATACTATGCCTCCTACATTTGATGATTATGGTGATGAGAATAATAATGATAGCTACTTTGTTGAATTTGCTCCCACTACAATTAATAAGAATGACTATGCTTATGTTGGGAGTAGTAATTATTTTATGCATGAGACTCATGATAAGAATGCTTTATGTGATAGTTATATTGTTGAGTTTGTTCATGATGCTACTGGAAATTATTATGAGAGAGGTAAATATGGTTGTAGAAATTTTCATGTTACTAAAACACCTCTCTATATGCTGAAATTTTTGAAGTTACACTTGTTTTGTCTTCCTATGCTATTCACTTTGTTCTTCATTGACTTGTTTATTTACAAGATTCCTTTTCATAGGAAGTGGGTTAGGCTTAAATTTGTTTCATACTTGCTTTTTGATGCTCTCTTTGCTTCAACTCTCATCCTTATGCGAGTGCATCATTAAATTTACTGAGCCCATCTTAATGGCTATAAAGAAAGCGCTTATGGGAGACAACCCATTATTTTACTTCTGCACTTTTGTTTTATATTTGAGTCTTGGAAGTTGTTACTACTGTAGCAACCTCTCCTTATCTTTATTTTACTGCATTGTTGTGCCAAGTAAAGTCTTTGATAGTAAAGTCAATACTAGATTTGGATTACTGCGCAGGAACAGATTTCTTGCTGTCACGAAATTTAGCCGCCCCTGCTGTAGAATATTTAGAAAAATCTGCCAATTTACGTGTGTGATCCCCAGATATGTACGCAACTTTCATTCAATTTGAGCATTTTCATCTGAGCAAGTTAAGTTCCCCTGAAAAAATCGTCTTTACGGACTGTTCTGTTTTGACAGATTCTGCCTTTTATTTCGCATTGCCTGTTTTGCTATGTTTGATGGATTTCTTTGTTCCATTAACTTTCAGTAGCTTTGTGCAATGTCCAGAAGTGTTAATAATGATTATGTCACCTCTGAATATATGAATTTTCGATTATGCACTAACCCTCTAATGAGTTTGTTTTGAGTTTGGTGTGGAGGAAGTTTTCAAGGGTCAAGAGAGGAGGATGATACAATATGATCAAGAAGAGTGAAAATTCTAAGCTTGGGGATGCCCCCGTGGTTCATCCCTGCATATTTTAAGAAGACTCAAGCATCTAAGCTTGGGGATGCCCAAGGCATCCCTTCTTCATCGACAACTTATCAGGTTACCTCTAGTGAAACTATATTTTTATTCCGTCACATCTTATGTGCTTTACTTGGAGCGTCTGTTTGTTTTTATTTTGGGATTTCTATTTTCGTGCCCTCAGGTCCTTAGTTGTACTCAGTTTTCCCCAGCTCCTTAGTTTTTCCTCAGTTTTCCCCAAGCCCTTGTCTGAACCGCAGAAGGAGCTCGGACGGAAGGAATCCGTTAAGTTGACCGTTCCGTGCCGACGAGTGGGGTCGTGTCGTTTGTGGGGTCGCGTCGTGTGGGACCGCGTGGGACAGGACGAGGCCGTGTTTGTGTGGCCGTAGCGTGTGGGGCCGTAGCGTGTGGAGCCGTGTGGGTCCGGGACGGGGGCACGAGTGGTTTCTGTCTCTTCCGCCCAGATTAGCAGTTTTCAATGTACCTTTTTCCTCTCTATCGCTCGATCTCATTCATATTTGATAGCCCAAATTGGTAGCAAATCTAGAGCAGTTTCTCCTTCTGTTTTTTAACGCCATTCATTTCTTTATGCCTTCGTTTTTACCCAATCAGGTAGGAAATCTAGGGCACAAATCCAGAGAAAAATATAGGATAAGCTGCATACAGCGAACCAACATAGCATAGATATATTCAGGACAGATCCAAAAGTAGTACCGATAGATCCAACATAAGCTACAATTTACATGAAATTAAGCTGCTCTACGGATAGAGCAGATCACATACGAGAGAGTGCAAGTAGGCACGTTCAACGCCTCCGGGTAGCGCGTGTGACTCGCTTGGAGGTTGCGCAGTGAATCCCAAGTGCTTTGTGTTTGGCCATGTACGCATGCACGTTCACGGTCCTTCCAACTCTAGCGCCACATCTGCCAATGGATTCAGCATGGTTCACCAGGGAGTTGAAGTCGGTGGCGCGGAGCTTCCTGTTGCATAAGGGGCACTTGTAAATGCCTCGAGCAAAAGGGCCATCGTAATGGCCGGACCGCAGCCTCCCGAGGACGTGACGAGTCTTGGTGTGGAAGGACTCGTCGTCGCTGTCGACGTCGCTGCTCCGCACCCGTCACGTAGCACCAAAGATCGTGCAAAAAACACGGAGTCAATTGCAACGATGATGGAACAGAGAGTGAACAAAAAATCATGCATGATAATATGGGCTCGAAAAAAAGAGGTAGCCTCGGTTACATTGGACACACTTATATCCAGGATTTGAGTCAGCAAACCAAAGATCATGCACAACAAATTTGTACACACCAATTGTTTACCGACCAAACCCTGAATCAATTTATGCCCAAATATTCATCATCATCGGCACAAATCTTAAACAAAAGCAAATCACAAACACTAATAACGCAAGATCTAACACAAAAGGATCGAACTAGGAACAGGACGAACAAGTAATAACGCAAGATCTAACAAAAAAGGATTGAACTAGGAACGGACGAACCGTAATAACGGTAGATCTAACACAAAATGATTGAAATGAGATAAGAACTAGGGAACAAAGGGTTACCTCCGGCTCGTTGTCGACGATGGTGGTGTCGTAGGGGTTCTCCGGCGCGTCGTACTCGCACTCGGTTCGTACGGGTCCCAATCGACGGGGGACCGGACGGTGGCGGCGGCCGATGCGCCGGCTGCTACGTTGGAAGCAGCGACGGGGGCCTCGGACGGGGGCGGCGGCCGATGCGCCGGCTGCTACGTTGGAAGCAGCGACGGGGGCCTCGGACGGGGCGGCGGCCGATGCGCCGGCTGCTACGTTGGAAGCGGCCGACGGGGGCCTCGGACGGGGGCGGCGGCCGATGCGCCGGCTGCTACGATGGAAGCGAGCGACGGGGGCCTCGGACGGGGGCGGCGGCCGATGTGCCGACAATGGGCATCTCATTCTTCTCCATCGCCGGCGGTTTTCTTCGGGGTTTTTTCTTCGGTTGTGGAGAAGATGATGGGACAGGAGAGGCGGTTGCAGGGAGCCAGTGAGAACGTGCGTCGAGGGAGAGAAAGAGGGGCTCTATAAAGACGAAGGTGGCGTGTACCGCAACACGCGTCCGCTATGCACGGCTGCAGCGTGCACCGCTACCCGAGTCTAACCCCGGGACGTTTGGTGTACTCGGTTATAACCTCGGGCCTTATACGAAATTTTATCTCGTACTCGGTTTTTCCCTCGAGGACTTAGACCGGCAAGTGCAATATACTCAGTTTTACCCTCAAGTAGCTGGTCAACGAGAGAGTCAACAAATGAGATTAACATAGCTAATTGAGTCATTTCATGCGCAAAAAAATCCAAAAAAATAAAAACATAGTGGCAACTACTCATGGAGTCTTCCTACGCAACCTCGCCACCTAGAAAACCTTAACAAACATATATAAATCAAGTTTTACCACAAATTGCCACTTCTCGAATCACTAGTGTAGCTATGAAGATGCATGGTTTTCCACCCAAACCCCTTTGCAAAACATCTTTCCCAAAACATAGTTTGTCTAAATGATGCCATAATTGTCACACTCATGTATATTTGAATTGCAAATAATTTGATGTAGCCCAATATGAATTATATTGTACAAAACACACATTTTTCATTTTGTAATTCTTTTGTTTGAATCCCTTAGTCTATTTACTATTTATGTGCCCTTGGATTCTTAGTACTACTCAGTTTTGCCCTCAAGTACCGTCACAAATGCTCCGAGAAGCCCAAACTTATCCCGATTGGTTGAGCCGTTGTCACACGGATCGACTCCACGAACCGTTGATCCACTGATCTAACGGGCAGTATACCCCTATCCGTCTCTTCGTGGCAACCTCTCTCTCTCTCTCTCTCTTCGTGGCCACCCATCTCTCTCTCTCTCTCTGTCGGTGGAGAATGCAATGACGAGTTTGCCACTTAATATATAGTATTGGTATAAACATGAGGCATACATATTTGCGGATTTCGGTGATTGCATTATTTGTCAGCCCTCTAACAATTATCAACTATCTTGAGCTGTCCTTTTCTTTTAGGGAATATAGTTTGGGATATAGTATTGGTATTTTGAAACGGCCTAAAAGTGGTATAATTTTGTTATAAACATGAGGCATACATTTTTGCAGATTTCGGCGATTGCATTATTTGTCACCCCTCTAACAATTATCAACTATCTTTAGCTGTCCTTTTCTTTTAGGGAATATAGTTTGGGATATGGTATTGGTATTTTGGAAAGGCCTAAAAGTGGTATAATTTTGGTATAAACATGAGGCATACATTTTTGCGGATTTCGGCGATTGCATTATTTGTCACCCCTCTAACAATTATCAACTATCTTTAGATGTCCTTTTCTTTTAGGGAATATAGTTTGGGATATGGTATTGGTATTTTGGAAAGGCCTAAAAGTGGTATAATTTTGGTATAAACATGAGGCATACATATTTGCGGATTTCGGGGATTGCATTATTTGTCACCCCTCTAACAATTATCAACTATCTTGAGCTGTCCTTTTCTTTTAGGGAATATAGTTTGGGATATAGTATTGGTATTTTGAAACGGCCTAAAAGTGGTATAATTTTGTTATAAACATGAGGCATACATTTTTGCGAATTTCGGCGATTGCATTATTTGTCACCCCTCTAACAATTATCAACTATCTTTAGCTGTCCTTTTCTTTTAGGGAATATAGTTTGGTAATTTCGGTGAATGCACACACTAACTTTGAAAACAACTACAAGTACATCCCAACTCGAATAATGGATTTGTAACTAGGTATCCCTTGTAACAACTTCTAGCGCCCGGTGAGCAATGATAAGAATCCGATCGTAATTATACAACAAAAAAAACAACCAGCCATCGGATTAGCTTGCTTCTTCAACTCGATCAGCTGCCTTAACCGCTTGTTCATTTTCTTCAGTTCTCCCTTCACTTCCACCAGTTCCGCATTGGGAGCATTAGGCATAATCGGAAGGTCCCTAATCGGAACGGCTCCTCTCTCCGCCGCATTCTCTACAGCAAGTCCCCCCTCCCAAATTGCGCCCCCAATAGCGCCAATTGATTCCCGCAACCGAAGCCTCCGAACGTACACATCGATCCACTCGAAATGCCTCGCATTTCTTCAAGATCCGAAAACAACAACGTGAACCCTAAATCCCAAATTCGAGGGAATAACAAGAAAATCGAGAGAAAACGAGAGAAATTGGAGCGAGATCTAACCTTATCCCCCTCTCTATATGGCAAGCTCTCGCATGCAACGAACTCACGTCCACGGTTGCCGTTCTCGTCCGTCTTGCGGATCGACCGCTTCGGAGGCTCTCGGCGTGGGCAGTCGGGGCATCTTGTCAAAGGCACGGGTCCATACTCGCGGCCATGAAGAACGGGAGGTCGAAGAGAAACTAGACATCACCCGCGTGCCGGAGAAGGGCTGCCGCCGGCGGAGAAGAAGAACAATGGGGCGCGGAGAAAGAAAGGGGAAGCAATGGCACGGGCATGGGCGCGGGGCTAGCTCGGGCTCCCATTTTGCAACGGTCACCCGGGTAAGCTGTGGGTCCGGCGCTCTCACGTGGACAAGTTGTGGGTCCCACGATGATCCGGATAAGTGGAGACGTGTCCACCGCGGGGCACCAACAGCGGCCCCACTTGCCAGCACCAACCAACGTCAACTAAACGGGATTCCTTCCGTCCGAGCTCTTTCTGCGGGTTATAGACAAGAAGTTGGGGAAAACTGAGGAAAAACTAAGGAGCTGGGGAAAACTGAGTACAACTAAGGACCCGAGGGCACGAAAATAGAAATCCCTTTTATTTTTGTTTTTGTTTGAATAAAATCGGATCCTAGCATTTCTTGTTTGGGAGAGAGACACGCTCCGCTTTTTCGTATGAACACATATGTTCTTAGCTTTATTCTTATTGTTCATGGCAAAGGTTGAACTACTTCGTTCATTGTTATATGGTTGGAAACAGAAAATGCTGCATGTGGTAAATGGTATAATGTCTTGAATAATTTGATACTTGGCAATTGTTGTGCTCATATAGATCATGTTTAAGCTCTTGCATCATGTACTTTGCACCCATTAATGAAGAACTACATAGAGCTTGTTAAAATTTGGTTTGCATGATTGGTCTCTAGAGTCTAGATATTTTCTGGTTAAGGTGTTTGAACAACAAGGAGACGATGTAAAGTCTTATAATGCTTACAATATGTTCACATGTGAGTCTTGCTGTACCGTTTTATACTTGAGTTTGCTTCAAACAACCTTGCTAGCCTAGCCTTGTATTGAGAGGAATTCTTCTCGTGCATCCAAATCCTTGAGCCAAAAACTATGCCATTTGTGTCCACCATAACTACCTACTACATGGTATTTCTCTGCCATTCCAAAGTAAATTACTTGAGTGCTACCTTTAAAAATTCTATCCTTTGTCTTTGCAATATATAGCTCATGGGAAAAATAGCCTTAAAAACTATTGTGGTGAAGAATATGTAGCTATGTATCTTATTTCTTAATAAGTTGCTTGTTGAGCGGTAACCATGTTTCTGGGGACGCCATCAACTATTACCTTTGTTGAATATCATGTGAGTTGCTATACATGTTCGTCTTGTCTAAAGTAAGGGCGATTTTCATGATCAAATAGTTTGAGTATGCATATTGTTAGAGAAGAAAATTGGGCCGCTAACTAAAGCCATGATTCATGGTGGAAGTTTCAGTTTGGACAATTAATGCTCAATCTCTTATGAGAATATTATCTGTTGTTGAATGCTTATGCATTAAGGAGAAGTCCATTATCTGTTGTCTATGTTGTCCCGGTATGGATGTCTAAGTTGAGAATAATCAAAAGCGAGATATCCAATGCGAGCTTTCTCCTTAGACCTTTGTACAAGCGGCATAGAGGTACCCCTTTGTGACACTTGGTTGAAACATATGCTATGCAATGATAATCCATGTTAATCCAAGCTAATTAGGACAAGGTGCGAGCACTATTGGTATACTATGCATGAGGCTTGCAACTTATATGATATCTTATACATAACACATATGATTTATTACTACCGTTGACAAAATTGTTTCTATGTTTTCAAAATGAAAAGCTCTAGCACAAAAATAGTAATCCATGCTTCCCTCTGCGAAGGGCCATTCTTCTACTCTATTGTTGAGTCAGTTCGCCTATTCTTTCTATCCTAGAAGCAAACACTCGTCTCAACTGTGTGCATTGATTCTTACATGTTTACCTATTGCACTTGTTATATTACTTTGTGTTGACAATTATCCATGAGATATATATGTTGAAGTTGAAAGCAACCGCTGAAACTTATATCTTCCTTTGTGTTATTTCAAAACTTTCTACTAAGAATTTATTGCTATATGAGTAACTCTTATGCAAGTCTTATTGATGCTTGTCTTGAAAGTATTATTCATGAAAAGTCTTTGCTATATGATTCAGTTGTTTACTCATTGTCTTCACCATTGCTTCGAATCGCTGCATTCATCTCATATGCTTTATAATAGTATTGATCAAAATTATGATAGCATGTCACTTCAGAAATTATCCTTGTTATCGTTTACCTACTCGAGGGCGAGTAGGAACTAAGCTTGGGGATGCTTGATACGTCTCAAATGTATCTATAATTTATTATGTTACATGCTACTTTTATGATGATACTCACATGTGTTATACACATTATATGTCATTATTATGCATTTTCCGGCACTAACCTATTGACGAGATGCCGAAGAGTCAGTTGTTGTTTTTGGTTTCAGAAATCCTACAAAAGAAATATTCTCGGAATTGAACGAAATCAACGCCCAGGGTCTTATTTTTCCACGAAGCTTCCAGAAGACCGAAAGGATTACGAAGTGGGGCGACGAGGCGCCGCCACGCCAGGGCCGCGTGGCCAAGGCTGGGCTCACGCTGCCCTGTTGTGTGGGGCCCTCGTGCCGCCCTTAAACCTACCCTTCCGCCTACTTTAAGCCTTCGTCGCGAATACCCCAGTACCGAGAGCCACGATACGGAAAATCTTCCAAAGACGCCGCCGCCGCCAATCCCATCTCGGGGGAGTCAGGAGATCGCCTCCGGCACCCTGCCGGAGAGGGGAATCATCTCCCGGAGGTCTCTTCATCACCATGATCGCCTCCAGATCGATGTGTGAGTAGTTCACCCCTGGACTATGGGTCCATAGCAGTAGCTAGATGGTTGTCTTCTCCTCGTTGTGCTATCATGTTAGATCTTGTGAGCTGCCTATCATGATCAAGATCATCTATTTGTAATACTACATGTTGTGTTTGTTGGGATCCGATGAATATTGAATACTATGTCAAGTTGATTATCAATCTATCATATATGTTGTTTATGTTCTTGCATGCTCTCCGTTGCTAGTAGAGGCTCTGGCCAAGTTGATACTTGTGACTCCAAGAGGGAGTATTTATGCTCGATAGTGGGTTCATGCCTCCACTGAATCTGGGACACTGACAGAAAGTTCTAAGGTTGTGGATGTGTTGTTGCCACTAGGGATAAAACATCAATGCTTTGTCTAAGGATATTTGTGTTGATTACATTACGCACCATACTTAATGCAATTGTCTCGTTGTTTGCAACTTAATACCGGAAGGGGTTCGGATGATAACCCGAAGGTGGACTTTTTAGGCATAGATGCATGTCTGGATAGCGGTCTATGTACTTTGTCGTAATGCCCTGATTAAATCTCATAGTACTCATCGTGATATATGTATGTGCATTGTTATGCCTTCTTTATTTGTCAATTGCGCAACTGTAATTTGTTCACCCAACATGCTATTTCTTATCGGAGAGACACCACTAGTGAACTGTGGACCCCGGTCCATTCTTTACATCTGAAATACAATCTATCGCAAACTCTCGTTTCTTTACTCGTTCTTCGCAAACAAACATCATCATCCACACTATACATCTAATCCTTTGTTTACAGCAAGCCGGTGAGATTGACAACCTCACTGTTACGTTGGGGAAAAGTACTTTGATTGTGTTATGCAGGTTCCACGTTGGCGCCGGAATCCCTGGTGTTGCGCCGCACTACACTCCGTCACCAACAACCTTCACGTGTTCCTTAACTCCTACTGGTTCGATAACCTTGGTTTCTTACTGAGGGAAAACTTGTCGCTGTACACATCACACCTTCCTCTTGGGGTTCCCAACGGACGTGTGTCTTACATGCCATTAGGTCATGGCGTTGTCGGCGGGGACGAGGTCCTGGAGGGACCTTGCCATGACGGCCTCGAGGATTGCGGCTTCCTCGGCGTCGTGGACCTCCTCCGCCTTCACCGGCTTGCGCTTCCGCTCGTCGGAGGTGCCTGGTTCGCGCTTGGGGCGAACCAGGCGGAGGTGGCCGCTTGGCGTCGACGACTCGCGGATGACGATCCCGCCGCCGCTGCGATCACGGTTGCGCGACGGGGAAAGAGGCTCCCATTTCACCGGCGCCAATGTTGGCGCTGACCTGGAGATCGGCGTCGACCTCAACGCCGAACCGGACGACGAGGAGCTGCAGCCATGCGCCGTGGCTGCCAGCTGCCCCGGCGGCGGCTGGCCGATGCCCTCGACGGCGGCGGCATCGTGAGAACGGGCGCGTTGCCGCCCTCGATGTGCTCGATGACGGCGTCGAGCGTCCGGCCCGGCACGCTCCACCAACGCTTGCGTCCGGCGGTGCTGTTGCGCGGAGGCGGAGGCGGCGGGCCATCGTAGGAGGCGAGCTCCTGCTCCCACCGCCGCAGGAAGTACGAGTTCCACGCCGTGTAGTTGTCGGGGTGGTAGCGTGGCTCGGCGCGCTCCTTGTCCGACAAGGTCAGTCAGGCCTCCTCGATGGCGACGTTGAGGGCGTGTCCCTGGGGCAGCGGCGGGATTGGCACGCCGCCCGCACTTAGCCGCCACCCGCGCCGGGAGGCCTCGTGTCCAGCGGGCAGGGGTACCCCGCCTGGTGGAGGAGGTGTCCCTCCCACGCGTGGAGCGACCGGCGGGGAAAGCCGTTGTTGGCCGCGCCGTCCTGCTCGTGGAACGCCATGGATCTCGGCGAGGGAACAGTGGCGGATAGGGTTCCTCTCTGGTTGAGGTTTCGTCGGTGCTACGCGTCGCGGCGAGTTATGTAGGCGGGGCTGGACTCGGCGATTAAATGCCGCATGGATGCTACGCGTCCGCGGCGAGCTGACCGGCGGCAGCCTTTACTGCGCGCGGAAGACGATGTGTGTGCCGCTGACTGGCCGGGTCCATCTCTGCGGCGAAGCCGAAGCGAAAGCGCGGGAGAGAATTCTCGGCGTTTCGCGCGCTTTCGCTTCGTCCGGAGTCCCCGAGCGCGCCTCGGGGGACCGGGGATGGCGTGGGCTCGCCGGATGGATGAAGGTCCAAATCTGGGGGGGGGGAAACGAGGAATCGGGGGAGCGACTGGGCCGAATTTCACCGTCCGGATGGGAAAAACGACGCTCGGGGGCCTCGGGGAGACGAGTGGGGATGCTCCTGGATTACATTCAGGAAATAATTTATATTGACACCGTGTTTATTAATAAATAAAGGTTGCACATGTTCGGAAAAAACGGTGGATCAAAGTGCTCGCACCCAGAGGTGGACCCATGAATTTTTCGAAACCTAGGCGCGCCGACAAGGCAACAAAAAAATACATGTGAAAGCTGAAGGCATCACTAAATATTAAGATATTTATGTTGTTTCTACATTTAAAAAAATTATATTAACAAAAGATAATTGTCAAGACTTAGCTGGATTGGTTGTCAGAAATGAACTTTCCATGACTTCGAGGAGTCTATTAATCTTTTGCTTGAGTGTCCCATTGTTTAAATTGTTTAGAGAACAGTTATTTTCACTTTCAACATTTCCCTACCAATAAATTATGCGACTATGTTTGTGTTATCACCAGATTTTAACCAAGTCCGGAGATGGGCCGTGATTAAATGGGCTTAGAGAATATGCACGTGAAATGTTTCTGAATCGGCCTCGTACGAGAATTTGGGCTAGACTGCCCGTGTATTTGTATATTATGGTAGATTTAGAATTAAGAGATAGAGTTTAGTCGTACACAGCTGGGTTTATTCCCAAGATAGAAAGTCTACGGACTATAAATATGTACCTAGGGTTATTGAGAAAGGAGGACGATCACGTTCACAACAAACCAATCTAGGCGCATCGCCACCCCTTGTTCCGAGGGTTTCTTCCGGGTAAGCGTCATGCTGCCTAGATCGTATCTTGCGATCTAGGCAGTATCTGTTTATTCGTTGCTTGGTGTTGCTCATGCTGAAGCCTTGTTGATGGCGAGCAACACCCTTATCATATAGATGTTTTGGGGTTGACGTCGATACTTTCATGATCTGCTTGCTTAGCTACGCTGCCCCTCAATATCTAGCTGCCTTTGCACCTATCTTGGGTGTAAGGGCAGCATCTTGCTTAGTCTTTATTTAGTAGATCTAATCTGTTATAGTCGTTCCTTGTTCTTCAAGGATTAGTTTGATATCCGCATGGTTAGGCCTTACAAACGGGTTGAACGATCCGGTAGTGCTAAGCTATAGTCTGCTAGTCCTAGAGGGATTGTTCCGGGAATCGACATTATGTTGGTTTTTAGGCCTCTTTAGGACTAGTTTTCTATTATCTTACGTATCTGCTAGGCTCAACTACGCGTAGGATGTTCCGGTTATGCGGTGAAAACCCTAGACTATCGTAGATTGATTTATCTTGGTTTTGATTAAGCAGGATCCCCATGTTACCGTAAATCCAACGTGAATCATGGGTCCATCGGCTCTTTGAGCCGATTCACAGAGTAACCTAAGAGCCGATCGGGGCTCGTTGATAACCCACAAGTATAGGGGATCGCAACAGTCTTCGAGGGAAGTAAAACCCAAATTTATTGATTCGACACAAGGGGAGGTAAAGAATACTTATAAGCCTTAACAACTGAGTTGTCAATTCAGCTCGCACCTGGAAAAGCACTAGTAACAGGGGTGATGTGAAAGCACCAAGTAATATGAGAGCAATAGTAACAAGAATACGGCAGCGAGTAGCAGTAATATGAGAGCAATGGCACCAGAAAATAGTTGATACTACTTCCAATGACATATAGAACGAGTATATGATGATGAAAGATGGACCGGGGTTCCCAGCTATCTACACTAGTGGTAACTCTCCAATAACAAGTGTTGGGTGAACAAATTAGAGTTGGGCAATTGATAGGATTGAAATAGCATTAAGACAGAACATCAAGATCATTAATCATGTAGGCATGTTTTCCATATATAGTCATACGTGCTCGCAATGAGAAACTTGTACAACATCTTTTGTCCTACCAGCCGGTGGCAGCCGGGCCTCTAGGGAATCTATCGGAAATTAAGGTACTCCTTTTAATAGAGCACCGGAGCAAAGCATTAACACTTCGTGAAAACATGTGATCCTCATATCTAAGCCTTCCCCTCCAGCTTGTCCCAATTTCCGTCACTTTGAGGCCTTTGGTTCCGGACATAGACATGTGCAAACAACTTGTAGATACAATCTAAGCAATAAGTATAGAGCTTAAATCTAAGATCATGCCACTCGGGCCCTAGTGACAAGCATTAAACACAACAAGATTGCAGCAACAATAACTTCACAAACTTTATAGATAGACTAATCATAATGTAACAATCCATCGGATCCCAACAAACACAACACCGATTACATCAGATGAATCTCAATCATGTAAGGCAGCTCATGAGATCGTTGTATTGAAGTACATGGGGGAGAGAATACCAACTAGCTACAGCTAGAACCCGTAGTCCATGGGGGAACTACTCACGGAGCATGATGGAGGCGATGGCGTTGATGGAGATGGCTTCCGGGCACTTCCCTGTCCCGGCAGGGTGCCGGAACGAGACTTCTGTCCCCCGAAACGGAGTTTCGCGATGGTGGCGGCGCCCCTGGAGTCTTTCTGGAGTTTCGTCAATTGGTCTCGCGTTTTTAGGTCTCCAGGGCTTAAATAGGCGAAGAGGCGGCGTAGGAGGGGCACCAGGGCGCCCTCCCCATAGGCCGGCGCGGCCAGGGGCCTGCCCGCGCGGCCCTATGGTGTGGGGCCCCTGGGCCTACCCTCTGGGTCTCCTTCGGTGTCCTGTTCCGTCTCGGTGAATTATGATGTTTGGTCTTCGTTTCGTCGAATTCCGAGAATATTGCCCGAACAGCCTTTCTGGAACCAAAAACAACAGAAAACAGCAACTAGCCCTTCGGCATCTCGTTAATAGGTTAGTTCCGGAAAATGCATAAAAACATTATAAAGTGCAAGCAAAACATGTAAGTATTGTCATAAAACAAGCATGGAACATCAGAAATTATAGGTACGTTGGAGACGTATCAAGCATCCCCAAGCTTAGTTCCTGCTCGCCCTCGAGTAGGTAAATGATAAAAAAGAGTAATTTCTGTAGTGACATGCTACTTACATAACCTTGATCATACTATTATAAAGCATATGAGATGAATGCAGTGACTCAAGGCAATGATCTATAGTTGCTAACAAATAGATAACATATAGCAAAACTTTTCGTGAATAGTACTTTCAAGACAAGCATCAAAAGTCTTACACAAGAGTTAACTCATAAAGCAATAAATTCAAAGTAAAGGCATTGAAGCAACACAGAGGAAGATTTAAGTTTCAGCAATTGCTTTCAACTTTCAACATGTATATCTCATGGATAATGGTCAGCACAAAGTAATATGATGAATGCAAATAGGCAAATATGTAAGAATCAATGCACAGTTGACACAAGTGTTTGCTTCTAAGATGGAAGGAAGTAGGTAAACTGACTCAACATAAAATAAAAGAAAGGCCCTTCGCGAGAGGAAGCAGGGATTAAATCATGTGCTAGAGCTTTTTAAGTTTTGAAATCATATAGAGAGCATAAAAGTAAAGTTTTGAGAGGTGTTTGTTGTTGTCAACGAATGGTAGTGGGCACTCTAACCCCCTTGCCAAACGGACTTTCAAAGAGCGGCTCCCATGAAGGACGTTATCTCTACCAGGCAAGGTAGATCATCCCTCTTCTCTTTTGTTTACACATGTACTTTAGTTTCATTATTTATGGTTGACACTCCTCCCAACCTTTTGCTTACACAAGCCATGGCTAACCGAATCCTCGGGTGCCTTCCAACATTCACATACCATGAAGGAGTGTCTATTTGCAAAATTAAGTTGCTTACTGATGAATCAGAGCAAAACATGTGAAGAGAATTATTAATGAAGTTAGTTAATTGGGGCTGAGAACCCCGCTGCCAGCTCTTTTTGCAAAATTATTGGATAAGCGGATGAAGCCACTAGTCCATTGGTGAAAGCTGCCCAACAAGATTGAAAGATAAAACACCACATACTTCCTCATGAGCTATAAAACATTGACACAAATAAGGAGTAATAAAGTTTTGAATCTGTTTAAAGGTAGCACATGAAGTATTTACTTGGAATGGCAGAAAATACCACATAGTAGGTAGGTATGGTGGACACACATGGCATAGGTTTTGGCTCAAGGTTTTGGATGCACGAGAAGCATTTCCTCTCGATACAAGGCTTTGGCTAGCAAGGTTGTTTGAAGAAAACACAAGTATGAACCGGTACAACAGAAACTTACATAAGAACATATTGCAAGCATTATAAAACTCTACATTGTCTTCCTTGTTGCTCAAACACTTCTACCAGAAAATATCTAGACCTTAGAGAGACCAATCATGCAAACCAATTTCAACAAGCTCTACGGTAGTTCTCCACTAATAAGTTTAAACTACATGATGCAATAAACATGATCTACTTGAGAGCTCAAAACAATTGCCAATTATCAAATTATCCAAGACAATATGAAGCATTTTCTTGTTTCCAACCAAATATCAATGAATGCAATAGCTTCCAACTTTTGTCATTGAACATTAAAAGTAAGAGCGAAGAACACAAGTTTTCATATGAAAAAGCGGAGCGTGTCTCTCTCCCAAACAAGGATTGCTAGGATCCGAATTTATTCAAACATAAACAAAAATAAAAACACACAGACGCTCCAAGTAAAGAACATAAGATGTGACCGAATAAAAATATAGTTTCAATAGAAGAACCTGATAAGTTGATGAAGAAGGGGATGCCTTGGGCATCCCCAAGCTTAGACGCTTGAGTCTTCTTGAAATATGCAGGGATGAACCACGGGGGCATCCCCAAGCTTAGACTTTTCACTCTTCTTGATCATATATCATCCTCCTCTCTTGACCCTTGAAAACTTCCTTCACACCAAACTTCTCATAAACTTCATTAGAGGGGTTAGTACTCAAAAACTTTAATCCACCTTGGCCCTGTAGTGACACATTGCAAGAACTCAATAAAACATTAGCTACAGCTCTCCACGTCTAGAAAGCCTCACTTGAAGTCCACAAGAGACAATGCAAAAAACAGAGACAGAATCTGTCAAAACAGAACAGCCAGGAAACACGAATTTTTAAGAGGTACTTCCGTTGCTCAAATCAGAAAACTCAAAACTAATGAAAGTTGCGTACATATCTGAGGATCATTCACGTAAATTGGCAGATTTTTCTGAGTTACCTATAGAGAATCATACCCAGATTCGTGACAGCAAGAAATCTGTTTCTGCGCAGAAATCCAAATCTAGCATCAACATTCTATTAGATACTTCACTTGGCACAACATTGCAATAAAATAAAGATAAGGAGAGGTTGCTACAGTAGTAACAACTTCCAAAACACAACAAAACAGTAGCAACATAAACACATGGGTTATCTCCCAAGAAGTGCTTTCTTTATAGCCATTAAGATGGGCTCAGCAGTTTTAATGATGCACTCGCAAGAAATAAGAGTTGAAGCAAAAGAGAGCATCAAAAAGCAAGTTCAAAACACATTTAAGTCTAACCCACTTCCTATGTATAGGAATTTTGTACACAAATAAATTCATGAAGAACAAAGTGACAAGCATAAGAAGATAAAACAAGAGTAACTTCAAAAATTTCAGCACATAGAGAGGTGTTTTAGTACCATGCAAATCTCTACAACCATATTTTCCTCTCTCATAATAATTTTCAGTAGCTTCATGAATAAACTCAACATTATAACTATCACATACAGCATTCTTTTCATGATTCACAAACACATAATTTTTATCAAGCTCAGAAATAATAGGATTAAAACTTTCAAACCCACTTTTATCAATAATGTAACAAGATGATTGATCAATCTCAAAAGATATGGGACTCATAGATAAAGTCAAGAACTCTCCAATCCCATTTTCATTAGTAGTACAATTAATAGTATCAAGTAACATAGGACCATCATCTAGAGATTTATCATAAACATTTGCCAAGCAAAACTCTTTAGTACCATGCATATCGACATCAGGCACAAACAAAGCATTATCATAAGATTTATCAAAGTAGCATGGATTATCATAGATAACGTAGTAGCATAATTATTCTCACAAGTTTTA
Organism: Lolium rigidum; assembly: GCF_022539505.1. Classification (NCBI taxonomy): domain Eukaryota; kingdom Viridiplantae; phylum Streptophyta; class Magnoliopsida; order Poales; family Poaceae; genus Lolium; species Lolium rigidum. The sequence continues at coordinate 128,162,492 of NC_061511.1, forward strand.
CTCATAGGGAATATTTCAAGAGAATCCACAGAACATAACATTCAACCTCCTTTGGTAAGCATGGAGGACAATCAAATAGTGTAAGAGATAAAGAGTTACTCTCATTAGAAGGTTGGCATGGGTAGCTAATCCATTCTTCCTCCTTTTGTTCATCACTCTCCTCTTCTTTTTCATCCAATGAGCTTTCGTGTTCATCAATTTCCTCCTCTTTTTCATCCAATGAGCTTTCAGGTTCATCAATTTCTTCTTCCATCGGTTCCCGCAAATTGTGAGTGCATTCTTGTGTATTAATGAGTCTCTCTTTATAATCAATGATATAAGGATTATCACTGTAGCTTTCTATGCAAAAATTAAGAATAGAAGAGACATAATCTTTAAGGTCCTTACAAACAACACAAGTTTCATAATTTTTAGCAATGAAGGATTCGATCTCAGAGGCTCCCATAAACAAAACAAATTGTTCTACTTCTTCGAACCCAAAATGAATATAGCTATTCCGATTATAGTTCTTAATTAAAAATTCCTCACTAAAGCCACATTGAAATTTAAGATGTTTAGTATCTGTTATCACCAGAATTTGACCGAGTCAGAGGTGGGCCGCGATCAAGATGGACTTGAAGAATATACATGGAAGAAATACGGGAATCGGCCTTTTATACCAAGTTGGGCTTAATTGCCCATGTATCTGTAACATATTAGATCGCATCTTAGTTTAGAAGTTAGAATCTTACTCGTGCACGATTTGGTGCACGCCCACGTTAGAAAGTCCGCTGGACTATAAATATGTACCTAGGGTTTATGGAATAAACAACAACCAACGTTCAACCACAAACAAATCTCGGCGCATCGCCAACTCCTTCGTCTCGAGGGTTTCTACCGGTAAGCATCATGCTGCCTAGATCGCATCTTGCGATCTAGGCAAGACAAGCCTCGCCTACGTTGTTCATGCGTTGCTCGTACCGAAGCCTTTTTGATGGCGAGCAACGTAGTTATCTTAGACATGTTAGGGTTAGCATTGTTCTTCATATTACATGCTTTCGTAGTGCAACCCTTGCATGTCTAGCCGCCCTTACACCTATCTTAGGTGTAGGGGCGGCACCCCGCTTGATCATAGTTTGGTAGATCTGATCCGTTACGGTTGCTCCTTGTTCATCAAGGATTAGTTTAACATCCGCAATAGTTAGGCCTTACAAGGGGTCGGAGGATCCAGCGGCGTGTAGGGTGGCGTTTGCTAGTCCTAGAACGGATGTTCCGGGGATCAACCTCGTGTTGGTTTTTAGGCCCCGTCTAGGATCGGCTTATGGTCACCGTGCGCGAGCGCGAGGCCCAATCCTGAGTAGGATGATCTGATTATGCGGTGAAAACCCTAAATCGTCGTAGATCTCATTAGCTTTACCTTGATCAAGCAGGACCACCATATATTCGGACACCTCGTCCGAATCATGGGTGGATCGGCTCTTTGAGCCGATTCACGGGATAACCCGAGAGCCGATCGAGGCTCGTATTTAATGTTTACGTGTGTGCCCTGCAGAAACTAAGCGAGGCATCATCCACACCTTCCCGACCAGGTATAGGTCGGGTGGCACGCCCTTGTGATAAACATCGGCGCGTGCGACCGGGAGGATTTGCGGGCCGTCGCTCCGAGGGACCGGGGCCAGCCGCAGCCCTAGTTGTTCCCGGCTCTACCGTGTTGACCGTCTCGCCCGCCGCGGGGGTTTCGACGTCAACACATTCGGCACGCCCGGTGGGACCGTCGACGACATCCACGACATCGCCATCTACATCCGAGATGGCGGAAGACACTCCGGTCACGTACGAGGATCCGCTCGATGAGCTCAAGAAGAAGCATGACGAGATCAAGGCAACCCTCGAAGCCGAACTCATCGGCTCCTTCCACCGAACCCGCTCCCATGGCGTCGGGTGGAAGGGTTTCACACCGAAGGCGCGCTCGATGGAGTGGACCTGTCCGCCCCGTCGAAGAACGCACCAGGTCGCCGCGGCGAGAGATCAACTACATGGTGGCTCATTCGCTGCACCGCCACTCCGAGAGCCTCGGTGAACACCTTGGAGCGTGTCGCTCTGCGCGTCGTCAAGGAAATCATGAGTCACCGGTACTCCCCGTCGGGACCGGCTCGGGGACTTTCAAAGGAGAGATGCCGCTCCAGCCCCAGCCGTTCGCATGGGCAGCACCGGAACTGCCGAACTCATCGGCATACGTCGTCTACAAGATTGGTGGTGATCCTAGTGACTACCAATTCCTACCTGAGGCACCCAAGGAGATCCCACCCGGATACTCGTGCGCATACGTACCGGATCGCAACGCCCGGGCACTCTCGAACCAGGCTGCAATATCGGGGGCCTCCGGAACGGCGAGGAGGGACGTCGGGAGCCGATCCCGAGAAGCAATCGTGGTTGGCTAAGTACGCCACCCCGACAAACCTCCAAAGCCCAGCTCCCGCAGTTGGCTCGGAACCGGAAAAGCAAGCATGGCTGGTTAAGTATGCCACCCCGGCGAATCCTCGTGGTTCGACACCTTCAGCCATCACGGCGGATCAGATTTGTACAATTCTGAAAGATCAGTTCGGTATGATGCCGAAAAGGAAGGCGTTCGGCTACACCAAGCCGTACCCCAACAGCTACGAACTGATCCCGCTGCCACCCAAATATCGGCTCCCGGACTTCACAAAGTTGATATTTGGCACAGCTGGGCACGATCTCAGCGTCAGATGAGTTGCGCGTGAGGTTCTTCTCACAGTCCCTCACAGGATCGGCTTTCGGGTGGTACACATCGCTACCACCGAACTCCATCCAAACTTGGAAGCAGCTGGAAGAGCAGTTCCATGAGCAGTATCACTCAGAGGCTTCCGATGTTGGTTTTGCCGATCTAGCGCAAGTACGACAGAAGCGCGGGGAGACAAGTGGCGAATACGTCCGGCGCTTCAGGACCATTAGGAACCGATGCTTTTCGGCTCGTATAAGTGAAAAAGAAGCAGTCGAGTTGGCGGTGGTGGGTCTCTCATCATCAATCAAGGACGTGGCCTCCCAAGCAGACTACCCTTCGTTAGCGCACATGGTGCGAGAGGCGACAAGCATATGAACAGCGCCACCCGGATGTTTACCAGGACAAATTCAAGCGGGTGGTGACCGTGGTTGAGGCGAACGAAGATGAAGGTACCATGGGAGATCGGGAGGTAGCAGTGGCTGAATGGACTCGAGCGACGGGCCCCGTGACCTCGCAAATGGGTGAAGCCACAAGGCCCTCCAAAAGGGTTCGACTTCGACGTGACTAAGACGGAGCAGATTTTTGACCTCTTACTCGCGGAGAAGCATATAAAGGTACCCGAAGGCCACAAGTTCCCCACGGTGCAAGAGCTGAACGGAAGGCCATACTGCAAATGGCATAACACGTTCTCCCACACCACCAACGACTGCAGGGTGTGGCGGCAGCAGATCCAAATGGCGATAGAAAACGGACGGTTAATTTTCAACCAATACGCTATGAAGGTCGACACACACCCCTTTCCCGCCGTGAACATGGTGGAGTATGCTTGCCATGGAGGGTGCCAGCCGGGTTTTCTGTGCAATATCAACATGGTAGATCTCGGACACCACGCTGGCAAGGATGGAGATGAGGGCAGCTGCTCTCATAGCAAAGAAACAGAGGAAGCCGCTCCACGCGATCGGCTCCGTCAAGACGGCAAGTGCTACGTAACAGAGGGAGAAGTGAAGAACATAAGATATCAGCGACCTCTCTCTGACCACCTCCTCAACAAGTATGTGAGTCAGTACGACCAACGCCGACGGTCCAGCGACGATGATGAAAGAGATCGTCTGGCTAGAGAAGCCGAAGACATCGTCGGCATAATCGCGATGAGGGGAGCACGAGCGTTGTGCCAAGGGAAAGGCAAGGGAGCAAGACGACGAGGACGAGCACTCGGGATTGTCCCTTCTTCGAGCACCTGCCGGGATTCAGGAATGAGCCGATTGCCAACCATCGGCAATTGCCCAGAATGCAACCGGAAGAAGAAGGAGGCAGCCGACGTGTCCGTGTTCGAGCGCTTAGGACCTCTCCCGCCACAGAGCAAACGAGCTGAGTCCCCTCACTTGAAGGATCTCGAAGATTCAGAAGACGAGGGAGAAGAAGAAGACAGGTATCACCGGCCAAGGTGGTGCCCTGATGGACTCAGCCGTTCCCAAAAACGCAGGGTTCAACGATTGCGCGGCCTGGAAGAAGCCGAGAGGTTATACTTGCATACATTGAGGAAGGCAAGGCCTGATCTGGCTGCAAAGGTTCAGCGAACCCTGGATGAAGAGGGTCATCCACGGAAAATGGAGTGGCGTCCCAAGCAAAGGAAAGCTGATGATGAAACATCGGCTGGCACAAACATGGTGCTCGTTCTTCCGACGAAGCTCAGTGCTCCACGGTTACACGATACATCCAAGGTGGACGACAGCAAGCGCACCAACATGATGAAGTCAGAGATTGGGTTGGTTTTATCTACCGGCCTGAACGAGTAGCAAGAGCACGTCAAGAAGCAAACATGGCGAGGCTGATCCTTGTGATCGGCCCCAAAAATTTATGAAGGGACATTACAAAACCTTTCATCGAACAAGCAACATGGAGGCCGATTCCAGCAATCGGCCAAAATTATCCTCACCATCCATTCTGCCTGGGTTCGACATGTTATCCAATAGAGCCGATATCATCAACTCTCTTGACAGAATCGGCTCGGGGGGGCACCCAGGTGGATAGAATACGAGGATATGCAACGGAAGCGTCTCATCTTTTGGTGATGGGTATCGGAATATGGGGGCCGATGCGCTAGTCGGCCGTAAAAAAAAAAACAAAAAAATTCGAAAATTTTCGAGCACAGCCGATGCAGCAGACATCGACTTAAGGATATAAAAGCTGATGCATGGCCATCGACTCAAGAGGAATGACTGTTATGATCAGAGGGTCAATGGAGCACGAAGGGGGATTTTAACGGAAGAACTCCTCAATGGAGTAGTTTAAGAGCTCGGATCCTCTCTTCAAGGACAAGACCAAGAACATCCTGGACGTGCAGATCAGGTCAAGGATGGAGCACATCAGATCCACCAAAGGAAAGGGGCCGATCTGGCCGGCAAGAACTGAAGAAAGCTCGGGGGGCAGCTCACCTTGAAGGCTCTCTGCTTTGAGAAGCCGATTTATGTTCAAATCGGCTGGCTCTGCATAAGAAGCTCCCTCAGACATGATCAAGCCCAGGTCCATACAGCTAATTTGCGTATCCTCGTCTCTGCTTTGCCCTGGCTGAGACTCGGGGGGCAACAGGCCTGTAGGTGCCCTGTCTTTAAGAGCCGATTGGAGTTACCTCGGCTGTTATTGCATCATGATCGTCTCAGGGAGGAACTGGGAAGGAAAAGCCGTCGTCCGGTACGAGGTTTGGACCGTGCTGGTGCTGCAAGAAAAGAAGAGATTGGTTCCTCAAATTAGCCGATGAATAGTCATCGGCTGCGGGACTGCAAAACGCCACGGTCGAGAAAACAATAATAGCCCGATTCGTCACTATCGGTCTTGGTGTGGCAAGCGGGAGGATGGAAATTGGATTAATGAAAGGAGAAATTGGAAGAACAATTCTCATTAATTCAAAGGAGCAGCTTTACAAGAAGAGCCGATGGCTCTCAAAAGAGGGATCTAGTGCCTAGTGCACTCGCTATCGCTAGTCCTACTCTACTAGTCGTCGCTGTCCTCATCGTCGAGGTCGTCGGCGCTGCTCCCAGAAGCTCCTCGCCGTCGCTGCCCCGGCCGTCGGCCGGAGCCTCCTCCTCCTCCTCGTCATCATCATCGTCCTCGCTATCCGCCCAGCCGCGGAAGCGCTTCGTTGGAGGATACCCAATGGAGGCGGAGGAATCATCTTCCTCCTCCTCATCTTCTTCTTCCTCGTCATCATCGTCGTCCTCGCTATCCGCCCACATGCGTGAGCGCTTCTTCGGCGGGAGCCTGGCGGAGGGGGAGGCCTTGGTCTTCTCCGCTTCTCCTCCCTTCTTCTCCTTGTCAGAGGAGATGGGGTGCGCCCCGGAGCGGAGATCGTCCTCTTCTTTGTTCTTCGGCAACGGTTGGAGAGAGGTGCCTGAAGCGGAGGAGGAAGAGGAAGACATGGCTGCAGGAGAGAAGGGTTTTTTGGTTTGGTGAACGAGAGCGAGCAAGGCGATGGAGTGGTGAACCGTTTGGCACGTATAAATAAAGAGAGTGTAGTGGAGATTTAATGCCATGACGGTTCTCGAGGACGTGAGGCCGAAATTGACAGTTCATACAGAGAAGCCCGGGAGGCGAGGCGTAATGATGGAAGATTCTGCGGCAGTTCTGCTCTGCTATGACATGACCCGACGAAAGAAAGCGTAATGATTTTGGAAATGTCATTTCCAAAACCAGGGGGGCATGTGTTATCACCAGAATTTGACCGAGTCAGAGGTGGGCCGCGATCAAGATGGACTTGAAGAATATACATGGAAGAAATACGGGAATCGGCCTTTTATACCAAGTTGGGCTTAATTGCCCGTGTATCTATAACATATTAGATCGCATCTTAGTTTAGAAGTTAGAATCTTACTCGTGCACGATTTGGTGCACGCCCACGTTAGAAAGTCCGCTGGACTATAAATATGTACCTAGTGTTTATGGAATAAACAACAACCAACGTTCAACCACAAACAAATCTCGGCGCATCGCCAACTCCTTCGTCTCGAGGGTTTCTACCGGTAAGCATCATGCTGCCTAGATCGCATCTTGCGATCTAGGCAAGCACAAGCCTGCCTACGTTGTTCATGCGTTGCTCGTATCGAAGCCTTTTTGATGGCGAGCAACGTAGTTATCTTAGACATGTTAGGGTTAGCATTGTTCTTCATATTACATGCTTTCGTAGTGCAACCCTTGCATGTCTAGCCGCCCTTACACCTATCTTAGGTGTAGGGGCGGCACCCCGCTTGATCATAGTTTGGTAGATCTGATCCGTTACGGTTGCTCCTTGTTAATCAAGGATTAGTTTAACATCCGCAATAGTTAGGCCTTACAAGGGGTCGGAGGATCCAGCGGCGTGTAGGGTGGCGTTTGCTAGTCCTAGAACGGATGTTCCGGGGATCAACCTCGTGTTGGTTTTTAGGCCCTGTCTAGGATCGGCTTATGGTCACCGTGCGCGAGCGCGAGGCCCAATCCTGAGTAGGATGATCCGATTATGCGGTGAAAACCCTAAATCGTCGTAGATCTCATTAGCTTTACCTTGATCAAGCAGGACCACCATATATTCGGACACCTCGTCCGAATCATGGGTGGATCGGCTCTTTGAGCCGATTCACAGGATAACCTCGAGAGCCGATCGAGGCTCGTATTTAATGTTTACGTGTGTGCCCTGCAGAAACTAAGCGAGGCATCATCCACACCTTCCCGACCGGGTATAGGTCGGTGGCACGCCCTTGTGATAAACATCGGCGCGTGCGACCGGGAGGCTTTGCGGGCCGTCGCTCCGAGGGATCGGGGCCAGCCGCAGCCCTAGTTGTTCCCGGCTCTACCGTGTTGACCGTCTCCGCCCGCCGGGGGGTTTCGACGTCACGCGTATCCCGTTGAGAGCAACAGCTTTATATCATGGCGTTTAAGCAAGATTTTAGCAATTGTATTCAGCTTTTTCTATCACAAAGACTCATAACTTTACCCGTTCTTGATTCTCTATAATCATTATATAATTCTATAAGCTCCAAATAGGTTGTAGGTTCTCCCATAGCAACAGTTTTTAATTTTTCGGTTTTTCAAATTTTTATGGATTTTCGGGTATATGAGGAAAATAAAACAAGACAAAAAGAAACTAAGCAAAATTAAACTAAGCAGAATAATACTAGACAGAAATAAACTAAGCACAAATAAAATAGACAAAAGTAAACTAAGCAAAACAAAATAAAATAAAACAGAGAGAGAGGTAGAGTGTACTCCCCAGGTGAACTTATGAGTAGAGCTATGCCTCCCCGGCAACGGCGCCAGAAAAATAGTTTTGATAACCCACAAGTATAGGGGATCGCAATGAGTCTTCGAGGGAAGTAAAACCCAAATTTATTGATTCGACACAAGGGGAGGTAAAGAATACTTATAAGCCTTAACAACCGAGTTGTCAATTCAGCTGCACCTGGAAAAGCACTAGTAACAGGGGTGATGTGAAAGCAACGATAATATGAGAGCAATAGTAACAAGTAACACGACAGCGGTAGAGCAGTAATATGAAAGCAATGGCACCGTAAAATAGTTGATACTACTTCCAATGACATATAGAACGAGTATATGATGATGAAAGATGGACCGGGGTTCCCGACTATCTACACTAGTGGTAACTCTCCAATAACAAGTGTTGGGTGAACAAATTACAATTGGGCAATTGATAGGATTGAAATAGCATTAAGATAGAACATCAAGATCATTAATCATGTAGGCATGTTTTCCATATATAGTCATACGTGCTCGCAATGAGAAACTTGTACAACATCTTTTGTCCTACCAGCCGGTGGCAGCCGGGCCTCTAGGGAATCTATCGGAAATTAAGGTACTCCTTTTAATAGAGCACCGGAGCAAAGCATTAACACTCCGTGAAAACATGTGATCCTCATATCTAAGCCTTCCCCTCCAGTTGTCCCAATTTCTGTCACTTTGAGGCCTTTGGTTCCGGACATAGACATGTGCAAACAACTTGTAGATACAATCTAAGCAATAAGTATAGAGCTTAAATCTAAGATCATGCCACTCGGGCCCTAGTGACAAGCATTAAACACAACAAGATTGCAGCAAAAATAACTTCACAAACTTTATAGATAGACTAATCATAATGTAACAATCCATCGGATCCCAACAAACACAACACCGATTACATCAGATGAATCTCAATCATGTAAGGCAGCTCATGAGATCATTGTATTGAAGTACATGGGGGAGAGAATACCAACTAGCTACAGCTAGAACCCGTAGTCCATGGGGGAACTACTCACGGAGCATGATGGAGGCGATGGCGTTGATGGAGATGGCTTCCGGGGGCACTTCCCCGTCTCGGCAGGGTGCCGGAACAGAGACTTCTGTCCCCCGAAACGGAGTTTCGCGATGGTGGCGGCGCCCCTGGAGTCTTTCTGGAGTTTGTTCAATTGGTCTCGCGTTTTTAGGTCTCCAGGGCTTAAATAGGCGAAGAGGCGGCGTAGGAGGGGCACCAGGGCGCCCTCCCCATAGGCCGGCGCGGCCAGGGGCCTACCCGCGCGGCCCTATGGTGTGGGGCCCCTGGGCCTACCCTCCGGGTCTCCTTCGGTGTCCTGGTCCGTCTCGGTGAATTATGATGTTTGGTCTTCGTTTCGTCGAATTCCGAGAATATTGCCCGAACAGCCTTTCTGGAACCAAAAACAACGTAAAATAGCAACCGGCCCTTCGGCATCTCGTTAATAGGTTAGTTCCGGAAAATGCATAAAAACATTATAAAGTGCAAGCAAAACATGTAAGTATTGTCATAAAACAAGCATGGAACATCAGAAGTTATAGGTACGTTGGAGACGTATCACTCGTATTTAATGTTTACGTGTTTGCCATGCAGGAAACTAATCGAAGTAATCCATCACCTTCCTGACCAGGTATAGGTCAGGTGGCACGCCCTTGCACCAGCTAGGACGTGTGCCGGAGCATTGCGGGCCGTTGCCCGAGGGACCAGGGCCCACCAGCAGTCCTGGGAGCCTCCCGGCTCTCCGTGTTGCCCGTCGCTGCTCGCCGGTGGGTTTTGGTAGGCAACACATTCTGGCACGCCCGGTGGGACACTCTACAACAACAACTACATCGACATCCGCCGCAACTATGTCAAAATCTGCAGATGAGGTGGCGGACGAACAAGTCACGTACGCAGACCTGCCTGAGGAGCACAAGAAGAAATATGATGAGATTAAAGCCCTCTTAGAAGCCGATCTCATCGGCTCCTTCGCGAAGACCCGTTCACATGGCATTAGGTGGAAAGGGTTCTCACCCGAAGGCGCTCTTGATGAGGTCGACCTGTCTACCTCTTCAGAGGAATGCACCAGAGCTCTACGCCAGGAAATTAATTACATGGTGTTTCATTCCCTACACCGTCATTCTGAGAGCCTGGTGAACGCTTTTGAGCGCGTTGCGGTTCGCGTGGTTCAGGAAATCATGAAGCATCAGTACTCTCCGTCGGGACCTACCCTAGGGACTCACCAGGGAGAAATACCGTTCCGCACCGCATCGCCGCCGCCATTCGCGCCACAGCCTCCGCAGCCACGGGGTTCACCGGCGTACGTCGTCTACAAGGTTGGAGGCGATCCCGGCGATTACCAATTCCTCGTATGAGCCGCCTAAAGAGATCCCACATGGATACGTGTGCACATACGTGCCGGACCGCAATACCTTGGCGCGCACGAACCGGATTGCACCAAACAGGGATTTCTGGAGCGTACGCCGATAAACAGGCATGGCTAGCTAAGTATGCCACCGGAACGAGTCATGAGAGCTCGGTCCCCGCAGCTCATACCATGGAACAAAACAGTACCATCTTGAGAGACCAGCTCGGCATCCTCGCCGAAGAGGAAAACAATCAGCCTATTCCAAGCCGTACCCCGACGAGTATGATTTGATCCCGTCTGCCACCCAAGTATCGGCTCCCCGAATTCTCAAAATTCAATGGAGCGAAGGGTCTAGCTCAATTGAGCACGTGAGCCGATATTTGGCACAGCTTGGGCATGATTTCAAGCATCGTACTCGTTACATGTAAGGTTTTTTGCACAATCTCTCACGGGATCAGCCTTTGGGTGGTACACCTCGTTGCCACCAAACTCAGTCCGGACGTGGAAGCAACCGGAAGAACAGCTTCATGTTCAATATCACGCGAAGCTACCGAGGCCGGCATTGCCGATCTAACGCAGTGCGGCAGAAGCGGGAGAAACGGTGTTGGAATACATTCAACGTTTCAGACCGTCAAGAACCGATGTTATTCGGTTCGTTTAACCGAGAAAGAAGCAATCGATCCGGCAGCATTGGGCCTCGCAACGCCGATCAAGGATCCGGCTTTCCAAGTAGAGTACGAGCTCACCGTCGCACATGGTCCAGAAACTAACATCATACGAGCAACGCCACCCCGAATTGTACCAGGACAAGTTTAAGCGTCCGTAGGCCCGGTCGAGACGGAAGAAGCCGAGGATTCTGCAGAAGACCCGGAAGTAGCCGTGGCTGAATGGGCTCTGGGGCAGCTCCCGTGTCCTGCAAATGGGTGAAACCACAAGGGCCTGCAAAAGGGTTTGACTTCGATGTGAGCAAAGCTGAGCAGATATTTTATTTATTGCTTAAGGAAAAACAACTAAAGTTACCCGAAGGCCATAAAATCCCTACGGCGCTAGAAATGAACGGGAGACCGTAGTGTAAGTGGCATCACTCGTTCACCCATACCACCAATGACTGCAAAGAGTTTCGTCGGCAGATCCAAACGGCGATAGAACAAGGCCGATTGATCTTTGGCCAGTTTGCCATGAAAGTGGACACACATCCGTTTCCGGCGTCAACATGGTGGAACTCAATCATTCCGCGAGGCGTCGGCTAGATTTCTCGTTCGATGTTAACATGGCAGGGCCTCGTATACCACCCCGGCA